>NC_057358.1:126872779-127183006 GCF_016509475.1 Prionailurus bengalensis
CGAGATTATAAATTCCTGGAGGTTGAGGATGAAGGACTATGTCTTATTCATTACCGAGTTTCAGTCTTAAGCTTGCCTACAGTTAGGACAGTGATGGCCACACTGGGCTCAATAGATTCCTTTTTGATGAAACAGAATTAGTATCAGGCAAGGTTTGGGGCTGAACGCAACAGAAACCTGCCCAGAGTGATTTATGCAGGAGAGGGATTTGTTGGTGGGAATTTGGGAGGGGATAGCTCAAAGACCCAGCTTCAGAGCATAGGCAGAACAAAAAGAGGTTGGAAAAAATATAGCGAAAGTCATGGCTTCTTAGGCTGATACCACTGGCACCACCTCAATTGGACACTCGATCTATTGGTGCTGAACATCGACTGCTGTACCACACTGGAATGATAAACAGCCCCAGCATCTCAATGTGTTAAATGACAAAGATTCATTTCTCATTTCTATTATATTTCTACAGTGGTGGGCAGGGTGACTCTGCTCATCAGAGTCACTCAAGGGCCCAAGCAAACGGAGGCCTTGTGCTTCCATGATTCCAGAATCTGGAACAGAGAAGGATAATTGCAGCCCACCAACTTAATCAGCTCTTAGAGCTTTTTTGCAGTAGCGTGCTACGTCCCCTCACATTCACTGGCCAAAGCAAGACATATGACCATGCCCAATGTATTGGGGGTGGGGAGGGGAGGGTTGGGAAATGCAATTCTATGAAGTGCCGTGATTAAGAATTTTTTATATTTATGATCAGCTTTGATGATTTCACATGCTCCAATGCCACTTCCACCGTGAATGCTTGCTCGCTAGCTCTGTACTTTGTGCGACTCATTTAGAATTCAAAATCCTGGAGTGCCTGGCTGGCTTAGTCAGTAGAGCACGCGACTCTCGATTTCAGAGTTGTGAGTTCAAACCCCATGTTGGGTATAGAGGACACTTAAAAAAAAGTTCAAAATCCTGCTAGAAGCAATCCTCCAGCCAAGGTTAGGTCATATCCAGTGAGTGCTCTGTCAAGGAGGGACATGAGGGAGGGCACATGTTGGTCAGTTGAAAGACCACAAACGTGACAGAATGCTCCTCCTTCTTTTTTTGTTATAATCTGTACTGCGAATCAATTAAGCGTGCTTCTCCTAAGGTGATACCTCTAAAAGGGATTCTCAGATTTGGCCTAAACTCTAAGGTCTTCTTTTTTTTTTTTTTTTTTTAAAGTTTATTTTTATTTTTGAGACAGAGACAGAGTATGAATGGGGGAGGGTCAGAGAGAGGGAGACACAGAATCTGAAACAGGCTCCAGGCTCTGAGCTGTCAGCACAGAGCCCGACGCGGGGCTCGAACCCACGGACTGCAAGATCATGACCTGAGCCGAAGTCAGCCGCTTAACTGACTGAGCTACCCAGGCGCCACAAACTCTAAGATATTCAAGGAGACAGTGCTAGGTACTCAAAATATATTTATTTTTTTAAATAATAAATTAATAAATTAATTGTGCCTTATTTATTTTTATGCCCTAGGACATAGCACTCAATACGTCTTAGTTCTACATGTTTCCTGAAGTGTTTTTCTTTCTTTTTTTTTTTTTTTTCAATGCAAAAGCAAAGAGCCTTTATTTGAGCTAGCTCGAGCTCAATCCCCTACCTGCACCGACACAGCGGTGAGATGCCGGGGAGAGAGACAGAGAGAGAGAGTTTTATAGGGTTTTATAGGGATCTAGGGGCAGTTGGTGGGGTGATGGTCATGGCCTTAGCCGAGGCTGGGGGAGGGTCATAGTCCTGTTGCGCAGGTTGCCGTGCGTGATTTGAATGGGAAGTTTGAACGGGTGAGCGGGAAGTTACTCCAGGGGAGTAGGCGTGGTCTGAGGTTTGAGCGGGAATTTCTTTCTGTGGTTCTCCCAGAAAGGGGGCCATGTCAGGGACATAGTCACTCAAGATGGAGGACACAGAACAAAATGGAGTTGGCCAGCCTAGGTCCGCTCATCCAGTTAGCAGGACGCTGGGGGTCACTTCTCCTCTGCACCCTCTGAGAACTTGGGGCAGAGACAGGAAAGGAGGCTGGGAGAGATCACAATTTTGTCTCTGGTCCAGGATAAATCACGGAGGACAATCACAGGCCCGAGCTGGGAGTGAGGCCAGCCCTTCTTTTAAAAAGGGGGTGGGGTGGGGTAGTGAAGAGTCAAGAGGAATCTTAAATGGCCCTGCTTCGCGCAGGCATCAGAGAAGGGCCGGCGACGCTGCAGCGCTGAACTCACCCGGGGCTCACAAGCTTCCAGGAACCGAGCGCTTCTTGGAAAGAAATCGTAGATTGGTCCTGAAGTGTTTTTCTAAATTAAAAGCTATTACTTGAAAAAAAAGTTAGGAGGCCAAATAAGAACAGATAATCCTGGGTTCATCCAGTCATTCTTTATGGTAGACAGGCTAAGTGGTCATGATCCTATCTCTCAGTAATCACACTGTTGGGTGTGGGTTGGGTTTACTGACTCACATCTAACAGAATATAACGGAAGTGATGGGATGTCAATTCTGATATTAGGTTATTAAAAAAACTATGGCTTCCATCTTGGGTACCTTCTCTTGCCCTTTTGCTCAGAGGGAAACCCGCTGTCATTTTGTGAGCTACCCATGTGACAAGGAGCTGAAGTCTTCAGCCAATAATTAGTGAGGACCTGAGGCCACCAAGAGCCGCATGAGTCATCTTGAAAGCGGGTCCTTTCCAAATGAGGCTTGAGATGACTGCAGCCTGTGAGATCTTGAGCCAGGACCCACATTAACTGTACCTGGATTCCTGACCCATAGAAATTGTGAGGTAGTCAGTGTTTGTTGCTTTAAACCACTGAGACTTGGGGTAATTCTTTTTTTAAAAAATATTGATTGATTGATTGATTGAGAGAGTGGGGAGAGAAGCAGAGGGAGAGACAGAGAGAGCTGAGAGAGAGAGAGAGAGAGAGAGAGAGAGAGATCTTCAGCAGGCTCCATGCTTAGCATGAAGCCTGACATGGGACTTGATCCTACAACCCTGGGATCGTGACATGAACTGAAATCAAGAGTTGGATGCTCAACTGACTGAGCCACCCAGGTGCCCCTGGGGTAATTCTTTATCAGCAATAGATATCTAGAACATTCTTCCATTTATTCAATAAATATCTAATAGTATTATATGAAGCTCTTGGGACACATTAGTGAGCACAACAGAACTGACTTCTGCCCTTATGGGGTTTAAATTCATTGAAACATGTTTCTATGTTGTAGGAATAGACAGAGCTTTTAATATGCAAATGTTCATCATGAATCTTTAAGAGAGGGAGAATGGGTCTCTAGCTTTTCAACTCCTTTTCCTCTGCATTTTATAGGGCAAATGTTTTATGGAACACACATTGGAAAATTCTCTATTAGCTAAATGAGTAAATGAATTAAAGTTGTAATTTCAGAGGCTTAAGCTCCCCTGCAAAAATTTCAGAGTATGCCCCTTTTTGTTCATTATAGGCTTAATAGCTATTCTTTCCCTGGACCCCATGCACACTCTGCTAATTTGCTTAGCAAACATTGACTGATTATCTACTGTGTTGTAAGGCACTGAGAACACCAAATTGTTGCTTGGGTGATGGGGTTGCTGTATTTCTAATGAAGTATTTTTGGAAGTTCACTAATTGTTTCATTTTGTGAGTAATGGTTTCAGCCACAATATTTGGGCAAAGAGCAAAGGAAAGTAAGAATGGGATTGGCTAATGTTAAAATCAAAGGTTTGCTGAAAACACTAATGTGTATTGAAGCAAGGCATTTTCCTCAAGAAGAGGAGACATAATCGGTATTGAACTACTGCCTGAAACACTTCATTGGACTGTATTTAAAGTGTTTAAAGAACTCTTGGAATAAATAAAGCCCTGAAAAGGTCTTTCAAAGTGAAATGAATTCTTGGCATGCTTTTCCCTCAACTACCACTGCTGTCCCCATACAGCCCACTTCAGAGAAGGCCAGGGAAACAGGGCTTTTCTCTTAACTGTCTAACATGGACCAAGTGTTTCATATTTGGGGTGGAAAGCAGGAGGGGTAGCTCATTTAGGAAGAAGATTGAAATGGAAATCCTCGTTTGTCTTTGGTGCACTGTCCCTTGGAATGCACGTGACATTTCCAGATTTAATAAAGTAGTAAATGTCCCGGGACCACCTCTCAGCAATGTCCCATTTCTATCCCTGGAAGGTATTTGAGGTCTGGTCTAGAGCTAAAGCAATGCTGGTGTTGGCAAAGGTGCAGAGAAATGAGACAGATTGAGGGTTTCAAAGTAAAATGTGAAGATATAAGATAAAATATAGGATAATATTTATCCGCCAGAAAATAGGGCAGACTTTTTTCACTTGGCAAACTCAAACGGAAGAACTGACTAACGTAACTATGAGAAAAGAAAAATCTTATGCTAGATAGATAAACAGACAAGCAAATAAATAAACAAATGAATTTAAAGGGGGAAAATGTCAGGGTGCCTGGCTGGTTCAGTCAGAAGGGCAAGCGACTCTTGATCTCATGGTCATGAGTTTGAGCCCCACATTGGGTGTAGAGATTACTTAAGTGCATAAATGAATAAAAACTTTTTAAAAAATAAAGGGAAAATTCAAGCCACAAAGAAAATAAAAACGTTATGCTAGATAGACACATATATAAATACCTACATAAGTTTAAAAGGAAAAATGACAAGCAATGGAGAATTACCTGCATTACAGAGAAAGTTATATTTTTATTCTAGAAGTCATTCTTAAAAATTATTAAGAAAAAGACAAATATCTTAGGATCTACCTCACACCACCCCCTCCAAAAAGCAAATGATGTAAACAGGGTATTCTTACAAGCAAAGATATAAAAGACAAATATGTGAAAAATATTCAGCTAAATGAAAAATTATTCAAAGAAATGTTAGATACTCTCTTGAGAGGTAATAGTGGAAGGTAGATCATGACAGTCTCTGGATTAGGGCTCCCTGGGTTGCTGCTCCCCAGCTGTGTGACCTTGGGCAAGCTGCTGAAGCTCTCTTTGCTCATCTGTAACAAGAAGGTTATAGAGTGATTGCAAGGGTGAGGCAAGGTGATGTATGTCATATGCTCGGAATAGCACCTTACACATTTGGAATGGCATATAAATGTTAGTTATTATTCCTCTTATTAAACTGATAAATATAGAAATGATAATAGCCGTGGTGTCAAAGGAGTGGAGATGAACTCTTGTACACTGTTAGTGGGTATAAAGTGGTACAATCTTCTCCGAGGGCAACTTAGCATCATGCATCAGGCTTTTCTAATGTTGCACTGCCTTGGACCAAATTCCACCGTAGGAAGTTTTCCCAAGGAAATAAGTCAAATATATTTAAAAATAGCTGCAATGATTTTTTTTTTAGAGCTGTGTACAATTAAGCAATCCTGGAAAGAACCTAAATGTCCAAAAATAATAGATTCATTGAACAAATTATTGGACATCCATTCAGAATTCTTTGTAGGCGTCAGATGAGCTAATGGAAAAAACAATACAAAGGATATTTGGGGGACAAGTGAAATATGAATTGTATGTCGGATAATGTTAATATATCAGTACTATTTCTTGGGTACGATAATGGTTCTCTTTGTAGGAGAATGTAGTGTATATACATGCGGTGGGAGGCATGCTGAAATGTGATGATCTTTGCAGCTTACTTTCAAAAGGTTCTAAAAAAAACAACATATCACACACACACATACACCTTTCACAGAGAGAAAGAGCGAGAGAAAGCAAATGTTAGAAATAGTGAATCTGGGTGAAGGGTGGATTGGGTGTTTGCCTATCAACTTCTCTGATTAAAATTTTTCAAATTAAAAGTTGGGAAAATGTAAAAAACACTTAAGGACAGGGAAAAGTAATATGTTTTAGTGAAAAAGGAGCTTACAAGGCAATATATACAATGTAATAATAATAATAATAGTAATATTACTATAGCAGTAGCTGTTATATAACCCCGGATAAATACTTATTGGATGGAGCCTTTCTATGTGCCAGACATTGTGCTAAGTATTTAAATGCATTGTTTCATGTAGCTAAGACCCTATAAAGTTATGAGGCATTATGATTTTCCTGATAGAAAAAATTAATAGTCAGAAACTCAGAAGTTAAAAACTTATCTAAAAACCACACAACCAGCCACTGGTAAACATGAATTTTTATGACCTCAAGTCCACACTCTTAACTACTAGTCTTTTGCACAGAGAAAAGAACAGAAGGCTGTTGCAGCTACTGACAATGGTATCAGTAGCCAATGATTTTCAATAAGGGTTAATGGAAGTACATGTTCAATGTTAAAGAAGCAGAGCAAAGAGAAAAACTAGTTCTACAGGGCAAGACAGGATGAGTGTGGTAGTTCTTACCAAGTGGTAACATTTGAGATGGGCTTTGAAGGATGCATAGGAGACCAATACGAAAAAAAGGGGGGGGGGACATTTAATACAGAGAGAATAGCATGAATGCGGAAGACACATAGTGAATTTAAGAAAGTATAATTAGTTTGTAGAGAGTGTGTAGGTAGGTAATGAGGGTAGATCGAAGTGAATGAGATTAGATTGGACAGAATCCAACACTACTCCTTTCTGATGGCAATGGAATTGTTTCAGAAAAATATCCCAGGCAGCAGAACAGAAGTGAGTGGATGGGAAAATGAGAGTGGCATCAGGGAGACCAAGTGCGGGGCTCCTGGATGGTCCTAACAGGAGGCGACTAATGATTTTACTGGGGTAAGGACAGTGGGAATGAAGAGGGGACAGAATCAAAGCTTCCACTTCTGAATGTCGGTAGCGTTATGTTGGGACACTCCATAATAGATACGTGTCTTGAAATATCTTTTTATCTGACTGAACTGGCCCTTTGCTTGTTTGTACTCATATCTACCCCTGCCCTTCTCCTGATCGGCTTTGTCTACTTTGTATCTCAGGAACTACCTTTCCCAGAATTCCCTCACCCTCCAGCTTCTTGGTGGGTTTGGTACTGGCAGAAGATGGGGGATGAGGGTTCATGAAGAGCCCAGAGATTTTTGGTTTTTGTTTTTGTTTTTAAATAGTTTATTTATTTATTTATTTATTTATTTTAATTTACATCCAAGTTGGTTAGCATATAGTGCAATAATGATTTCAGGAGTAGATTCCTTAATGCCTCTTACCCCCATCCCCCTCCCTCAACTCCTCCACAGCAACCCTCTGTTTGTTCTCTATATTTAAGAGTCTCTTACGTTTTGTCCCCGTCCTTGTTTTTGGATTATTTTTGTTTCCCTTCCCTTATGTTCATCTGTTTGGTGTCTTAAAGTCCTCATGTGAGTGAAGCCATATGATATTTGTCTTTCTCTGATGGACTAATTTTGTTTCGCATAAGACCCTCCAGTTCCATCCACGTAGTTGGCAAGATTTCGTTCTTTTTGATTGCCGAGTAATACTCCATTTTATATACATATATATACCACATCTTCTTTATCCATTCATCCATCGATGGACATTTGGAGCCCAGAGTTGTTTTTCTTTTTTTAATTTTTTTTTCAACCTTTATTTATTTTTGGGACAGAGAGAGACAGAGCATGAACGGGGGAGGGGCAGAGAGAGAGGGAGACACAGAATCGGAAACAGGCTCCAGGCTCTGAGCCATCAGCCCAGAGCCTGACGCGGGGCTCGAACTCACGGACCACAAGATCGTGACCTGGCTGAAGTCGGACGCTTAACCGACTGCGCCACCCAGGCGCCCCTGGAGTTTTTTAATCCTTATCTGTCCACCTCAGGTTGTGTTCCTGGCAGCAGCTGTGTCTCAAAACCCTGCGCCCAAACCCTGCCGGGTAGCCCCTCCCAACATGCAGCAACCTCTCCTGCTTTACCTCCATTGTGGTTCTAGAGTGTGTCCAAAGGCTTGGTTTCTGAGTTCTGGTAACACTATCTCCCATTCCCTCTAGGGTTGAAGAGCACCTTCTTGCTGATGCTACTTTCCCAGTTGTCTCCTTCCTGTCCTGTTTAGCTACTCAGCTGTCCCATTTCCTCTGTAACTGATTCTTTGTATTAGATCCCCTCAGATGGAAACACGGTAGAGTGGTGTCTGTTTCCTGGCTGGATCCCCCACCTGGAGCAGAAGGTCCCAATGGAAAAGGGCTGTACCTCTCCATTTTTAGAATTGCATGAGGAGGGATACAGCAATCACTCAAGAAAGATTTGATTGATCTTGGCCTTGGATCCCAACGATAATCTTCATTAGCATCCTTGTGTGGAAATGTGAAAGAAGACACACAAGGAAGGGGAAGGAGCTGTCTTCCTGGTACTTTGTTTGGGTTATGGTGCAGTTTTCACACACCCATTCATCATTCATTCAACAACCATGTATTGAGTGCCAAGTAAGTGCTGGGCATATAGCAGCGATCCTTTCCTTGCAGAGCTTACATTTGAGCAGAGGACTTTGGTACAGCAACACGCCGCTGGTAAGAAAGGGTCTGCCCATTTTCCCTAGAGTTACTACCTGGAGACCCCCATCAGATAATCTGTCTAGGAGGTGGAGGCTTTCAGGTGGAAAATAACAACTGTATCGTTTGGGGGGCCAGACGCTGCTCTAACGATCCCATTCAATCATCACAGACCACCATTGAGGCATGTGCTATTATTATTCCCCAATTAAAGATGGAAAACCGAGGGGCGCCTGGGTGGCTCGGTTGGTTAAGAGTCCGACTTCAGGCTCAGGTCATGATCTCACGGTCTGTGAGTTCGAGCCCCGCGTCCAGCTCTGTGCTGACAGCTCGGAGCCTGGAGCCTGTTTCGGATTCTGTGTCTCCCTCTCTCTCTGCCCCTCCCCTGTTCATGCTCTGTCTCTCTCTGTCTCAAAAATAAATAAACGTTAAAAATAAAAAAAAAATTAAAAATAAAATAAAATAAAGATGAAAAACCGAGGCATGGAGAGGCCGAGGGATTTGCTGAAGGTAGCAGTGGTGTTGCAGCTCATGCACAGTAGATGTGTAGGGAGCATGTGACAAGGCACCCAACATGTGTGAATCCAGCTGAATGAGGTTGGTTCACGTTATGGTTGTTGGGTCAGTTGCTGTGCTTGCTGTTTGGCTTGTAGAGTGCCGAAGGACAAAGGATTATATTACTACATTGATTAACAGGTAGACTTCAGAACAGTACGCAGAAAATACTTTAATTTTCTCTTGGAAATAGCTTTCTGGCTCTGGTATAAATGATATGTCTTTGTCATAAAAAGTTCAGAAGTACAAAGAAGAAAGTTAAAAATCATGGGGAAAAAAAAAGAAAAAGAAGGAAAAAATGGACAGAACTAGAATAAATAAAACTCCTTAAAAAAAAAAAACACACCAGAAATCCACCAAACTAGTTATAGCTATTATCTCCATCTTTTTAGGCAAATTTACATACTTATATACATATTTAGCTCTACGCAAAGCATTTTACACAAATGGGATCATATTATATATGCAATTCCAAAACCCATTTTCAAAAACTTCTTCACTCCAATACAGTGTGGAAATAAAGACCACCACCATTATTCTTTCCAAGTGTTTAGTGTTCCCATGTATGAATTACTATAATTCATTTCATCAGATCCAACTGAAGCACATTTAGATTGTTTCCCAAAGTCCTATGTGAAAAAAAAATTACCAAGAGCATCCTGGATACTTCTGAAAAATTCATAAGAATCACTTTGGGTAACATCAGCAGATATGATTTCTGGGAAATCACAAGGAATTCACATTGACATTTTGATATATATTGGCAAACTGCCTTCCCAAAAGATTGCCCCAGTTTATGCCCCACCGTGACACACATTCATCATGACTGAATTGATAAATCTTTTTTAATCTGATAGGCAAAATAATCCCGGTAATTTAATTTTGGGGGGCTTTTTTTGTTTATTCTTTAATCTTCAGTATATGTTTACTGTCTATTGGCATTTCTTAGAGGATAACATATGTAAGACTTCTGGTTTCAAAGAAGAGAGTTGTTTCTATGCAAAGAGGTCCATCAGAGCATTACTTATACTAGTTAGAAACAACCAAGAGAGGAATCAATACACCAATTAAGATACAAACATGTGTTGGAATATTTTTTAGCCACACAAAAAAGGATGTTTTGGATAAGTATCTAATAGCATGTGGAAATGATTATACTATAAAGTTTGAGGAGCTTTTTTTAAAGTTTATTTATTTTTGAGAGAGAGAGAGAGAGAGCAAAACAGTGTGCATGACCGGGGTTGAGGCAGAGAGAGAGGACACAGAGAATCCCAAGCAGGCTCTGCACTGCCAGCACAGAGCCCGATGTGGGGCTCGAACTCATGAACCAGGAGATCATGACCTGAGCTGAAATCAAGAGGCGGACGCTCAACTGACTGAGCCATCCAGGCGCTCTAAGGAAATTTTTTCAGGAAAAAAAAAATCAAAATGCAAAATAATTTACAGAAAATTCCAACTCTATTGAAATACATATGTTTAGAAGAAGAAAGATGGGAAAAAATTAGACTAGAAAGGAAATGCAAGAAGTTGTTAATGTGGATGACCTATGTAAGGTGGAATTTTGGATTATTTAAATTTTCTTCCTTATACATTTTTGCAGAGAGTGAATTTTCTAATATATGGAGCTAATATTTAACACTTGGTTGATGCATTCACTATTCTCACTGTCTAGAGGTCATTCACCCACAGATGTTTAACATTATCATTAAGGATTTATTTTAGTGTACAAAACGGACACATGCTTTGATTTATCCATAATACTAAGGAATACGCCCATTAGTGCTGGCACTGTATTAGAGGCCAGATCCTGGCTTTTGAGGAGTGTGCCCCTGGAAGGTGAGAGGAGGCATTGTGCGCAACATCTACAGCATAAGAGAGACGAGCACATTTGTTGAGATACAGGAAAACCTTCTACAGGAGGCAGTATTTCAGCCCATCCTGGAAGAAGTTGGATTTTACATGTAACAGTTGTCATTCTCCCCTCTGACTCTATAAGACACAGGTGTTTATTGCAGAGGATCAGAAAATGTGGAAGATAACAGCAGACATTTACAGGGTTATTGTCACATGTGGGATACTGTGTTAATTTCTTATGTGGAAAAAATCTTACTTAACCCCCAGCAACCCTATAAAGCTGGATGTGATGACTTTGTGTATTTCAAAGGCAAGGAAAGGGAGGACAAAAGAGATTAAATGAGTGAACACTGGGTACGTGGTTGGGAAATTGGCAGAGGCAGCACTGGAACCCAAGTTGACCTGGTGCTACGGAAGAAAATAAATTAGTGCTAAACTCATTCTTTCAGCTTCTCTTTCCCCCTATGCATGAAGCTTTCTCTTGTCTTCTTGCGACCTGCACCACTGGGTGGGTCTCACTCAAGCATGATCAGCACATAGGTGCTAACTGAAGGCATATGAGTGGGTGAGATCACCAGGGAAACATGCAGAGGGGAAGAAAAAAGGACCTGAGAACAAATCCCAAGCAACAAAGATGGATATGCTTTCCCAGGTCTGGACAGGGTGGAGAGCAGGCAGCATGGGGAAATTTTCACAGTGATGGCAATCTTGGAGCTGGATCTTAGAGGATGAGAAGTTTGCTAGATGGAGAACAGGGAGCCAAGTGTCCTGAGCAAAGGAAGGGAACAGCATCTGCAGAAACATATGGGATGCAAGGGATAACACGGTAATTTGGAAAACCAGCAAGTGATTTTAGTATGACTGAGCATAGACATTATGTGTGTGAGTGTGTCTGTATCTTTGCATGTCTATGTGTATGTGTGAGTGTATCTATACATATGTGTCTATATATATGTGTGAGTGTATCTGTGTGTCTACGTGAGTGTGAATATATGCTTAGGAAGTTAGCCTGATGATACAGAATCTGGAGAAAAAGGCAGGGGGCAGGGTTCAGCTCATTAAAGACTATGTATCCATGTGTTAGTTGGTTTTCCAGAGAATCAGATATATATATCTCTCCTATTGGTGTTCTGCTTCTTTGAAAAAAAAAAGAAAAAAATAGAGAGATTTATTATGGGGAATTGAGTCATGTAAATTATAGAGGCTAAGAAGTCCCACAGCCTGACGTTTGTGAGCTAGAGACCCAGGAAAGCTGGTGATGTTCAGTCCAAGTTCCAAGACCTGAGAACCAGGGGAGCCAATGGTGTAAATCCCTGTCTGAGGGCTGAAGAATGTACGTCCCAGCTCAATCAAGGAGGTTGGGGGGAAAGTAGTGAATTCCTCTTTCCTCTACCTTTTCTTCTATTTGGATTGGACAATGCTCAACCACATTGGGGAGAGGAATCTACTTTACTGAGTCCACAGATTCAAATTCTGATCTCATCTGGAAAGACCCTCAGAGACGTACCCAGAAACAATGTTTAAACTGGGCACCTGTGGCCGGCTCAGGTTGACAGACACATAAAATCATCACAATCCTTTATAGAAGGTTTGGAATTTTATGGAAAGAGAGTCTGGAAACAGAGTGGAGAGATCCCTGAAGGCCAGCTAATTGGCACAAACTTTATTTATCTGGAAGGCAATGGGGAGCCTTTGAATTTTTTTTTTTTTTCAAGAAAGGAATGACAAGGTCAGAAATGGGCTTTTGGAAGATCCTGGACTGGATGGTTTGGAGAAGGAAGAGGCAGGAGAGAAGAACAGGCGGTAGAATATTATAATAGTCAAAGTGACAAGTGATGAGTATATGTACTCATGTACTCATGTACTCATGTAGCTACAGAGGGTAGTGGTTTGTTGGGGGTGAAGGGATGAGTGGATTGGGGATGATCGATAGGAGAAACATCAGACGATCTATGGGGTTATCTGGGAAAGTCCATTTGAACCAACAGTTCGAACGCATGTCCTTCCTTTATCCACCCATTTACAGCACACATTTACTGAGTGACTATTTTGTGACAGGCCTATGCACAGTGAACCCCTTGGCCAGTGTGCAATCTAGAAACATTATCATATTGTAACGACCTAGTGTTAAAAGGGCCCAGAAATCAACAGCTTCAGAATGGGGGTAGGCAGGTGAAGTCCCCAGGTGGGTACTGGGGGATCTGGACTACCTTTCTGTAGGAGGGGACTTCTAAGCTGAAGGAAGAGGGTCCCGAACCTCAGGCAGAGACATTGTGTGGGAGCTGGGAATCCCCTGGTGGGAAGGGTATCAATTCTGCCCTGGTGGGTGGAGACAAATAAACAAGCCCATGACATTTGATACAACTGCAGCTAAGTCATGCATACATGTGATATCTTTCTTTAGTCAAAAACAAACCTCTCATCCGTGCAAATTTACCCTTTTAAGGCTGAGCTGTCTGGAACTACATGCACCATGATGGCAAAGTGGGACTGGAGCCTTCCCTCCAGCCCACCACCACCCGGGCCTTTGAAGGATGGGTGCAGGGTCGTCCTTCTGGCTATTGAAAAGAACCTAGTTCATGTGCCCTGGTGGCAGGTGGCTCAGGTCCTGAGATTCAGCCTTCTAGTGGTATCCATCGCCCTGGCCTCTCAGCTAGCTGGCCTGGTTTCTAACCTTCCCTCCACGTTGAGGCGAACTAGGGCTGAAAGAGGGCCGCATTAATTGGTATGGGGACCCAAAGATGGGGGAAAGGTAGAGGAAGAAAAAATAGGCTTTGCGTATGAAAGAAAAAAACAAAGTGAAATCCGAAACTCAGGGGCAGGAAGTGACCCCAGGCAGACACTTTGTGAACCACTGGCGGGTAGCACACCTCGGTGGGTGGGGGTCACCTGCCCAACCTACCACCCTCCCGTCCTGGTACCAAAGCCAGGAGACTGAGGGGCAGGGACAGCAGCAGAGGGACAGTATCCGCGGCTGTTCGTTCCCACAGACCCCCCGTAATTGCCGTGCCGCTGCCCCCCACTTCCTGCAGCTTTGGTCACCGCCGGGGGCGTGTGTGAGGGGCGGGGCTACGTGGAGCAGAGGAATTTAAAAAAAAAAAGCGAGATAATTAGCATCCTCTAATCCCATTGGCTCTCCGTCGGCCCTGCTTTACATACGCCCGCCCTGCTGGCTGCCAGGGTGTTGCGGGGTTCGGCAGGGTTTGCAGCCGCCGCGGTAACTGCTGCGCTTCAGTGCAGGGCGGGCTGGCGCTCTAGCGAACCTCGGGCCGGGAGCCCGAAGCCGGGAGCCGGGAACCGGGAGCCTGGACCCCGGAGCCAGCTGCCGGCAGAGCTGCTGCTGCGGCGGCATCTGAGTCCATTTCCGTCCTACGAACACTGAGGCCGGCGTCCGGCGGCTTCTGCGCTCAGCAGGGCCCAGGGAGGAGCGGGTCAGACACTTTTTATTTTATTTTGGAAGAAAGGGGCGAGTCCCGGCGTGAGCTTTCCTCCCGGCCTCGCTCGCTCCCCAGTGCGCCCCAGCTCCCGCCCGGGCTCTGGAAGATGACTTCGGGGTCTGCCCGGTGTCTACCAGCGGCGGCGGCGGCGGCCCGGGGAAGCAGCCGAAAGTAGTAACACTTGGTAGTAGCGGCTGGTGGAAAAGTGAACCGAAGCAGCGCGGACTCGGCTCTCCCCGCGCGCCGGCTCCCGCTGCTCTCGCTGCTCCTTCCCTGGCGGCCGCAGCATGAAGTGGCGCAGCGATGGCCAGGAGAGGTAAGAAGCCTGTGGTGCGGACCCTGGAGGATCTGACGCTGGACTCGGGTTATGGTGGCGCGGCGGACTCGGTGCGCTCCTCCAACTTGTCCCTGTGCTGTTCCGACTCGCACCCGGCGTCTCCGTATGGCGGGAGCTGCTGGCCGCCTCTAGCTGACTCCATGCACAGCCGGCACAACAGCTTTGACACCGTCAACACTGCCCTGGTGGAAGACTCCGAGGGGCTGGACTGCGCCGGCCAGCACTGTTCGCGGCTGCTGCCGGACCTCGACGAGGTCCCCTGGACCCTCCAGGAGCTGGAGGCGCTGCTGCTGCGCTCGCGGGATCCCCGGGCAGGCCCGGCGGCCCCCGGCGGCCTGCCCAAAGACGCGCTGGCCAAGCTGTCGACGCTGGTGAGCCGGGCGCTGGTACGCATCGCCAAAGAGGCGCAGCGCCTGAGCCTGCGCTTCGCTAAGTGCACCAAGTACGAGATCCAGAGCGCCATGGAGATCGTGCTGTCCTGGGGCCTGGCGGCGCACTGCACGGCGGCCGCGCTGGCCGCGCTGTCCCTCTACAACATGAGCAGTGCCGGCGGCGATCGCCTGGGCCGCGGCAAGTCTGCGCGATGCGGCCTCACCTTCTCTGTGGGCCGCGTGTACCGCTGGATGGTGGACAGCCGCGTGGCGCTGCGCATCCACGAACACGCCGCCATCTACCTGACAGCCTGCATGGAGAGCCTCTTCCGGGACATCTACTCGAGGGTCGTGGCCTCCGGACTGCCCCGGAGCTGCAGCGGCCCTGGCCCGGGCTCCATCTCCGGCCCAGGCCCGAGCTCGGGCCCCGGCACGGCCCCCGCCGCGGATAAGGAGCGGGAGGCGCCGGGAGGGGGAGCGGCGAGCGGCGGCGCCTGCAGCGCAGCCAGCAGCGCCAGCGGGGGCAGCAGCTGTTGCGCCCCGCCGGCCGCCGCTGCTGCCGCCGCAGCCCCACCGGCAGCAGCCGCCAACCACCACCATCACCACCACCACGCACTCCACGAGGCGCCCAGGTTCACCGTGGAAACGCTGGAGCACACAGTCAACAACGACTCCGAGATCTGGGGGCTCCTGCAGCCCTACCAGCACCTCATTTGCGGGAAGAATGCCAGCGGTAAGTGGCCGCGCGGGTGCCGCCTCCTCCCACCCAACCCCTCCAACTCCGGTTGCAAGTTTGCCTCGCTCCCTCCCCCCCGCGTCGTTCTGGCCACCCACTGCTGTCCCAGGCCTCTGAGAGGACCGCAGAGCTGGAGGCGGCCCGAAACTCGTCTGTTCACCCCCGCGCTAGGAATCCGCGTACTTTACGCGCGCGGCTCCTAAGGTTCCGAAGTCCCGGAGCGCACAGTTCTGCCCCTACTGCAGGGCGGGGCGGCGGCTGCCGCCTGCT
This sequence comes from Prionailurus bengalensis, assembly GCF_016509475.1. Lineage (NCBI taxonomy): Eukaryota > Metazoa > Chordata > Mammalia > Carnivora > Felidae > Prionailurus > Prionailurus bengalensis. The sequence goes on from NC_057358.1 coordinate 126,888,764, forward strand.
GACTGTGGGAAGAACCCATCACCATGTGGGGGCACAGGTTTGATCATTTGCCCCTAGTACGTATTTCTGCCATAGCCCTGTGCTTTGTTTTGTTTTGTTTTTGACCTTGAAGATGCCAAATTCTCGGGCGCAGGACTTTGGCTGCTTGGAATTATGGAAGAGGTGCATTCCTCCTACTGCCGCCCAGTTCTCATACTTCCCTGCGCCCTCCGGGAAGTATCTGGGCGCGGGTGTAGGAGAGGCCCCGCGGCGGCCAAGGCAGAACAGTGGAGAGATCGCTTGGCCTAGAAACTGTGGGGGAGAGGTGTGTGTGGTGAGAGGGTCGAGCGGGAAGACTTATAGGTCCCAAGTTTTCCCGGGGCAGTTTTTGGAGGCTAGAGCGCACAGCTGGCGGGTGCTGCTCGACGGACACCCCCTTCCTCAATATCCGACCTTCCAGCTCCTGCCTCTCTCCGTTCCCCGTGGCAGGGAGCTGCAGCTGTCACCACTTGCCTTAAGGAGCGCCACTCGAGACCCGGGCAGGATGGGAGTGGGGCGGGGTTCTGGAGGGGGCTGTTAGTTTAGGGCGTCGTTTCCAGCAGGTTCTGTCATCCCCTCCCACAACCCCCGTTTTGGAGGCGGGAGCTGGGTGGGTTTGAACCTGCAGTTCTGGCGGTGGAGGGGGTGGGGCCGGGGGCTCTTGTTTTCGAGAGCTCGAGCTGGCGGTCCTGCCTGTCTGCGAAAGCCAGAGCTAGACACTTCAAAGCTTCAGTTTTCCACAGGAAATGGTAGAAGCGTAACTGGAGACTCTAAAAGCGAAATAAAACTTTGCTACATATTCGGTGGTTTGGCCGGAGATTGCGTGGTTGGAGCTGAAATGCAGTCTTTCTGGGTAGATTTCATTCATGTTGCTGCCTGTCGGTTTCCCGGGGGCTGAAGGAAAGATGCGGCGGGCGCGGCCCGGCCTCTGGGGGTGCCAAGTGTGTGCTTGTGAGTGTGTGCGTGTGTATGTTAAATGTGTCTGTAAGTGTGCGCAGGAGAGGGCAGGCGCGCGGGGCTCCAGCAAAAGCCCTTTGGAAACTGGCCCTCCGGCTCTCGGTCCTTTCACCTGGTTTTGATCATCGTTGGGGGAGGAGAAGGAAGGAGCAAAGTGGGCGTGGGGGAGGGGGAGGGGCGGGATCGCGACTTCCGCGTTGATCTGGAGACTCTCGAGGATCTCCTGGCCAGAGCCCTTCCCACCCTGCTGCCAGCCGAGGGCGCAGAGGCTCCCCCTTACCTCCCCCCCAAACACACATGAAATCCTGACCGAGGCGGAAACCTGCAGGAGAAGGTATTATTGATTGGTCTTTGTATAAGCTTCTTCAGAAGGGGGAGGATTCACCTGAAAACCCCGGGACCTGTGGACTGGACTGCTCGGTGTATGGAAACCTACCCTCCCCCCCCCCCCCCAAAAAAAAGCACAGAGGGCTTAATTTTCCTCCCACCAGGTGCGCCCACCTCCCCTGATCGTACCTCTCCCATTACAATCATCCTTAATTCTTACTGGCCCACCAAACCTTTAGCCCCCTGCTGGGACTGGACCTGCCTTTTAGTAATCTCTCACAGTGTTTCCTTCCGAGTAAGGAGCATTCCCCTTAGGGGGCGCCAGTCTTGGGATCTGGGAATCTGGGCAACCTGCTCCACCGGCGTCTTTGCCATTCTCTTGAAGTTAAGACTTTAGCGGACTCTCTTTCTTGGGCCTCAAGTTTCTTCATCTGCAAAATAAGGGCGTCCTGTAGCTCTGTCTGTATTAGTAACCTCTAAATTTTTTTCAAATTGGTTTTACTTTTATGATCTTTAACATCTTTTAAAGACAGTGTTTGTGTTTATCCTTTTCGGAGTGAGTATAATTTAAGGAAGGAGAAGACCACAGAGTTGGTTTTGGGCAGGGTGAGTGTGTGGTGATTGGGGTTTGCAGCCATCCTAGCGTTTACCACACCACAGAGTTTAACTCCTGGGTGTCGGGGCCCCTTCAGCCATTTCTTAGTATGAGATATACTGTAATTTCACTGTGATCTATCTCTTTTCTTTGAGCTTGTTTAAAATGGCAGGTCATTTATGCAGAAGAGAAAGGAATGAGCAATTAATTTCTTAGGTATCTGAAACATACATTAAACATCAAACCTATTAAACTGTTTTGCATGGCAGTCTTTCTGCTCTGCCGGCCTTAGTAAGGAGCCCAGTCCTCACATGATCGATTTTTTCCCCCTTTAACTCCGCAGCATCACTTATTTCATTTGTGAATTCATTTATTCGTCAATATTTATTGAGCTGTTAGTAAATTTAAGGACTGCGCAAATATGCAGTGCACAGGTAATAACGGCCAACATATATCCAGCGCTATTCAGATGACCCATTTGATCTTCAGCATTCCCTTGAAAAGCTACTGCTGTTATTCCCATTATACAGAGGAGGAACTGAGGCACAAGGAACCTAACTGTGTTGCTCTTAGGCCATCCAACCCAGTTGAACAGAGACCCTTTACAGCCTGACAGTCTTTCTGTCCCAACACATTACTCTTGTTGTTTCTTTCAAACTGAACTGGGCCGTACTAGATTATTACATTTTTATAATCTCTACCAAAGTCTAAGGGAGCACCTGGTACACAGCTGGAGCTTATTAGATGTCTGTTAACACCTAGCATATAGCAGATGCTGAGTACTATTTGTTGAATGAATGTAAGAGGCCCATTAGCAGATGCTGAGGACTATTTGTTGAATGAATGTAAGAGGCCCATTAAATCTTTGGGATTTAAAATTTACCCATCAGCATCTATAATCAACTCTCTAAAGGCCTCTGAAGTCAGACTTCCTGGATTTGAATTTCAGGGCTGTCCTGTTCTAGCCTTGTGTTCTTAGGCATGTTACCTAACCTCTCTGAGCCCCATTTTCTTCAGCTGTAAAATAGAGGTAATTATTAGGATTAAATGAGATTACGTGTATAAAGGCATTACACTCTGGTGCCTGACACATGGTAGGGGCCAAAATGGTCATGGTAGTTGTGATGATCCAGGCACAGTGGTATCACACATCTTTATCTCATCCAAATGAACTGCTCTCTGGTGTGGACAGAGCCACCAAGGTACAGGATTTTACTTGGATCCCCCTTCCCAAAATTCCCAAAGTCAAATAATTCATTGCACCCATCTCACGGATTGGCTCCATGGGCTCAGCCCCCACTGCCAAGGTCACAAAAAGATTGTTTTGGTCAAAAGAAAGTAGCTTATTTTATTTGCTGTATTTTTTATTTTTTTAATGTTTGTTTATTATTTTGAGAGAGCGAGAGCGTGAGCAGGGGAGGGGCAGAGAGAGAGGAAGACACAGAATCCGAAGCAGGCTCCAGGCTCTGAGCTGTCAGCACAGAGCCCGATGCGAGGCTCGAACCCACAAATGGTGAGATTATGACCTGAGCCAAAGTCTGCTGCTTAACCAACTGAACCACCTAGGCACCCCTTATTTTTAAATAAGCTGTATTATTTTTAAAAAGGCATGCTTAGTGAAGTGCTAGGGAACTTTCCAGGTAATAGAGTTCAGAGGTATATGCATTTGTTGAAATGGCATTGCACTGTAAACTTAAGAATGTGTGTTTCACTATATTTTAAAACGTACTTTAGTAAAAACAAACATACAGACAACAAAGACATTACGAAAAAAAAGATAGACATCCTTGACTGAAATTTTGTTGCAATGCAGAGAGAGTTTGAAGGGAAGACTGGAAGAGGTAGTGTGGTGTAATGAAAGGGATAAGGACTTTATACTGGGAAAGACTTAGCCTCGTATATCAGCTCTGCTGCTTTCCAGCAAATGACTTAATTTTGCTGAATTTGGTTTTCTCATCTGCACAGTGAGGATTACCAAAACAAACAAAAAAGGCATTTAAAAAAAAGGGAAGAAAATCCAAATCTACCACATACAGTGATTAAAGGATTAAATCAGATCAAGTATGTGAAAACACCTGTCACATAGTAGGCACTTAGCAATAATGGCTTCCTTAAAAAACTGATTATTCAGGCTGCTGATTTTGAATAGTCTCTTTCATTCAAGAATCCCAAATCACTTTGTAAACATTAATTAACATGGGCCCCAGCCCCGGCAACACTGGCTTGGTGGGTAGGATGGTTTTCAGGTCTTTTTCTTCGCCGTTGCCCCCCTTAGATTCTGTTGTGCACTGAATGGCTTACTCAGCAGTTTTCCTGTCCCCTATCTGGTCATGCTGTTCCATGGTGCAGTGTTGCTGTGCTGGACAAAAATGTCACAGAAGAAACCTAGCTTCTTCCAAAGAATAGCAAAACTATCTCAAGAGTCAGCCACGGCAGCGTCTGTGCTCACAGAGCACGTTTTTAATTAACTAGCTGAATGTAAATGAAAACTTGGAATTTGGGTCAGTGGAGGGTTATTTGGTTTCCTATGCAGACTTGCCAGTTCAGTGCTGGGGCATTTGCAAGTAGGGTGTTTCACGGAACAGAAAATAAAAATAATAGCAAAATCAAATGAGGAGGGATCAACCCGGAGACCTGGTGTCAGGAGCCTCATGCTGATGGCTTTTGAATAGGAGGAAGGCCTCCAATTCTGGGTCTATCATGATTAGTGACCTTGAGCCAGGCACCAAAATGACCTCTAAAATTGGTCTGATTATCGTCTACCGAGAGGTCTGACTTCGAAGTCAGGCACACCCATAACTTGCAAGCTTTCCTATCAGTAAAATGGGTATTCTAATAATAGCTACAGGTATGTAGTGCTTATTACATGCCAGGCATGGTTTCTCTTTATTATAATCATTATAATCACATTCGCTGTTATAAAAGACAACCCCCAAATCTCAGGAATTTAACATAATGGAAGGTTGTTTCTTACTTGCTAAAGTCTGATTGGGAGAGGAGTGATGGGGGAGGAGATGAGGGTCAGTTAGGTACCAAGATTGATGGGTTTGGCTTTCTTTACCTTCAGTATGTGGCCTTCAGGGCCATACTTGGACATTCATCTAGCCAATAGGTAGAGAAAGGAGAGAGTAGAGATCTTACGAAAGGTGTTACGGGCTAAGCCTGGAAGGGATCTCCATTGTTTGTGCTTATATATCCTTGGCCAGATGTGCCAGGGTTTCTCCAGCCACCAAATATCTGTGTGTATCCTTCTTCTCTCACTTAAAACATGTTCCCCTTCCCAAGGGAGGACACTAATATTCTGTGCAGTCATTGCTTGCAGAGGGAAGTTGAGGATCTTTGGGTGAAGCTGAGTTCTAGCCATTGGATTGTGTATGGCTTCTCATGGTCCAGGGAGCCATGAGCCAACAGAGACATGTTATCTGCCCCTGTGCATCCATATCCCACATTGGAAAGGGCAGGGTAACCGCAGTAAAACTCCCACTAGGAAAAAGCAGGAGTGGAAGACACACACAAGTCACTGGGTTAGTTCTTCTGAAACCTTGGCAAGCAGGCACTGTGTAGTTGTGCCCTGGAAATGGGTGATGTTCCTTGCTTAAACCCTGAGTCTGCTCCTGGGAGAAATTTCCTGGTTTCTTGTTCTCCATGCTCCTGGCTCTGCTTTGTGGTGGGAGGATTGTCTTTGTCCATTTTTTTTTTCTTGGCCCTTCCTGAAGCAGGTCCTGAGGGGTATGACCAACCTGAAGCTCTAAATCTTTTGTAACCTAGTTCCTTCCTGCCCTTGAACTTCTAGGGGCCCAAGGATTGTTTTAATGCTGTAACAGTAAAAGGTTTTAAAAATGCACGCTTAGAGATTTTGCCAATGCAGTTCTCTTAACAACTTAGTAGGATTTTCATCAGTGACATCGAATGTGCCGATAGCCACACCCATAGTCATTTCCTAGAGCTAATTATCAAACTGGATTATTTCTTCACTTTCTCATCTGGATACCTTTCTTTATCTCCCCTTAATGACAGCTATCTTGCAGCCACCAGGCTTATGCGGAAGCTTATACCCTTAATCTGATCATTTGTTTCACTTAAAAGTCTTCTCAGTCTTTACTCTTATTGTTTGGGGTCTAGAAGTCATTGTCTTTTTCAGCTCCTCTTTCTTACTAATGCCTTGCTAAACTCAGCCAGGAGCAATAAAGCAAACTGTTACCATTTTTTTTTTTTCCTAAACATCTTTCTCTAGAGCCTAGAGGCTCAGTTGGCCCAGTTTCTGCCTCTGAGTCGTCCTAGGTGACAGTTAACATTTTACCACTGTCCAACATGAGGCTGTCCAGTTTCCCAGGCCCTACTATCCGACTTCTAAGCCAGGTCCACATATTTAAGCACCCCACTTCTGGTACCAATTTCTTTAGTAGTCAGGGTGATGGTAGCTGTTAGATCAGATCAACCATAACATCTTAGTGGCTAAACGCAAGAAAAGTGGTCGTCTCATTCACGTTGAGAAACGTTGATGCCAGGGCGGGGAAGTGCTTTGTTCCACAGAAGTTGACGGAGGTTCTGCCTTCTGGAACATTTGACTCCCCAGAACTTCCATGCTCGGGGACAACAGGAGTGTGGAAGAGTGTAGGAGGTTTTTATAGGACAGTCTGGATGTGGGTATATCAACTCCTTCCACATTCCAGTGACCAGAGCTCAGTCACATGGCCTCACCTAGAAACGAGGGGGCTGGGAATTATGGTCTCTGGCAGGGTAGCCATTCCCAACTACAATTCTAGATTAGAACGTCGAGGAACAAAAAGTTTCAAGAATCTGTCTGAGGTGACACAGCTCACAAATGGCTGGGTCAGATTTGAACCCAGGCAGTCTGGCTCTGGACTGCCCCTTAGGATATTTGTGAAGATTAAAACAATATAAAAGAAATGACACAGTGTATACAAAGTGTCTTTCCCAGTGTCTCGTGGTAAGTAAATACTTTATACCTATCATGCTTTACGTTTATTATTATTGTTATTGTCATCCTAATCCGGAAGTGGGGTGTGGTGTGGATTCATGGTGAATCAGTATGAACCTTTTAGGCATGGGAAGAATATGAATCCAAAACGAGCGGGTGCCCTAGGAAAAGTGTATTACGTACCTGTCTTTTCCCCTCCAGCACCCCTCGCAGAGGGGCTAACACTTGCTGGGCCAGGTAGTGTACTGGCAGGGCGTTCCAGAATACTTCCCACAGCCTTCACCCCATTCTTGTGAAGTGCATGTTTCCTCTTCCCATTTTACTGGGGAGGAAACCCAGGCTCAGACAGGTTCAGTGGCTGGCTGAGTTGCCATAGGTACTGAGGGGTAGAATTGGGGTTTGGGCTTCAGAACCTGTGCTCTCTGAAGGGCTACAAGCACCGTGGTGAAGATGAGCCTCTGAGGGGATCCCAGAACAGCCCAAGGGGTGTGTGGAGTGGAAGGCACAGCTTGCCTTGGTGCTGGTGCTCCTGGTTGAGGATTGCCCTTCGTGTAATATGTGATCCCAGCTCTTTTCTCAGCTCGTGCTGGTTTTCCCCATCCTGGCTGCCCCGTGAGGTTGCTGTGTAGCCTCTTCAGCCGAGGCCTCGGGGCGGTGGGTGGCTTTGTGGTCTCCAGGGGACAGCTCTGTCCATACCCTGCCTAGCTGGGTCAGTAGACTCACTCCCAGAAGGAGGGCGGGCCTTCTCACTAGAACTGCGTGCAGAAATCTGTGGCATGATGGAGAATTTGTCCTGGCCCCCCTGAGAATCCCAGGGCTGGAGTTTTCTCAGACTTTAGAGTTAGTGGACCAAGGTGTAAACTCTGGTGACCTCGGGAAAGCCAGGTAACCTTTCTGAGCCTGGGTTTCCTCATCTGTTAAATGACGATAATGGTAGTATGTCCTTATGGTGTCATCGGGAGGATGAGTTAGTTCATGTAGAAGTCCCTAGAATAGGTAGTATTGGACGTATCACAAACACTTAATGTCTGGTAGCAATTATTATTATTATCAAATGTTTAAGAGGTGCCAGCTTCCTTGCTTAAAGATCTGCTTCCTGAACCCTGCTTCATGTATTGAGTAAAAACCTTCACTCTGCCAGTAACCAGGCTTCCAGGGTTTGACCACTTAACTGGTTGTATGATATCAGACAAGTTACCTAACCTCCCTGTGACTCATTCTTCCCCTTTGTTAAGTGAGAATAATAATAAAAGCGAATTCTTAGGGCTGTAGGGAAGTGTCTGACATGTAGAAATTGCTTGATAAATGTTGGTGTTGTTTTATTATGTTCATTATGATTTTTTCTGTAGGCACTATGTTAGATCTTAAGTAACATGGTCCCTGACCTCATGGAGCTTGCAGGCCTGTAGTGAATTTTTTCCATCATGAATAATCATGTAGGTATACATTTACAACTGTGATGGTTGCTACAAAGGAGAGATACCTGGGGTAGTCAGGAGTAAGGGAAGGCTTCAATGAGGATGTGAGGCTTGAGTGAAGTCGAAGAATGACCCATTTGGTTGAAAAGGTAGAAGAGTACTCCATGATGCAAGCAGAATGTGCAAAGGGCCCGTGGCAGAAGGGAGCATGGTGAGAAGGAGCGTGGCCAGAGTGGCTGGAATGGGAGAACAAAGTGAGGAGAGCTGGGTGGAGGTTGGACCAAGCCATCTTCCAGATTAAAGAATCTTCTTTTCCCAAGGACACTGGAAAACCTTTGAAAGGTTTTAAGGAGGGCAGCGCTATGATCAGACTTGTGGTCTAAGAAGCTCATGTAGGCTGCAGTACTGAGAACAGGTAGGAAGGAAGGGAAAGGTGAATGTGGGAAGGCCAGTTAGATATTGTTACCAGCCCCGTCCTACCCAAGAAGAATCTGAGGCTATGAGACATTTCGTAACTTGCCCAGAGTCTCTGAGGCAATGAGTGCAGAGTGGGGATTTGAGCTCAAGTCTGAGGGACTTCAGATTCCTTTCTCCCACCCATGTGGTAGCATTCCTGGGGAGCATTCCATTCAACCCTCACAATTTTACAGGTAGGGAAACTGAGGCTCAGAGTGAGACTTCCCTTGCCCAACGTCACAAGGTCTTACAGCAGAGCTGGAACCAGTACCCGGGCTTCTGGATTCTTAGCCCGTCTCCTATTCTCTGTGATGCATTGCTTCCTCCCGACCAGCTCACTCCTTGGGGGCAGAGAGGGCTGAGAAGCTGCGTTGTTGACAGCAGTTTTTGAGATTAATTTACAGCCAGGCTATACCATCTCCAGCTTTTACTCTGCATATCACAGTAAAAGAAATGCTAGTCCAGGAGCATGGGGGAGGTTCCCCATTTGCTTGCGACTGAGCCAACGAAAGCAGTTACTTACTGTGAAGATCAGGCGTGCTCCGCGCGGAACCATATTAGCCGCTCCCCAGTGCGTTAACATCCAAAAGCAAATCAGAGAGGCAGTTTGATACCTTAAAAAAACAATGCTCGTGTCAGAGGTTGAGGCTGCTTGGAATAACTGGGTTCTTTTGGGTGGTGTGTGTCATTGTTCTTCCTAATCCCAGCCCATAGCACCACCCAGAAGTCAGGATGTGCATGCGTAGGCAGACACAAATTACCAATCTCTCTCTCTCTCTCTCGCTCTCGCTCTCGCTCTCGCTCTCGCTCTCTCTCTCTCAATGGCCTCAGAGAATTTCAAGTACTGGGGAACAGATACAGCGTTTCCTTTCCTCGGCCTCCCCTCTGGCCTCTTTTCTTGGCCTCCTGCCCCTCCTACCCCTTGCAGCCTTACCTTTGCTGACTCTGAGGGCTAGGGCCTGGGCTCACCCTTGTGAGCAACATTGGACATGGTCCTGCCTGAGAAGCTTGCAGACCTGAAGTAGGTTTAGTTTATCCACAGATAATCACCCAAATGTAAAACGGTGCCCGTGACCATAGCTCCTCGGCAGAGGTTCACAGGGTCGTAGGACAGAGTCTCCTCAGACTGTGGGGTGAAGTCTGGGGAGGCCCAGCTGGCCGTCCTGTGTGCCTCCAGGGGTGACTGGGGATACCAGACCTCCGGGGATCCTGGGTGGGATTGGGGGTTAAGATTCGTGGTTACCTTCCCACCCTGGAGCCATGTCATTGGGGCCGGGAACGGAGCTGGGAATCTCCTCTCTCAATTCTGAATTCTGCGTGTGCCCCACTTTCTTTAGAAACCTACCCCACCCCTCCCCCCACTCTCTGCATCCTGCAGCTGCCATTTTCAAGGCCAGATGCTGAGTCTCCAGATGCTTGTTCTTCTGGGGCGGACTGGTGTGGGTGGGAGGCTAAGCGAGTGGCCAGGTGTGGGGCGCCCCCTCTTTCTCTTCCCCTCTCCATCTCCCGGGCTCCTTCCCACCTGGTCCTGCTGCTGCCGCTGACCCTCTTGCTGTTCCAGGTTTTCCTTTCCCTTAGTGTGAGAGCTGTGGCGGAAAGAGCGACAGACCAGGAGCAAGCTGGCGATTTTGCAGCCTCTGGTGGTCTCAGCATGTGGAACCCCTTGGGGCAGCTGGGAGCCTGCAGAGTGGGGGCTGGTGGTCGAAAGGGAGGGGGTGCAGGAAGGTGCCTGAACCCTCTAGCAAGTAGGAGGGCTTCTTTGGCTCAGGCCTAACAGGGTTTACATATGCTGTGTGGCCTGGGACAGGCCCCTGACCTCTCTGAACCTGTTTCTTCTTATAAGAATGGGAAATAATGATAATACTAGGTTCTGGTATTCATGCTGCCATAAGTGTCAAACAAGGCAACACTTTGGAAAACAGTAAAGCCTGGAATTTACTAATGGGAAAAGGTAACATTTACGGAGTGTTTATCACTGTATTAGGGCTTTCCTGAGAAACAGAACCGATAGGATATATAGAGATTATATATGAGGCGATTTGTTATGGGAATCAGCTCACATGGTTGTGGAAGCCAGAAAGTCCCACAATTTGCCAGTGCTAGATGGAGAACCAGAAAAGCAGGTGGTATAATTCAGTCTAAATCCTGAAGCCTGGGAACCAGGGGCCACTGGCGTTAAGTCCTGGAGTCCGAAGGCCTGAGAACCAGGATTTGCTGCCCTTTAGCTTCCCAGTGGCCTGTGTGAAAAGAGCCATCGTGAGCAGATACACAATTCACAGTATGATGGATGAGACAGAAATAAACTAGCTGCTGTAACTTTTCCTGCAATTTAGGCCTGAACGAAATTTATCAGCAGGAGGCTAGAAGCAGTTATTAAGTGGCACTTAGCAACCTCACATTTCAGTCCATAGTTGTTAAGAAAGAACAAAGAGAGCCTCCTCTTGATTGCAGAGGGTCTCTCTCCCCTGTCTGTCCCCCCTCCCTCATACCTTACCAAACATCCAGTTGTGGTATGTGAGTAAACAGAAGGCCAGGGATGGGGCAGCATATCAGTGTCTCTCCTGTGTTCTGGAGGAGGGTCTCAGGGTCAGAAGTTGGCCTGGAAGCTTCTATCTGTGTCACATGGTCCCTAGAGACAAGATATGCATTCATTTGAGTAAAAGTATATAAATGCTCCTCTGGGAAAAAATTAACACCCTGTGCACTGTACCTGTAGATGTGGTCTTCAGCAAGCCTGGGTGCGAATATGGGGAGGGCGGAGAGCGCTGGATGGGGTCTGGGCTTTGGAGAGATCAGCACCGGTGTGGTCAAATACCATCCTCTTAAGGGTTTAAAAACAGAAGAGGGGATGAAGCCCACTGTAGAACAAGGTGTGTGGTCTCAGGCAAGTGATTTAACCTCTCTGGACTTTTTTCCTTTTAATTTTTTTTTAATGTTTATTTATTTTTGAGACAGAGGGAGATACAGCATGAACAGGGGAGGGTCAGAGAGAGAGGGAGACAAAGAATCCAAAGCAGGCTCCAGGCTCTGAGCTGTTAGCACGGAGCCTGATGCGGGGCTCGAACTCACAGACTGTGAGATCATGACCTGAGCCGAGTTGGAGGCTCAACCGACTGAGCCACCCAGGTGCCCCTGGGCTTTTTTTTTTTTAATTATTTATTTTGAGAGAGAGCAAGCTGGGGTGGGGCAGAGAGAGAGAGAGAGAAGGAGAGAGAGAGAGAATCCCAAGCAGGCTCTGTATTTATTGTCAGTGTGGAGCCCAACACAGGGCTTGAACCCAAGAACCATGAGATCGTGACCTGGGCTTGAAACCAAGGGTCAGATGGACGTTTAACCTACTGAGCCACCCAGGAGCCCCTGGACTTGTTTTCTTGTCTAAAAAATCCCAAGAGTTTCAGGGCGCCTGGGTGGCGCAGTCGGTTAAGCGTCCGACTTCAGCCAGGTCACGATCTGGCGGTCCGGGAGTTCGAGCCCCGCGTCAGGCTCTGGGCTGATGGCTCAGAGCCTGGAGCCTGTTTCCGATTCTGTGTCTCCCTCTCTCTCTGCCCCTCCCCCGTTCATGCTCTGTCTCTCTGTGTCCCAAAAATAAATAAACGTTGAAAAAAAAAAAAAATCCCAAGAGTTTCAAGGCTCAAAGGATCATCAGTTATGATAGCGATCTGTAAACTACAAAATAATCATTTGTCCATTCATTCATTCATTTGACAGATATTTGTTGAGGGCCTGCTGGGTAGGAGGCATGGTTCTGAGCACTTAGCATATATCAGTTCACAGACAGACAAAGACCTTCATAGACCATGAATTCTAGTTGGGGGAGACCTTAAACAATAATCGTAAGTAAGCAAATATAGGATGTTAGAAAGTGATAACTTCCATAGAAAAGGTAAATCAGAGTGAGGGGGATTGGGAGGGCTGGGATGGTGAGTTGTAATTATAAATAGTGTGGTTAGGGTGGTCCCACTGAGAAGGTGACATTGGTGCAGACAGGTGAAGGAGGTGAGAACTTTGTGTGAGTATCGGGGCGCCTGGGTGGCCTAGTTGGTTAAGCATCTGACTTCATCAGGTCATGATCTCACGGTTCGTAAGTTTGAGCCCCACATCTGGCTCTCCTCTCAGCACAGAGCCAGCTTCAGATCCTCTGTCTCCCTCTTTTTCTGCCCCTCCCCAGCTTGTGTGCACTCTCTCTCTTTGTTAAAAATAAACAACAAAAAAATTTAAAAAATTAAAAAATGGTAATGCAAATACTAAAAAAACAAAAAAACAAAACAAAAAAACCCTGTGTGAGCACCTGAGGAAGGAGTGCTGTTGGCAAGGGAACAGCCAGTACAAAGGCCCTGAGGCAAGAGTAGCAAAGAAGCCCTTGTGGCAGAGAAGTGTAGGTGAGCCAAGAGGAATAAGAAGTGAAAGCAGAAAATTATAGAAAGCCAGGTTGGGCAGGTCCTCATAGGCTATTGTAGGCTTTGGCTTTGACTTTTAGTGAACAGGAAGCCATTACAGGATTCTCAGTAAGGATTCGTAGGTCTGACTTATGATTTAAAAGGATCACTTTGGTTGCTGGTTGAAAACAGGCTGTAGAAGAGGAAGAGTGAAATGAAGACCACCGGATAGAGGTTCTTAAAATAACCCAGGCAGGAGATGGTGGTGCACTAGACCAGGGTGTTAGTAGTGGAGGTGGCTAAGAAGTGGTTGGATTGGGGTCATAATGAAAAGGAAGAGTCATGGGACGCCTGGGTGGCTCAGTTGGTTAGGCGTCCGACTTCAGGTCATGATCCCACAGCTCGTGAGTTCAAGCCTCGTATCGGGCTCTGTGCTGACAGCTCAGAGCCTGGAGCCTGCTTCTCATCCTGCGTCTCCCTCTCTCTCTGCCCCTCCCCCGCTTGTGCTCTGTCTCTCTCTGTCTCTCAAAAGTGAATAAATGTTAAAAAAAAATAAAAAAAAAAAAAGAAAAGGAAGAGTCACAAAGACGTTGTTGACACATTTGCGGGGGGTGGGGGCAGGGTGGAGGGTGCGGTCAGGAAAGGAGAGGAGTCAAGGATGACTGCAGGGTTTTTGGTCTGAACAACTGGAAGGATGGAATTGCATAAACTGAGCTGGGGAAGACTGGGGAATGAACAGGTTTGCAGATGGCAGAGAGATTGGGAGTCCAGTTTGGAACATGCGAAGCTTAAGGAGGCTTTGAGATCCTTAGGTAGAAATGTCAGCTAGGTGGTTGGATAATCATGGCTGCATTCAGGAAAGACTTTGGTTTGCAGGTATAAACTTAGGAGTCAGAAGCATATAGATGGTTTCTAAAGCCATGAGACATGACAAAGTCCCCTAGGGAATGAGTGTAGAAGAGATAGGTGGGCCAAGGGCTGGGCCTTTCCGTGGGCCAGGCCGAGGAGGAGCCAGCAAAGGACGCTGAGAAGCAGGAGCCAGTAAAAAGAACAGAAATGTCCTCATAGTCAATGGAAGAAAGCATCTAGGAGGAGGAAGGGCTCATCTGTGCCTTGTGGCCTGCGAGGTAGTCACCACCATCATGTCCTGAGCTGTGGGGGTATTTTCGCCTGCCACCCCAGGGACCACTTTGGGCCCGAAGAAAACAAGCAGGATCAAGGTGCCTGATGGGGACCACACTAACCGTAATGAACCAGGAAGATGTTTGGTATGTTTTCTCAAAGGGACGGAGGCAAAATGGTCTCAGTGTGTCATCTACAAACTGAGGGGATTAGACCAATTCACTGTCTGAAAGTTCTATAAAGGGCATTCAAGTGGGGAGGCTTCCCGTCCCACCCTGCACACTCACTTCACCAGAGCTGCTACCCTTCCATCTGTTTTAGTATATTTGACTTTTGCATAAGATGCATTTGAGAAAGGGATTCTGTTTGTTCCAAATAGAGTCTGCAAAGCACCGGTCTGGAAGATTAGCAAGTCCTTCCTGCTCTGACATCCTAGGAGGCTCAGCTACTCAGGGAGCCGGGATGCCACCATGTGCCTGTTTCTGTGCTTTGTTTGGCTTTGGCTGTGGAGACCAGGAGGGTGTGTCCCCCTGGGGCTGGGAGAAGCACTGAGCCAAGTGGAATAGGGAAGGGAGAGTTAGGTAGGTGCTGTGCTTGGAACCTTGTAGAGCTCCAGGATCCCAAGGGGATGGAAGAAAGAAGAAGAACCATTATTGGCAACAAACAGAGCTGGTGGGATGCAGGGTCCAATTAGATGTTTCCAAGTCTAAGATGTCTCCTCTCTCCCCCTCCTCCTTATTGTTTGCAATTCTGCTTTTCTCCTAATGCAAAGCTCTTCTTTTTATCCCCCCTTCACTGTTGCATCCTCACCTCCTGGGTGCCATTTTTGATACAAGGGAGCAAAGGTGGAACTCATCAAAGTCATCTCTGAACCAAAAATAACCCTGTCCAGCCAGACACGTTCCGACCTTCCAGGTCAAAGTGCTTGCTTTCATTTGTCAGTGCTGCTACATTCACCTATGGCTCTCAGAGGTCTGAGGTTTAAAGCTGGCTTGCCTCTGTATTAAATATGTATATTTTTTTCCTAATAAGTTCCGGGAGTAAATCAGTTTTACATCAACCAAAGGATCAGTCCTGAATTCCTAAACCCCAGTGTAGAAGATGGGGGCTTTGGGATGTTATGGCTTAAGTTGTTTGCTCATTAAAATGTCTAATCTGGCTGATTTTCTGGGGAGGAGTCTCTATGGTGTATCTTGCTATGTAGCCAAGCGTCTGAGATCAGACAGCCTGGGTTCACAACGTGGCATCATCCCTTATTGGCTGGTGGCCTTGGGTGAGTTCTTCTCTCCCGGCCTTAGTTTCCCCCGCCCCCAGCACATAGGAATGTTTTGGGGCTGGGACGAAATGCCATGATACTTATGAGCACTTAGTGTGGGGCAGTGAGTGCTTGATACATGACAGCTATTATTTCTGAAATTCTCAGTCCCTAGTCCCCTGAAACCTCTACTGTACTACCCATCAGGTTATACTGTGAACAGTCCACTTCCCTGTCCATCTTTATAGGCCAGGCGATTTCTTGTTCATCTCTGGGTCTCTAGTGGGCACACAGTTGGCACTTACACAGATTTGTTCAATGAATGAATGAGGCCATGGAACACAAGCTCCATGCGAGCAGGGTATTTGTATATTTCACTCCCCACCATCACCCCGAGACTTAGAACGGTGTCCACACACAGTGGGCACTGAGTGAATATTTTGTAGTCTGTGAAATGAGCCATGGATCAATGAAACTTCACTAACAGGCAAACCAAGAGCCTGGAGCTAACCACTGGCCAACGGGCTGGGAGTCTTCCCCTGTATTTCTAAATTCCCAGCCCTGAAAAACTCTCCTTTTCAAAGCTTGCCTCTCTCTTTGAAGAAGAGAAAAAGAATGGTTCCTCATTATTCCTTTATACCCACTTTCCTCCTGTGAGACGGCACCTTGCTCTCATTCAAAGCTGAAAGCTGTATCTGCATATAGACTTTTGGATCTTCGAACTGGAAGAAGCCACACAAGGCTCCTGGTATAGCCCTGCTGCCTTCAGATGGGTGTCTGATGGAGTTTGCAAACCAGACATCTGAGAGCCAGGGGGATTAAGAGATGTGCGTGGGGCCGCACCACCGTTGGCAGATGAGCGGGTCAGAGAAAGTGGAAGGTCCTCACTTCACGGCTGGACCTGGGCCTTAGCTCCCTGAATCCCAGCTTGGCATCCATGCTGCCATACTGCTCCAGGGAAAAAGAAACAAGGCTTTGTTTCCTTTCCTCAACTGTGATTCAACCCTTTGTCCTGTTGATTGAGGTCCGCCTTGAGTCGGAATCAGTGTAGAGCACTCTCCAGACATTCTTTCAGCTCAGTCCCTCCAGCCCCACTGATGAGGTCGGTATCTTTAGTGTGCCCCGCACAGCCTCGGGAACTGAGTCAGAGAGGCTGAAGAGACCCACTGAGGGCTGTGCTGTCAGGGTGCAGGAGCTGGGAGTCCCGCCCTGGCCACCTGGTGGGCCATTGGCAGGCTGTCCTGTGACCCATGCTGGCCGTCGGCAACAAGGGTGCAGTGTGACCCGTGAGAACTCCTTAAATGTTCTAATAACACTAAGACTGTGTCTAGACCATGATAAGACAGCTGGTCAGTTCCACAGCGGAAAAAAAAAAAAGAATCAGCGATTAGACGAATAATCAATTTAATCAGATTGGCAATGTGGAATGGTAAAGAGAAAGCAACCGTGTATCTATTCCCACCCCCAGTACCCCCCACCATGACTCAGTGTTTGTGGTTTTGTTGGTCTCTCTCCATCTCTCTTTGTCCTTCATTTGAGAAGTAGTTCAGCGTCTACTAAACACTAGGCACTGTTATAGGAGGAAAAGCACACGTCGCTACCGGTATGTAGTCCAGTTTTGGGATTACAAAGACCAGGACCACTTTTTTCCCTGGAACAGTGTGACACTTATTGATTCAAATGCTTAAGCTGAGCCAGTTTAACCTCATGCTCCTATTGACTAACTCAGGTCTGTGTCGTCTTCCCCCTTCCTCAGGGAGCAAACTCATCTGCCAATTGAGTAGCCTTGAAGCAAGGGGCCCCTGGAAGAGAAGAGGAAACGTTTGCTGTTTTTCAGGTTGCACTAACTGTAATTGTGAACCCCACAGTGCTTGTTACTATTCATTCTTTAGGCCTCCACAGTTTACAAAATTCCATCAATTATTTCTATCAGTATTCCTAACAGCCCTGCGTATTAGCATGGGTGGTAGGCATTAGTGGCCTCATTCTGAGGGTGCCAGAGGTGACCTGTCTTGCTCAAGGTCGCTAAGTAAGTGGCAGCATGGGGCAGCTGTTTGAATCCTAGTCCGGTGCTCTTTCTGTGTGTCCCAAGTCGGCCCTTTGTGCATTGTGGGTGCTCAAGAGTTTTTTGTTTTTTTTTTTTTTAATGTTTATTTATTTTTGAGACAGAGACAGAGCATGAACGGGTGAGGGTCAGAGAGAGGGGGAGACACAGAATCTGAAGCAGGCTCCAGGCTCTGAGCTGTCAGCACAGAGCCCGACGCGGGGCTCAAATTCACGGACCGTGAGATCATGACCTGAGCCGAAGTCTGACGCTTAACCGACTGAGCCACCCAGGCACCCCTGTGGGTGCTCAAGAGTTTTGAGAAACTGGATTGAATATCCCAAGGCAGGGAGGAAGAGTACACAGGGGTCCCATCTGAAGACTAACCAGGATGTGGAGGTTACCCCAGCTTTTGGCCCTCCTAACCTTTGGAGGTATGGGGTTACTGTGCCCCTCCCCTGCAGCCTGTCAGGTCAAGGTTCAATGGAGCCTTGAATCTGACCTTGGCCCCTACCTTTACATCTTCAGCCATTGCAGGAGGCTTCTCATGGGCTTCAGATGCTGCTGCTTAAAGGTCACAAAGTCCATGGGATGTCCACGCAGAAAGGAGGAGGGTTCCTGCTGTACTCTGCAGGACACAGCCCCTTAGGCAGCTTCCCACGCCTAAGAATGGGCTATGAGAGCCTCTCCACTTGTGGACTTTCTAGAGGAATCTATGGCCCAGCCTGAGCAAACTCTTTCTGAAACAAAGCACAAGTTCAGAGGCTCACGAAGGCTGGTGTGCCTTAGCTCAGCTGTATAATCCATCCTGTTCTTGTATACAAGAAGTTGCTCCGTGTTGCACTGGGCACTTGAAAAGAGGGGGCGTGCCCAGTGGGAGACACGCTCCCGGACAGGTTTCTTGCCTTTGTTTTCAGTTTGCCAAAAGTTTTCCATTGCAAAGGCTTGTCACAACTAGAAATCCTTACGTATTCTGTGCACAGGGTCTCTGTTATGGATCTTAATCATTCATCATGTTTTCCTTAAAGGAAAATGAGTTTTCTGTGAAAGGAGAAGTAGGAGGTTATTGATAGTACATCATATATCAAGGAAAGCTTCAGTTTGTTTCCATTTGGAAGAAGTGAGGGCAAGTGTTTATTAACTTCAGCAGTACCAGGAAAACAGGCAGCCATTGTGTGTGTGTGTGTGTGTGTGTGTGCACATGTGTGTGTGCATGTGTGTGTGTATGCGGGCCTACATTAGTCCAGCAGACTTGTCAGAAATCGGGCATTTGCCAAGGCTTCTGATCTGAGTTGAGTTTTGATAGCTGAAATTGGCAGACTGTCACGTAGGTAGTTTTAACATCTTCCTTATTCCAGCCTCCCTGCCTTTGGAGGCACCTTCCCACATCACGCCCAGACATACCCCATCAAATTTATATTATGGCTGGAAAAACAAATTGTAATGATTTTGCTTTTGGAATTGTTTTGCCACACATACGTCTCATTTTTCGGTGGGCTCTGATTTCTCTGCTGTCATCATGTATCCTCAGGAATTCTTGCAAAATGAGAAAAATCTAACCAGCCCTTCCCGTCCAACCCCCCCCCCCCCCGAATGTAATGAAATTGTAACGAATGTTGACGTCAGCAGTTCATGATGTTGACTTCATGTTACAGGTTTTAGCCGCTTAATTACACAGCTATTCATTATGGCTTTGCGGTTTTCTTTTCATGTTTTGGAGCTGACAATTTTCACTTTTAAGGCTTTGGGTATTTTTGTAGGCTCAAGAAGAGGCCCAGGAACTGAGTTGCCTAGTGGGAAAAAATGATCCCGTGCTGGTGACATTAAGAAACCGAGTTGAGATCAGCCTCAGGCCACTCTGAGAATTGCACTGCGCATCTCACACGTATGCACACTCACTCACACCCAGTCTCACATACACACTCACATTCATACTATGATGCAGTTGTTGAGATCGTTAGAATCTAGCACAAAACCAAAGAGTGATCCCTCTCCGGCTTCTCCCTGCTCGCTGCTGATGGTGCCTTGCGTCGTCTACAAATCTGGACAGGACAGGCAATTTGGTCCATGGGTGTTTGGGCTTAGAGGTGTGGCCCTGCGGTGTGTTTCCTCCCTTGTACAATTCACCAGTCCCTTTTCCTACAGCTCCGCAGGCACTGACACAGCCCTTGGGGGGGCTGATTAAGCGGCCAACCTTCCCATTTTAGAAGAACAATGAGCACCAGACAGAAAAAACACTCCTGGGAGGCTCACCAGAGACTTCCCAGGATGGAGCCCTTCCCTAGCTCAGTCACTATAACGGTCTGCACGTTCCCAAGTGTGTCTTCAAAGACTTACCCAGGGTTGTTTTCTTTCTTTTTTTTTTTTTAATCAGGAATTTGGTGAGGAGAAGAAGGGCAGTGCTGGGGGCTGGAAAGACAACCATGAATTTGATGCACTTGATGCTCCTGGGAAGCTCGTGCGATTCCTCAGGTGCAGGATGATATGAGCTGCAGTGGAGGCTGGAGACAGCCGGCCAAATGGGGGGCAGGGAGGCAGACTCCCAAGCTACTGGTAGCTGGGAACTCTGTGAGCAGAGGAGCTGAGGATGCTGTTAGCACACGCCCGAGCACGGCCCCTGCATAACTGGGCCACGCTGAGCCAAAGGCGTGATGGGGATTGAGTCACTGGGGCCCTGCCACTGAAAGCCACCTGTAACCACTTTCATTCATAGCTCTGTTTGGAAGGTGTTTCTAAAGCACTTACCTCGTGGCCGGTCTTGTGCTGGGAGCTGAGGATCCCTCAGTGAATGGGAACAGCATTACCCTCATCTGTAAGATGAGGAAGGGAGTTGGGTTGTTGGTGGACTTCAGACTTGGTAGCAACCCTCAGGTTTGGAATGCAGCCTTTCTGGGAACCTAAATATAGGAAACACAAAAAGCAGATCTGTTTTTGTTTGATCACTATCCCCTTTGTGAAGAGTGGACCCTACTCCAGTATGGAACCCAGTTTGAACACCAATGGGTGCGATTATCCCCGAGGAACCTTCCAGGAGCCCACGCTATTCTAGAATTCTGGGGTTTCTTGATGACAGGTGAGTTCCCTTCCATTCCCAGTCATCATGATCCTGTGTCTGGAATCCCGAACTATCCATCGGCTGAAGCTATCATCCTTCTTTGCCTATGGATGCCAGATTCATGTTCTGTTTTCCTTTGGGGGATGGGAGGAGTCTAAGTGCTGAAGCTTCCATCCGAGAAGCCTGCTTGCAGGAGAGGGGAGGAGGGATGACACGTGGTCAGTTGCTCTGTCTCTCTCACCATTCAGAGTGACTCTCAGCTACAAGGATTGTGGTCATACCATTGCCACCATCATTCCACCTGCCACATGGGCCAGAGCCACTGACCCCCATCTCCGACCAGAGTGTCTCAGGACCATACAGACCACAGTCAGCCTCCTTACTAGAGCCTCACCTTAGTCTTGCTCTTCCTGTTCAGTCCATCCCTCCTGGCACCCCAGCCACGCTCTGAGTACTATTTCCCTATTGGCTACAGAGTCAAGTACAAGCTTTTCATCCTGGTACATCCTAATACCTGCCTCAGTGGAACCTCTGTAGCTTCCCAGGCTACTCCCATCTTCCCCCAAACACTTTCATTCCTAATTCCAAGCTTCTGCTCGAGCAATCTGTCCACCTGGAATGGCTCCTTTCTTCCCCTCCTCTCAGCTGCATGGCTGCAAGTCAAGCCCTACATCCTTCCTGGGGCTGTCCCAGAACAAGCAGATTTTCCCTTCTTTGAAATCCCACAGCCCTTGCCTTTGCTGTCTGAAATGCTTCATATGTGGATCACATGGGTCCTTTTGTTGGAAATCTTTTGCTGTGGCTTTGACCTGCATCTCCCATTACCCATAAGCTCTTCGAGGGCAGAGTCTGGACCTTTCAATTCTTTTGCCCCTTTCCCTGCCCTGTGCTCAGTGAAGATATTACTTGATCAAAGCTTCCAGAATTAGAGCACAAACCTATGTAGTATCCAGTTAGAGCATTCCAATTGCTAAAGGTGGCCAGAATTGAAGGTGGCTTTCTTGACCAATAAGCTTGATTTTAATTGGCCAATCTGACGTCAGATTGTGTTTGGTAGCTAGTATCAGAGACCAAACTAACTGGCTTTAAACAAGGCAAGGAGTTGTTTTTCCTCTCTTATAAGAGCCCAAGGCAGGTTGGCAGTTCAAGGTCAGGTAGGTGATTCTATAGCATCTCAGGTTCCTTTGTCTTTCTGCCCTATCATCTTTAGCACATGGTTTGCATTCTCAAGATACCTCATGGCCCCAAGATGGCTGATACAGCTCCAGTCATCCTTTCTGCATTTTAAGCATGATAAAGAATGAGGAAGGGTGGAGAAAAGCCCTTCTTTTAAGGAGCCTCACTGTTGGCCCCATCTATTAATTCTGCTTATATCTCTTTAACCAACGCTTGGCCCCTCTGCAGCCACCATTTCTCCAAGGGAGGCTGAGAAATTCAGTTCTTTAGCTGGACATATTTTTCCCACCATGACTCCCCAATCAGAGTGCTCTTACTATGGAAGAGGACAGGAAGGGATATCGATTGGGTTGGCAGCCCGCAGTGCCCGTTGTAGCTGGTGAATGGCACCTGTTGTTTTTCAGGCTGAAGAAGTGCCTGTCAAAAAAGGCAACAGATATTTCCAGTTCATGCTTGCAACTTTTTGCCAGTGAATCCCAGGACTTCAGAGGTTGGGTTTCTCTGAGATCTCATCCTCAGACAAGTATTTCTTGAATGATTCACCCTGAGCCCCCAAAACCACTGGATGTAATTGGCCTCATAAAGGGGTGATGGCTGACACTCTTGTGGCCAGCTCATCCTTTAGCACTGAGGAATGGTCCTGGTGTTCTGGGTCACTTTAAAGATTTGCTAAAGCGAACATGGAGACAGGCCATGCCTTCTGTGTTAAAGTCATTGTCCCTGTACTTGATAATGAACATAATCTTGATTCCACACACTTTTGAGCTTCAATACAGATTTAATATTTCTGTATGTTTTAATTGAACAACCTGATTATATTGATAAAAGTAAATTCTGATTTTCAAAAATGACTGATTTGCTTTTAAAGTCACTCTAGTACATGGGGCGCCTGGGTGGCGCAGTGGGTTAAGCATCCGACTTCAGCCAGGTCACGATCTCGCGGTCCGGGAGTTCCAACCCCGCGTCAGGCTCTGGGCTGATGGCTGGGAGCCTGGAGCCTGTTTCCGATTCTGTGTCTCCCTCTCTCTCTGCCACTCCCCCGTTCATGCTCTGTCTCTCTCTGTCCCAAAAATAAATAAAAAACGTTGAAAAAAAATTTAAAGTCACTCTAGTACATAAAAGGTCTCTAAAAGAAGTTGCAGTTGCTCTAGAAAGCACTCGTGATTTCATGGTCAGACCTTGTTTATTTCCAATGGAAGACAGTGGTCTTCCAGCCTGGTCATTTATCCTGGCTCACCAGAAGCTTCAGCCGGATACCTCTCTTGCTTTTACTGGCCCTCAGGAGGTTCTGTCTGTCTGGAAGGGGAGTCCCTTTTTACTTGCCTCTGTTTGCAGGATATTTAGTGTTCAGGGATGAGTGTGAAGTATCTTGTCGGTGAATCACCATGGACTGTCTCAGGGTTGAAAAGATGGGCAAAGTCAAGTGTGAAGGGGAACAGAGGGACCCTTTATAAATAAGTGGACACTTCAGTGGGCCTGAAAAATACATCTTTAAGGCCCAAGACCAAGAAGATGCTCCATTCTCTGATTTTATGTTATTTTACTTAAAGTATGGAAGCTTCACGAATTGTGTGTCACCCCTGCACAGAGGCCACACTAATCTTCTCTGTATCCTTCTAATTTTAGTATGTGTGCTGCCTAAGCGAGCCCCATTTCTCTGATTTTAGAACTCTCCATGAAGGTAGACTTCTGTGAGAAACGATTTTTTTCTGTGGAGAGAAAGGGCTTGGTATTAGTTTCAAGTGATAAAACATCCAACCCAGACTTCATGTAAACATAAAGAGAAGGGAAGTATTGGCCAGTGTAAATGAGGAGTCCAGGAACAGGATTGGCTGCACGAGCTGCTTGATTGAGGACTCCCATCATGACCTCAGACCTCAGCTGCCCCTTGCCCTTTTCAGCTGTAGCTTCCTCCCTGCGTGGGTTTATCTTCAGCTCAGCTTCTCATGTGCCAGCCAGTTGGCTGTCGCTACCCCAGACTTGACTTCCTCCTGTTAAATCAGGACACGAGAAAGCACTTTCCTTTCCTCATAAACACGTCCTATGCGCTTTGATTCTGACCAGATGTTGGTGGAACCCATCCCTGACCCAGTCACTAAGGTGAAGGTTTGCCCATGCCAGAATGAGGCTTCTTCCAGAAGCAGGGTGGTCCCAGAAAGCGGGAAACCATGCAGTTGCAACATGCAGAAACTCCAGAGAATGAAGGTGGGATCTAGAATGTCAGAGAGGGGAGTTTTTATGGGGCTCCTGGGGCTGCAGCAAGAAAGCCATTATTTCAGGCCGAAGCTGATGGATGGTTAATACTGGTCTCAGTCCTCATCAGCAATGTTCATTCATTCCTTTGTTCACCCATTCATTTAGTTCATTCACAGCACACACATATCTCATGCAGTCCTCATGGGAGTCCCATGAGTGTCCTTTGCCTGATTAGACCCAGTGAGGTCATGTGACTTGTCTAAGGTCTCATTGTCTATAAATAGTGGAATCATGACTCACACCTGGGGCTTTTGAAGTGGTTTGTACCTATTCCCACTCAACTGGCCCTGCACAGTGGAAGACAAAGGCCTTTGCTCTGGAGCAGGGATTTGACCGGGGCATGACATCGGTAACTCTGAGATCCCTTTTGGGTCTGAGTTTATGATTTTGGGAGAGATGGAAGGTCTAGAGTTAGGTGGGAGCAAGACAGAGGATTTTGGAGAAGCACTCCCACTGAGGAAAGCTAGGAGGTACATGAAGGGGTATCCCAGACCCGAGAATGGCCTTTGTGACGGTCCTGTGAAGGTATCCTATAGCCAGATCTCAGTTACAGGAAATATCACAGAACAGAAAGTCCTTCAAACTGAGACTGCTCCTAAATTTCAGACAATACAAAGTAAATGCAATTTTTACTAAAGACGAAGATGCTGGCTTCCCAGACTCTATCCCCGGGTGCCTGAGAGTAAATAGCCAAGGCCACAGGATCACACCCCCATTCTGGTCCTGCAGGGAATGAAGAAAAATACATCAGGGCTCCCTGGCACCAGACACAAAACTGGAGTATTTTTATGCGATGTTTTTACAGTGACTGTCATAACCGGCAATATTCCTAAAACTTACTGGGGATAATCGTAGTTTTATTTCATCCCTGTAAAAGTCTTTTGTTTAGAGTAGCATGTAATATTCTATAAATTTCCATGTAAACTCTACCCTTCCGCTTTTCACATGGGCCAGGTAGTACCTTCAGCTGATGACTCAGGACATTTTGGCTTTATTTACTAAAGTAGTCCTTCTAAATTGGGGGAAATTAAATTCAATCTGAGCCAGTTCAACCCTGCAGAATTTTATTGAGCTGTGAGCCTCACGCTGTTCTAGATTAGGGGATGTAAAACTAAATAAAATAGAGTTCCTGTCTTCAAGGGTGTTTCAATTCACTAGTGCTCAAGCCAAACTACCCCAACACTTAGTGGCTTAAAGCAACCCATTGATTTTGCTGTCAGCTTTGTGCGTAGGGATCTGGAAAGGGCTCGGTCGGGCAGTTCATCTCCGATGCACACGTCTGGCTTGCACATCCCTGGGGTTGCCAAGAGGTGGGCTAGAGGAGTCACTCCAAGATGGCTTCCTTACACACACCGTTTGGTGCCTTGACACATTTCCA
Source organism: Prionailurus bengalensis (assembly GCF_016509475.1). NCBI lineage: Eukaryota > Metazoa > Chordata > Mammalia > Carnivora > Felidae > Prionailurus > Prionailurus bengalensis. The sequence continues at coordinate 126,914,139 of NC_057358.1, forward strand.
CCCATCTCCACACATCATCTTGTCTTCTGGGGCCTCTCCACATGGCTTGGACTAAACGCAGCATGGAGGTCTTAGGGTAATTGCCCTTCTGCCATGGTGGCTGGCTTCCAAGAGGTGGAAGGTGGAAGCTTCCGGTTCAGTTAACGGCTACATCCCAAACTGGTGCGGAGTCACTTTCACAGTTGGCCAAAAGGCACAGCACACAGCCCGCTTCCGAGGGATGGGGAGGAGCCCCACATCCATGTCGGGGAGTGGCAAGGTCACGTTGCAGAGGAGCACGTGCCACGGCACAGATGACTGCAGCCATTTTGGTAAAATGCAATCTGCCACAAGGACAGCAAAATGTGCGATTTAACAAATTATAATGCGGGAACATAACCCCAACCGTAACAGCACCAGCGAGTCAAAAGAGAGGGTGGGGTAATGGGCTCTCTAGCGGGGTGGGAAGCAGGGGGAAATGGTCAGAGACATCCTCTGCGGGAAAGAGGCAACTGAGTTGGGCTGTGAAAGATGAATGGTTTGTGCATTTCAGAGAGAAGGAATAATAGTATATGTGTGAAGACGTGTGGTGGGGTCCTTGAAGGGCTTACCTAGAAATACCCCCCCACCCTGCACTTCATTACTTGTATTTAATTTTAGTTGGGTTTTTATGTTGTGTGTGTACGTGTGTGTGTGTATCCATGCCCATATATATTTATTATTTTTCTTTAAACAGGGACCTCCATTCAGTCTTTCACTCAGCAGGTATGTTCTGAGCACCTAATGTATGCCAGAGAGTGTTTTAGGCGCTATGGCTGTAGTAGTGAAGGAAACAAAAGCACTAAACAAGAGGGACTGTTCATGAACTTCAGGTCTGTGATGGAGGCCTGCAGTAAACAAATGGATGGTGATTCCAGGTAGAGACTGCAGGGGGTGCTCTTTTAGAGGGGGCAGCTGGGAGGCCTCTGGGGGTGGGACCCTCAAGCAGAAGTGAGGGGTTTGGGCCGAGAGTACCAGGCGGAGGGAGCAGCCAGGGTGTGAACCGCTTTGGTATTTGCCCTCTACCTTGCAGTGTGGCTCTCTCTGTGAGCCTGCCTTGCTACCCTGTGAGCTTTGTGAGGTCACGGGGCTGGAGTGGAGGTAGGACCCCCGCCCTGTGCTCTCTGTCTGCTCTGAGCTCAGAGGAGGGCGGCTGCAGGTGCGGGTGGTCAGTGTCTGGGCCTTGAGCTCCAGCGCCATGGTTTCTCAGGATGGTGAGCAGCCTGCTCTGTCCAGTCCCCTACCCCCGCCCCCCCGCTGTTCCTGGCACCAGGAGATTTGTTTTCACTTAGGGAGAACCTGGCCTCATCTACCGCATCAGTGTTGTTCCCAGGAAGCTGGCCCTTTCCCAAGAAGAAGAATGTGGGGCAGCAATCTCGCTAATAAGGAAGTGTGGCTGGGATTCCAGGGAGGGAGTGATGACTCAGAGTAAGGTGCATAGCGGGTTCCCTGGCCGCTCACCGTCTTGCATGCATGCATGCCTTCTTTCATTCATTCCCCAACATGGATGGAGCACGTAGATGGAAAGGTAGAATTTCACAGTCAGAGCTACCACCGCTAGCTGTGTAATCTCAGCAGGTTATTTAGCTTCTCTGAGCCTTTGTTTCTTCAACTATAAAATGGAAGCATGGGTATGATTTTTCAGAGTCGTGAGGATGAATTGAGAAGAAACCCTGGGGTTAAGATTGCCATAGTTGGCAAATAAAAAGGGTGCCAATGAGAGGATGTGGGGAAAGGGGAACCTTCTTGCATTGCTGGTGGGAATGCAAACTGGTGCAGCCACTGTGGAGAACAGTATGGAGGTTCCTCGAAAAACTAAAATTATAGATATCCTACGACCCAGCAATTGCACTATTAAGTATTTACCCAAAGGATACAAAAATACAGATTAGAAAGGGTACATGCACCCCAATGTTTATAGCAGCATTGTCAACAATAGCCAAACTATGGAGGGAGCCTAAACTGTCCATCAACTGATGAATGGATAGAGAAGATGCGTGTGTATGTATGTATGTGTGTGTGTGTGTGTGTGTATATATATATATATATGTATATATATATATATATTTATAAAACGTGTGTGTATGTATATATAATGGAATATTACCCAGCCATCAAAAAGAATGAAATCTTGCCATTTGCCACAACGTGGATGGAACTAGAGTGTATTATGCTAAGCAAAATAAGTCAGAGAAAGGCAAATGTCATATGATTTTACTCATATATGGAATTTAAGAAACAAAACAGTTGAACATAGGGGAAGATATGGGGGGAAGAGAAGAGAGGGAAACAGACCATAAGAGACTCTAATGATAGAGAACAAACTGAGGGTTGACAGAGGGGGGTGGATGGGAGATGGGCTAGATGGGTGATGGGTACTAAGGAGGGCATTTTGTTGTAATGGGCCCTGGGTGTTGTATGTATGTGATGAATCACTCAATTCTACTCCTGAAACCAACATTGCACAGTATGATAACTAAAATTTAAATTAAATTAAATTTTAAAAAAAATGGTGCCAAAGAAATTTTGAATGTCAGATAAATAAGGATTATTTAAAGTTTATTTGAGAGAGAGAGAGAGAGAGAGAGCGAGTGGGCAGGTATGTGGGAGGGGCAGAGAGAGAGGGAGAGAGAGAATCCCAAGCAGGCTCTGTGCTGTCAGCACAGAGCCCAAGGCAAGGCTCTGTCTCCTGAACTGTGAGGTCATCACCTGAGTGGAAATCAAGAGTCAGACACTTAACCGACTGAGCCACCCAGGTGCCCCAGGAATATTTTTTACTGTAAGTTATGTCCTGAATATTGCATGCGTATCTAACATTCAGGTTTAACGGTGCATTTGGTATTGTAGTTGGCAATCCTACCTGGGGATAAAGATGCAGGGGGAGATGCCTGACTTTGAGAAGCATATCCTAGTGGTGGGACAAGCATGAAGAACAGAATTGTAGTGCAGGGCAATGTGAGAAGTACCATGTCAGAGGTATAGACAGAGTGCTGTGGAAACACAGACAGTGCCCTTCAGGCTCTTAAGAAAAACATCCAGACTCACTCTTGCTGGTATGCTTGTTGACCATCCCCAGTGACCGTGGGATTAAAGCCATGAGAGCACAAAATGCATGTGCATTAGGTGAGGTAGAGTTCCTGTTTGCTTTCCATCCAGTAATCCAGGAAAATGAACTGTTTTCTTTCCTCTCAAAGCAAAGGGTGGTCTTTGTTGATCAGGAAACAGACAATCTATTTCTTCTACTCCTTTTCTATAGGCCATTTTAGAATAAAATGAAATTAATTTGGGGGAAAAATCACATTGTTCCCCGACTTTATGGGATGTGCGTCCCTCAGATAAAATGCTAATAATTCATTATTCTGCTTCCCTGGAGATCTAGAGGTAAATTTGCAATGTGCCACCCAGAGATCTAAAAGGAGAAACACAATTGGAGCCTTTGGTTCCAAAATAAAACCTACCCAAAGCTGCAAGCATCAAGATACTGGGGGAACAGGTTGGGAATATTTTTAAAAAGGTGCTATCTGCCAGACGTTCTGGTCTTCCCTTGCAAATGAATGACCTCGTATGGAACATGGTCTGATCCGCATTATTAAAGCCTCCCTCTTCTTTCCCAGACATGGAAGGGGATATTTTAGATTGAGGGGGGTTGTTTGAAAGCCCTGAAAGTCCTCAGTTTGCTTTTAGTGAGATCTGAGTTGTGCCTTGCACAATAGCGAGGGATGGGAGGGAGCCAGAGGTAGGATTTGTGCTGAAGAGATTGGCAAAGGGGAAAGCCTGGGCCTGGGGCCCAATGGGGGCAGGGAGGGGAAGGAGGGTGCATCATGGAGATATGAAGCATTATTCAGTTACAGGATTCACGGCTCATTTTAATTGATTAGCAAGTGCCAGGCCCTGTGCTAAGTACTTTTCATGCTGAGTCTCTTTCATCGCTACCCACACATCATGCAGTATGTTCCCCCAGTTCCCATTTTACAGATTGGAGACCCAACGTGTTTGAATCACCCGCCCACGGCCACACAGCTAGTAAGTAGCCCTGGGCCTTCTGATTGCAATGCAAATCCCTGGGCTTAACCGCTGTGTTCCACCGCATTTTGCCATCAGACTTTCTCCTAAAAGAGCATCCCTTTTGCTGCGGGTTTTTTTTTCTCTGCCTGCTGTAGCGGGTGGAGGGTTGGCTTGGCCTCTAATGACCGCATGCGTGTGAGCTGAGGAAAGTCATGGGCATCCGCCTCCTCCTCAGTAAAATGATGGTCCAGCTGAGTGAGCAGGGGCCCTTTCCCCATCTGAAATTCTGTGTCCTACTCATTCACCTCTTCATTAGTTGATTGATTGATTGATTCATTCATTCATTCAGTAAATATCTCCCTCATGCCAGATATGTGCTCCAGATACACTGGCAAAGAAGCAGCTGGCTCCTGCCCTTGCAGAACTTGGGGTCCAGGGGACAGACAGCTGAGTAAACAGGCTATTATGGTACAGGGCGAAGAAGGGTATCAGGAGGGAGGCATGTGTTTGGCATGGTGGGGTCAGGTGAGGCTCTGGTGAAGGGAGGGACATCTAAGGTGAGAGCTGAAAGAGGTGCAGGCGTTGCACAGTCTTAGAGGGAGCAGTTTGCGCAAAGAGAGGGCACACATGGAACACTTAGGGAATCCAGAACAGTGCCGACTGTCTGGACAGAGGGTGGAGTGCAGTGGGAGGTGGGGGGGTGGGGCGGCAGGGGGAGGGCACAGCGAGGGGTGGGGCGTAGCCTGGAGGAGGAAAGGCCTGCAGAAATAGACCAGGGTCATGTTGAGCAGGACCTTAGAGGCCCCTGGCAGGAGGTTAGTGTTTGTCCTCAGAGCAGTGGGCAGATAGTGAAGGTCAGGATTGCCCTGTACAGTTACCCAGGTTGTGTCCTGTACAAGGGTGCCAACTAAGGGGGTGCCTCAACTCATTAAGGCATGGGCCCCAGGACAGGGCCTATGCCTGCCTGGAGGAGGGCGCCTTTTTCTCATTTTCATCAAGGAGCCTTAAGGGCCGACGCTATCCTCGGTATCAGGAGAATGATGTGATCAGATTCCTGTTTTCAAGCCTTTTCTCTGATTGTGGGACTTTTGGGGTGAAATCAGGCCCGGGGAGGAGACTGGCAGAGGCTGTAGGCAGAAATGAGATGATGGTAGCCTGGGGAGACAGCTGAAATGGAGAGAAGGGAATGGGTTTGAGAGACACGGAGGAAGTCTGTGGCCTGTATGAACCACCTGGTTCTCATTGCCTCCTGTGAGTTAGTGAGATGAGGAAATTATTTCAGGAGCAGAAACACTGAATCTTGGAGGAATGCAGCCTGGAGGATAAGTGTTTTGCCCCCAGGCTATTGAGAGTGCCGGAGTTGCGGTGTGGTCTCCCTCTCTTCAGCTCCAGCTCAGATATTTGATCCTGGCCAGGCTGGAGGCCAAGAGTCAGGAGACCCAGGAATTCAGCTCATCTTAGGCTGCTCGTCTGCGTTTCCAAATGGCTTTCTCCCTGCCTCTCTTTCATTACACCCTGATCCCCAAACATTTGTGGAGTGCCTGTTGAAGTGACTGGCTCTGAGCGATAGAGCACCCTAAGGCACCGTCTCAGCCCTCAAGCAACTCACCAGTGGGGCAGTAATGAGCAGACAGGTGACCATTGAAGACTGCCTGAGAGAGGTGCCCAGGGAATGTTTCAGATGATCAGTGTGTAGGGAGGCAGAGCACAGTGGTTACTGACGTGGGATCTGGAGTCAGACAGAACTCGGTTCAAATTCGGAGAACACTTCCTAACTGTGATCCCAGGCAAGTCACATAACCTCTCTGAGCCTCCGTTTGCCCAGAGTAAACTGGGGAAAGTAAAATGCAGAGACGAATACTTAGTAGTTTGTCTTAAGGATTAAATAATTCAAGGCACGTACAGGGCTTAGCACAGTGTCTACGAGAGGGTAACCGTTTTTCATATTGATTGGGATGGGCCAGTTTATTTGCATCTTTGACGTATGGTCCTGTGAGTTTTGACAAATGCATGGTCAGGTAACCAATACCGCAGACAAGAGACTCTTCTGCTAACCTCCCCTCAAGTTCCCTCGTTTTATCCCTTTGTACTTAAGACATCCCCATACATTGTTTTTAACTTGGGGTAATTTATTATCTCTTGGTTTTTGTAACAGCTTTTTTTTTTTAATGTTTTTATTTATTTTTGAAGAAGAGAGAGAGAGCACGAGCAGGGGAGGAACAGAGAGAGAGAGACACAGAATCTGAAGTAGGCTCCAGGCTCTGAGCTGTCAGCACAGAGACCGATGTGGGGCTCGAACCCATAAACTGTGACATCGTGACCTGAGCTGAAGTCGGACGCTCAACTGACTGAGCCACCCAGGTGCCCCATAACAGCTTTTTTGAGATATAATTCACATACCACACAATTTACCTGTGTAAGGTATACAATTCAATGGTTTTTAGCGCACATATTCACAGAGTTGTATGACCATCACCACAGTCTGTTTCGGGACGCCTTCATCCCCCCTGAAGGAAGCCCTACACACAGTCTGTTCCCTCTTCCTGTGTCCTCCTCCCCTGCCCCAGCCCTTGACAACCAGTCATGTACTTTCCGTCTCTAGGATTTGCCTATTCTGGGCATTTGGTACAGGTGGAATCCTATACAGTCTGGGCTTTTGTTGACTGGCCTCGTTCACTGACCAGCAAGTCAAGGTTCCTCTGTGTCGTAGCATTTATATGTACTTCATTCCTTCTTATGAATGAATAATGTTCCATTGTTTTGTTTTGAGAAACCGAGAGGGGTTGGCGAGGAGAGGGGGCGAGGGAGAGGGGAGGGTGAGAATCTTAAGCAGGCTGCACTCCCAGTGCGGAGCCTGACCCGGGGCTTGATCCCCCAGCAGGAAGTGAGATCATGATCTGAGCCGAAATCAAAGTCGGAACTTAACTGACTGAGTTAAGGCACCCTATGAACAATCTTCCATTGTGTGGATGTGCTGTATTTGGTTATCCATCTGCCAGTTGATAGACATTTGGGTTGTTTCTGCTTTTTAGCTATTGTAAATAATGCAGCTACAAACACTGGCATACACGTTTTTGTGGGGACGTGTGTTTTCCTATGGAATTACTGGGTCACAGGGTGACTTTCGAGGAACCGCCAGATTGTTTTCTACAGTGGCAGCACCATTTTTCAAATCCACAGTGTCTGAGGACCCCTTTCCACCTCCTCGCCAACATTTGTTATTATCTGTATTTTTTGATGACAGCCAGGCTTATGGTTATGAAGTGATGTCTCCACGTACCGTCTCCACATCCTTACCTTTAACCCCAGACAATCCCTGGCTTAGTCTCTGGCCCTCTGGTTTTGCCTTCTCTGGAACGTGAGAGCTGTAACCATACATGGGGCTGCCTTTTGCTTCTGCTTCGCGCACCTCGCATAATCACTTGAGATTCATCCGTGTTGCTGTGTTTATCGCTGAGCTCCATTCCATTGCATGGATGTTTCACCCTAGGAGCCCCTGCTCTTATGCACAGCAAAGTTGGAGGGACCCCCTTGCCCACCTGAATCAAAGACTTAAGTCTCTCCCCTTGCCAGGGGTGTTTGGAGTTTGGAGGTCTTTTCCGAGGCCCTCCTGCTGGGCCATCCGTGTTATAAGAGACCCAGCCTGTTAGAATTTCTGTGCTGTGGCTCTGACGTGCCGCTCAGGGCGAGGTGCGGTGCCTTCACGGGTGGGCTGCAGCCCAGTGAGATCGGTGGGGCTGGGGCCCCGGGAACAGCTGCTGCTTGGAAGCCTGGGCTTCCACTGTCTGGCTGCCTCCTGTCTCATCAGCCCCCCCCCCCCCAACCCGCCCAGCTCCTTGGGCTCATAAATGAAGCCATCTTCTCATTCCCTTATCTGTTTTCATGGCTGGCTCTCCACTCAGGGCTTTGAGCACTTGCCACTTCCCTCCCCCACCAAACCAAAAGTGCAGCAGTTTTCCAACCGTCTATTACAGGCACAGGGAGAATAGGATGGCATGATAATAAAATGACAAGGAATCTGCACCTACAAGGTTAATTATCTACATCAGCATCCATGAGGTAGACATAATCACTTTATGCAGGAAGAAATCAAGGCCCCGGGTGAGTAAATAACTCATTCAGAGTCACCATGCTGGTAAGCAGCAGGACCGGGATTTGAACCCCCAGTGTTTCATTCACTACCAGTGTGTCTGAAACCTCAGTCATTTGCATGGCACCTCCATGAGTTCCTTCTACCCCCTGTGCTTTATCTCACATTTTTATTGTAATCAACGTCTCACGAACAGGTTTTATTTATCAAATACACATCTACTGCCCAAATGCATGTGACACAGAGGGTTTGATGTGCTAGTTGTATTTTTTTTAATATATACGAAAATAAACACATAACCCAGAACAAAAGTGTTTATCTGCATGTCACATAAAACCAGCTCATGTCCACCAGCGATAGGTGGGCCGCGTTGGCAGAAGCGAATGGCGTGGTGTGCAGTGAGCTGTTTACAGGTCTTTTCTCCCCTGACGGGGAGTTACAAGTAGGCTGGGCCTGTGTTTTCTTTCTCGTGGCATCCTCAGCACCAGGCACTGTAACAGACCCATCACAGGGACTTGCCACATCATTAATGACTCAGCAACAGAAGGAAGGGAGGAAGAGGGGCACAGTGAAGAGTGAGTGGCTTGTCCCCCTTCCTTCCTGAGAAGACTGGAAGGAAGCCTCTTTCCCTGAGCCTTGAGAAAGGAAGGCTGGCAGGGGGCTGGGTCCTGGCACCAGGGAGGTGGGGGGTGCGTAGAAGCAATGATGGCCTGAGCCGTCGTGGAAGTGTTGGGAAGCTGGCAACACATCCATCCAGCCCCCCTCGCTTGTGGCCTGTGGGACTGTGGGTACTCTCATCTTAACCACTGTCCTTCCTGCTTTGATCCCTGAATGTGGGGAAGTCAGCCAGTAGCTGGTTGTTTCTCAAGTCAAAGGTCTTCCTTCCCATCCTGTGTGCCACCTGCTGCTTTCCCCCCTCCTCCACCTGTGCTCGCCAAGGCCGACGACACTCCAGACAGATTCCACACCATCTCCTCTGAGGAGGGCACAAAGCAGCAGTCTCGGGAGCAGTCCACACCACAGAGCTGTGTTCCATATTTGGATAAGTCGGGAGATCTTGTAGTCAACCAACCAGTCGGCATTTATTGAGGACCTACTATGTGCCAAGCACTTGGCTCAGTGGCCCTGAATTCTCTCCTACTTTTTATTTTATTTTTTAATGTTTATTTATTTTTGAGAGAGAGAGAGACAGGAAGGGGAGGGGCAAAGAGAGAGGGAGACGCAGAATCCGAGGCAGGCTCCAGGCTCCGAACTGTCAGCACAGAGCCTGACGTGGGGCTTGAACCCATGAACTGCGAGATCTTGACCTGAGCCAAAGTCAGATGCTTAACTGACGGAACCATCCAGGCTCTCATGAATTCTCTCATACTTTAGAATCAGACCCTCTAGACATAGGCACTGAAGCCAGAACTTGATTTCTGAGCTTAAAAGGAAAAACAGGGATGCGTGGGTGGCTCATTCAGTTAAGTTGTCCAACTCGTGGTTTTGGCTTAGGTCATGATTTCACAGTTTGTGAGTTCAAACCCCATATCGGGCTCCACACTGACAGTGCAGAGCTTTCTTGGGATTCTCTCTCTTCTTCTCTCTCTCTGCGCCTCCCCTGCACCCTGTCTGTCTCTCTCTCTCTGTTTCTCTCAGAAATGATAAATACATTAAAGAAAAAGGGGGGGGGGGGGCAAATATTTACTGAAGCCCAGCCGAGGTGGAATTTGAATTTATTCTTGAGAATACACAGATAATAAGTTCCTGCCCTCAAGGAGTTCAGGGGATCCAGGGGAATCTTCCTGAGTTACAGCTTGGGAAGTTGCATGTGCATTTGTCAGTGTCTTGAAATGTCACTGTATTTGTACCCTTAGACAGCCAGCATATTACAGGCAGGCAAATGTCGTTCATGAATTCAGCCAGTAGTCATGGAGCGTCTTTTGCAAGGACAGCAAATGTCTGGCACACCTGTGCTTCTGTCCCTAACAGCTACTCCGTGGCAGGTGTCCTGGAGATGGCCTCAGCATCCTCAATGTCCCAGGTATTCGAGTTGGTATCTGAAGGGAAATCTAAAGCCTCTGCTCTGTTACTTGAAAGGCAGTGGGGCCAAAGTGTCCTTTGTTTCCCGAAATGGTGTTCAGAGCACCGTCTGGTGCCTTACAGGCTGCGTGTCATCCAACTCCAGGCTGCCATTCACCCAGGCTTCCCTGTGCTCAGCAGCTTATGGTCCACCCTGCAGGGCCCTGATGGGGTAGGAGATGGTAATTGAAGTTTCTGAGATTTAAGGAAAAAAAAGTTTATTTAGAGAGAGAGCGAGTGAGCAGGGGAGATACAGAGAGAGAGGGAGGGAGCGAGAATCCTAAGCAGGCTCCACACCACCAGTGCAGAGCCCGACATGGGGCTTGAACCCATGAACCGTGAGATCACGACCTGAGCAGAAACCAAGAGCCAGAAGCTTAACTGACTGAGCCGTGCAGGCACGCCAAAGTTTCTGAGCTTTTAAAACTCTTGGCAAAATAACAAAGTTGGCACCCGTGTTGTTGATCTACAACTATTGAAAGAATTTACTTGTCTGTAAAATCCCTTCCTTCTTTGCTTCCTCTGCCTTCCCCGTTCTCTCTGCTTCCTTTCCCCCCCATCTCTCCCTCCCTTCCCTCTATGCTTTTGTCATTCTCTCTCTTTCTTCCACAAATATTAGATTACCTACAGTATGCCAGATGCTATTCTGGGATGCAGCAGTAAATCCAAGAAAAATCCCTGCCCTCATGGAGCTTATAGTCTAGTCAGAGAGACAGAGACAAAACCAATGATGTAAATATATAGTATGCTATGTGAGGATAAGTCCTACAGAGAAAAATAAAGCAGGGGAAAAAGCCTCACTGAGAGAGTGACAATTTAGTAAAGATTTTCAAAGAGGTTAGGGAAGAGCTATACAGATAACAGGGGAAGAGTCTTCTAGATAGTGGGTATAGTATGTGCAAAGGCCCTGAGGCAGGTATGTGCCTGGTATGTTTGAAGAATAGCAAGGAGTCTGGCTGGAGCGTGTTGAGCAAGTGGAAAGTGTAGATGAGTTCGGACGAGTAATGGGGGTAGGGGCCAGACCTTGGAAGGTCTCAAATAATGGTTCTCAAAATTTAGTCTCAGAACCACCCCAGATCTGCTGAATCAGAAACCCTGGAGGTGGGATCCAAACCTTTGTTCAAACAAGCCCTCCTGCGGGGATTCTGATGTCAGATCCACTGTTATCAAACATCTAGGCTATTCCTAACCATCCCTCAGAGTCTGATGTTCCCTCTGGTGGGTGAGATAAGACAGAAGGGGCAGTCATCATTGACTTGACCTCCTGACCTCAAGAAATGCCATCATCTTAGTCTCTGGAAGTTGATATTCACACTAATAGAAAAGGTCAGATGCTGTGCCTACACTTAAACTGGAGGGGACAAAAGGCGAGAGGCAGGGGTGCATGGACTGATGCCCGGGAGGTGGGATCATTGTCAGAGTAGAGAGACCCTGAGGACACCCAATCCTGGCCTCAAATTTGTCAGAGAAGACCAAAGCTTACAAAGGGGGGAATGACTCCTAAGTAGATACATGCAGAGTCCCTGTGGGTCCTCTGGACTTCTAAGCACCTGCTCCTTTTCAGATTGTACCCACAGGCTCAGAGCTTTGTAGTACCTAGAGAACACTGGTACTAGATAGATGTAGGTGATGGTGGTGGTGTAGGCAGACATAGAGGGTGTTAGTGGTGTAGCTGATGGTGGTGTAGGTAGCTGTAGAAGGTGTTGATGGTGGAGGCAGATGTCGGGGGTGTAGGTGGACGTAGGGGTGTGGGTGGCATCGGTGAACGTAGGGCATGTTGGTGGTGTAGGCGTAGGGGATGGTGGTGGGGTAAGTAGGCGTAGGGGACATTGGCAGTACAAGCAGGCGTATGGGATGCTGGTGGGATAGGAGAGCATCACAGAGAGATGAGAGCTGGTTGGAGGAGGGTGGGGACAGGAGACACCTCGTCAGGGGTTTTGAGGGACCAGGGCGTGGACCATTTGAAGAGTCACAAGAGTTTTGCTGGTGAGGAGCGGAGCCAGTGGGATAAGTATGAGAGCCAGATCAGAAAGCCCTCAAATGCTATGTCAAGCAGTTGGGACTTTAACCTTTGGCAGGGAAGCCCCCCAAGCCCCACGTGCCCACTTCCCGTTAGTTGTTTCCAGGCTGTTCCAGGCTCCTTGCTTGGGTCATCACCTCCCCTCGCCTGCCAGCACACCAGTCCTGCGGGGGCTCCTGGGCCCTGCAGAACCCTGACCTAACTTCTTTCAGGACAGAACGACCAGACCCTCAACTGCGAAGTCAGGGAAGACACGTGGCTGTAGGAATACAGTCATATTGACCTAAATGGCTCTGTTTCCAAAGAAGCAAGAAGCAGAGGTCGAACCCTTCCGAGGAGTTCTCGCCATCAGCCACCATGCACCTGGCTTGTTGAGAAATGAAAAATACCCTTTGGAAGAAATACATGTCCATCAGGGAGAAATTGGAGCATTTTTACATAATCAATACATGAAAAATTTAAGTGACCCACCATCCCACCACCTGAAATGTTAACAACTTGTATATTTTTTCCAAATGTTTGTAGGCGCTTAATATTTTCCTTACAAAATAGTACATATTGTTCTGTGCTTGCCTTTTTCACTTTTCAGATTATGAGCATCTGTATATGTCATGAATGTTCTTTGGCAACATCATTTTCAATTATTGTACTGTGTTCTATCTTATGGTCAGTTCCCTAATATTGAATACTTAGGTTGTATCCCATTCTTTTGATTCTATAAACAGCTCTGGAGTGAATTACCGTGTAATACAACTTTTCATATGTGATTGGTTATATCCTAAGGATAAATTGCTAAACGTGGGATTGCAGGGGTTGGACCAGCCAGCTCATAAAAGGCCTTGAACGCCTGCCAGTTAGATTGCTACAACAATCACTGAGGTTGGTGGCAGTCCAATAAATAACACCTCCTTTCTCTACCCCAGTTCTAATACAGCTGATGTAGATAGGATATGCCAGGCAGATGGAGATGAAAATATCGCTTTTATACCTAATAAAGACTAGTTTGGAGAACATGGCTTCGATATGCAGAAACAATGCCCTTCCTAATACTGGACCCTGAGGGGCGCCTGGGTGGCGCAGTCGGTTAAGCGTCCGACTTCAGCCAGGTCACGATCTCGCGGTCTGTGAGTTCGAGCCCCGCGTCAGGCTCTGGGCTGATGGCTCGGAGCCTGGAGCCTGTTTCCGATTCTGTGTCTCCCTCTCTCTCTGCCCCTCCCCCGTTCATGCTCTGTCTCTCTCTGTCCCAAAAATAAATAAACATTGAAAAAAAAAATTAAAAAAAAAAAAAATACTGGACCCTGAAACCAATCAGCCGTAAGTACCTACTCGTGGGCCGTGCTGGAAAACGGCAGCCCTCCCCCCAGAAAGCTATGGCAATGCAGGAGTTCAGCAGAATGCTTGCTTCCTACAGGCAGCCGGCTTCCAAGGAGAAGGTGAGCTGATGGGCTGAGCTGTGCTTGCCCAGCTCTCCCCACAAACTCACCAGATGAATCACTCTGACTCCCCAGGGAAGGCGTGAGTAAGAGGGTAAGAACAGCGAGGAGTGTTATACAAATGGATGTCCCCCTGCATGGCAGGAAACAACAGGAGAGGGCAATAAGTGTTCTCTAATAATTATTATTAAAATGACAGCTAATTTGTATGGCGCACTATGCTAGGCTTTTTTTGCATGCATTTATTCCTTTGATCCTTCTAACAATGAAATGGATATTTTGGCCATTCCTGTCTTGTAAATGAGGCTTAGAGGATTAAGCAACCGTGTCCCAGATCTCCTAGCTGGACGAACACGAAGGAGCTGACTCCAGAGACCACTCTCTCTCAGTCGTTAGTAATGTTTCTCTCATCATCGGCATCCTCCCACTTTTGAAAGGTTTGACAAGCCCTAAACTTAAGGGAAGAGTCAGCTAAGAGCCAGACTGGCCAGCTTGTCGGGGCCCCTGGGGTGAAATGGCGTGCCCCTCGCAGCATTCCGCAGACCTTCCGACCAGCCCTGTTCCCATGAAATTCATTAATTGCTTTGGAAAGAACCACTTAACCAAGTATCCTAAATTGCAACCAGCAGCGATTATAACGGACTGCACACAACAGAGGGGACCTTGACAAGTGTCCTTGCTTCAAAGAGGGCTGAGAGAGACACACTCGCGTTCACAATGTGCGGTTTCTGATGGTTCCATGTTATCTTGAGGATCTCAGCAACTCATTAAAGATTTGCTTTGATTTAGGAAGAATCTAATGAATCTGTTAAATATATTTTTTTAATTAGGAAAAAACATGTATGGGGGGGTGGGTGAGAACACTAATTATGCTTTTAATTGTGCCGATGGCCCTTTGGGGTAACCTCTAAGGGATTGGGTAAAGAAAGAGAAACTGAGTTTTTCTTTAAGTGGTTTTCCCCCATTCCAGGCAATTCTCCAAAGAACAGTCACCTCTGTTGTAACCCATTTTCAGTTTAACTGCTTTTACAAGCAGAAGCTAGGCTGGTTTTATTTTTTTCTTTTTTAAAGCAGGCAATTTTGGTGTTTCTTTAATTATATGTTCTTATAATTCTCTTATTCTTTAATCATTGGCTAAGATGTATCAAGAAACTTACAGACCTCGATGTTTATGCATTAGTATATCTGATTAAAAATGTTAGTGAGGAAATACAGGGTACTGATAAAGAGCACGGATTCTGAAGTCTCCGCTGGTGAGGTTCACAGTTGGCTCTACCTTTTATTAGCTGTGTGATCTTTGTCCAGTTACCTAGCCCCTCTGTGCTGTAGGTTGTGTCTGTCAACTGGGGATGATAGCACGCACATCACAGAACTGATAGCAGGATTTGTTGACTGTTAGTCAAACCAGGCTAGCTTAAGCTACTTACCCTGCAGTAACAGACAAATCCTAAATCTCAGAAGTTTGTTGCAACCAAAGTTTATTTCTTACTCTTGCAAAATCTTCCAAAGATCTGGATGACTTCCAGTGCCGTTGCCTACAGTGTGTTGGCTCAACATCCTCCAGGCTGCTTCAGTTTTACAGCCCCTTCGTATCAATGTGCTTTCATGCTTGCTACAGCGAAGAAGACAGATTACGGGAAATTATGTACTGGCTTTCAAATGCTCAACAGCCAGTGACACGAATCACTCTGCTTGCATTTCATTGGCCAGAGCAAACTGCATGGCTGTGCATAAATTCAAGATGGCAGAAACAGTCCAGAAGCCCAGGAATATGGGTGAGCTGTGCTGTGTCCACCACCTTATGTGTGGTGTTTATTCGAACGGTGCATGGCATGTAGCAAGCATGAAACACGCGTAAGCTTTTATTGCTGAAGGCTCCTCCCGCCAAAATATAATTTTAATTGCTATTGAGGCTGCTTTGCTTTTCTTTTTAGATTGGGTCTAAAGAATAACTTGGACACACTTCAAGAGCTCCAAATAGACTCCCCTGGGTGGCAGTGGGGGTAGCTCACTGTCACGGCGGCTGCTGTAGCCCTCTGGCACTTGGTAGACGGCACACGTTTGAGAGTTCGTGTTAGCAGTGTTCGAGAACACGGGCGTAGAGTCAGATGGACTTGGGTTTGAATTCCAGACCAACACCTACTAAATGAGTGTGTCCTTGACTTAGGAAAGGTGATCGAACTGTTCCTTAACTCAGTGTCTTCACGGCTCAAGTGGTCATAATAATGCTCCTGGCACAGGGTTGCTGTGCTAATTGAGTGAGGTAATGGATTTAAAGTGTTTGCAGAGCCTGATACAAAATAAGTGTGCCTGCTGTTTGTGCTGTGATAGCAACGTGATGACTAAGAGACTCTCCTGCACCCTCAGCTTGCTCATCTGCAAAATAGGAATAATAATACTTACCTTTTAGAGCTTTTCACCTCACATACGTGGACACTTAATACACAGAGTAAACACCAACAAAAAAAATTTTTTTTCCCTTTCTCTCCACCTGCTTCTTCATTATGTCAGATTTTGGTCCTGAGCTAGCCAGAAGGGAGACTTCTGGGTTATCTTCTTCACCCTTTCCCTGACTCCCAGTGTTGTTGAGGTAAATGAGTGGATGTAAACACCTACGTAGCAGTTACTATGTAACTAGTGAATGTTGGTTTCCATCACCCTCCCCCTGCCCCACCATGTCCTCTCCTTGCTAGAGTACTAGTCACATGATGACATAGAATTCCAGACATTGGGGAGGGAGGTGTTACACGACCTCAGGTGGGTCCAGCTGGGCACTGCACAAACCCCAACAGAGAACTGCCCGTTCTACCTGCTGCAGTGAACCCACCCACCACAAACTTAAAGGTACATTTCACTCACGGGAGAGTAGCTTTCCTCTCTCAAGGAACTCGACGACCTGCAAAGGGATGCTGGCAACCAACAACCACCTCATGCTGGGATCCAGCGACAGTCAGCTATGGTGCCTGCGGGACATGATGAGCCACAGTAGGGATACTGCATCATGAGAACACGCCATACGTCCCTGCCATAACGTATGGCATTGTATCGTCCCTGCCAGCGATAACATCGCTGCCACCAGCACCTTTCAAGCCGCACGCCCTCTTCCAGAAGGCGTCTGAGAATGTGCCACCTTCTCTTTGAGGCCTTTTCTTCCCCTTCCCAGCCCGTTCCTTGCTCTGCGCCCTTTGTGGACTTCTGTCAGTATCTGTTGGTACGTCTTCAGGAAGAGAACTGGACCTCGTTCATCTTGGCACCCAAGACACTAACACACAGTAGGCAGTTAACAGATGATGGTTGAATAAATAATGAAGGGAGGAAATCAGGGACCTTGGAAACAACTGTTTTCCAGAGAAAACTTCTTACATAAGCTCTTTGGATGTGCGTCTCCTGGGAAGGGAAGAGTGCATATTTTTCTCTTCTAATGTCTTTAAAGAAAAAAATAAAGGAAAAGCAAAGGAAAAAAGGAAAACTCTACCACCAGGAAGCACTGCAGGGTACCATGTGAGTCTGCGGAAGAGGTTCAGGCTTAGGGGGAAAGCACACGGTGATTGATTAGTCATGCCTGCTGGGGAGAGGGCTGGGAGGAGGACAGCACTTTGCCTGACAGCTGCCATCTCTCCTAAACCCTTAACCAGCGGCCAAATTAGTGAAAATGCAGCTTAAACAGTGATGAATGGCTTTTTCTTCAACTTTTAATTGGGACATTTAGCAAATGTGTTTTACTATTAAAATGAAAATGGGGTGGAAAATAGACTTCATTTTATAATCCATACTGAGTATATATTGGTTCTCTCTCAACAAAGTATTTTTTTTTAATGAATGAGAAGAAAAGTAACCCCCTATATCTGAATGATCGATTATTCTTTCTGGCTTGAAAAGGAGTTGATGGCAGTCCTAGGGACAGGGACGAGGGACACTGCTTACACACCAGAAGCCTCCTAGAGGGGTGGGTCGTGGTCCTGGGTGATGCTTGGCTTTAAAATCAGAACACCTGTGTTTTCCTCCCAACTTTAACTGAAAATTTAAAAAATTTTTTTAATGTTTATTTATTATTTTGGGGAGAGAGAGACAGACAGAGCATGAGCAGGGGAGGGGCAGAGAGAAAGGGAGACGCAGAATTGGAAGCAGGCTCCAGGCTCTGAGCTGTCAGCACAGAGCCCGATGCGGGGCTCGAACTCATGGACTGTGAGATCATGACCTGAGCTGAAGCCAGACGCTTAACTGACTGAGCCACCCAGCTGCTCCAATTGAAAAATTTTAAAGCTACAGAAAATTTGAAGGAATAGGAAAATGAATACCTGTGTACCCTTTGTCTTTACCTTGATTCACCAGCTGTTAGTATTTTTTGTCTCATTTGCAAGCTCTCCATGCCTTGCTCTCTCTTTACACACCCACATACTCTGGTTTTGCTGAACCGTTTACAAGTGCGTCTCAGCCATCATGATACTTTTACCCCCAGTCTTTACTACAAATGTTTCAATTGCATTTCCTGAGAACATGGACATTCTCCTATATAATCCCAAAACCATTATCACAATCAAGAGATGTAGCATTAATAATATTATCACATCCCCCCAAATTAGTACCAATGCAATAATACCATCTAGTATTCAGTCCTTTTGTAATTTTCCTCAAATGTCCCAAGAATGACTTTTACAACTATTTAAGCATCTAGAAAGCAATGCATTACATTTGCCTGCTGTATCTTTTTAGTCCCTTCTAATCTAGAACAGCTTCCCTGCCTTTCTACATTTTTCATGACTGTTCTTGAAGAACGGACTATGTGTCTTGTAGAAAATCCCACGTTCTGGATTTGTCTGATGGCTTCCTCACGGTTATAGTACGTGAAAGATGCTCGGCAGAATACCCACAGGTGTTACTGTGTACTTATTCCTGCGTCCCATGGGAGCATTTAATAGCTGGCTGCCTCACAATTGGAAACACTGTTAGACGTCTTGGTTAAAGGTGATGACTATAAGATCTCTCCATTGTAAAGACTCATTCTCCCTATGTAGCTATTCAGTAATTTGAGAGTGATATTTTGAGAGCATGTGAACATCCTGTTCCCCAACTGTCTTTCTCCCAGAAAGAAGTCTTTTGCCTCTGTTGCTGATCCTTACCTGAGCTGATTATTATGCTGAGGACTGCAACATGGTGGTTTTCTAATTCTGTTGTTCCTTCCACATTGATTAGCTTGCATTCCAGAAAAACCGTGGGTTGATTACTTACCCTCTTTGAGCTTTAGCCTACTTATCTATATAATGAGCATCATAAGAGAATTGATATAAGGATTAATCTTGAATATGCAAGCACGTTGTATCACATGTTTGATAATTGAAAGGAATTACTATTATTTACATTCTGGGCAGGGGTGCCTCAAATGAAATGAATGTACTTATCGAAGTTGGTGGTTTCTTGAGGAAGAAGAGTAACTAAGAAGCACATAAACAGTTCAGGTCAACAGATATTTACAAGCTTCTGCTGTGTGCCTTATCCAATACCAGGCATGGAGATAAATAGCTCAGTGCCCTGAATTAATTCAATGCCGACGGGCAGGGAACTCGGACTCGGGTCTGCCTGACTTCAGGCTCAGCCCTTTCGCACCACACCAAGGAGGGAAAATGGTGGCAGTGAGTCTCTCCGATGAGCTGTTTGAGCTGAGCTGTCTGTCTTTCAGTGTGTTGTGCACTGTCATTGCTGTGGTGTGGTGAGGGAGTGGATTTCCATCTCAGCCTCCTCCTCCTGAACCCTACGTCCTCCTGGGACCCAGCAAACTCAGACTGCCAGGAGCACTTGACTAAGAGCCTTGTATCGTCTCCTGCTGGTGTGGGCCTGAGCTGGCCATTTGTTCTCAGCTCAGATCTTGTCAGGAGCCACGACTGCTCCCCACTAGGGAGAGGATACAGCTGATCAAAGCGATTGGCCTGGAGTTTGCCACTGTTGGCGTATTTCTGTTCTGTGTCTCCAGTCAGGTTGCTTGTTGCTCTGTTCCCTCAGGAGGCATCTTCCCCCAGATTACAGAGAAATGGGAGATTGGTGGTAGCTGCTGTGGCTGTAGTTTATCTCTTCGTACCAAGGAGGTGTGGGAACTACAGAGATTGTGAGGTGAAGCCTGTCTGGGTCAAAGAACACTTGGGGAAAAGTTCATTCTTTTTTTATGGCTGAATAATACTCCGTTGTATATATCTACACCACTCTTTATCCATTCATCCATCCGTGGACACTTGGATGCTTGTATAATTTGGCCATTGTAAATAATGCTGCAGTCAACACAGGGGTTCATGTATCTTTTCGAATTAGTGTTTTCGTATTCTTTGGGTCAATACCCAGTAGTAGAATTACTGGATCCTATGATATTTCTACTTTCAAAATTTTGAGGGGTTTCCATACAGTTTTCCACAGTGGCTGCACCAGTTTACATTCTCAGCAAAAGTGCATGAGGGTTCCCCAGCTATGCTTCAAAAATTAAAAAAACAAAAAAACCAAAAACACAAAACTTGGTGGGGAAAAGGGATACACTGTGCTAGTAGAAGACAGATTGGTATGCAGTATTTAAAATGCATACAAAGTCAGGGGCACCTGCTCAGTCGGTTAAGCGGCCAACTTCAGCTCAGGGCATGATCATGTGGTTCAAGAATTTGAGCCCCGCGTCCGGCTCTGTGCTGACAGCTCAGAGCCTGGAGCCTGCTTCCAATTCTGTGCCTCCCTCTCTCTCTGCCCCTCCCCCTCTCATGCTCTGTTTCTCTCTCAAAAATAAATAAAAACATTAAAAAAATTTTTTCAAATGCATACTAAGTCAACCCAGAAGAGTTATTTATACTGTTTCCTCTTTCCTTTTCTTTTTGATCTTAGATAGAATAGAGAGTTGAGTTATTCATGCTCACAGATTCATGGAAGTTTCGTCAACCTTAGTGCAAGGCGCTCTCCTGTTTTCGTTCTTAATTTTTTTCTTTTCCTCTATGATCTTCCCTCTCCTAAAGGGACCCCTCTAAGGTGTTTGAGACCCTCGAACAGGTATGTGTCTATAAAACATGTGTTGTTGCTGTGTGTTTGTGTTTATGGAAATGATACTGCACCTGGGAGCTTCTTCTGTACTGACCGTTTTTCGCCATTTTCTCACCATGGTTTTAAGATCTATCCCTGTTGTTGGCTGTACATCTGCTTTATTGCCTCTCACAGCTGCATAGGTGCATCTTTCGAGGTAGGTTAAGTTATTCTGCAGCAATGGCACCAAAATCTTAGTGCCTTAAAATAATAAAGGTTTACTGTTTGGCCATACTCCATGTCCAGTAAGTAGAGCTTTGTTTCACATCTCACTCGGGGACTTTGGGTGACAGAGCCTCCTCCTTTTGCCACAGCAGCATGAGGAGAAGGTGGCCACCCACTGGCTTGTAAACAGAAGGTGGCAAACAGCACACTGGTCCCAGAAGTGGTCCAAATAGGTCCCATGGTCATTCCTACCTTCAAAAGGGCTGGGAACTGTAACCCTACCATGAATCTAGAAGGAGGAAGACTGAATAATTGATGAATGGTGCTAACAACTACCACATAGTAGGTACCCACCATATATTGTATTTATTCATTTAAGGATAGCTAGTTGCTTCCACTTTTCCACTACCACACACAGTGCTGTCATGAATACCCTCTTACTTGTCCCCTTAGGAACCTGCACAACATCTCTCTCTGGGCTTTATCTCTAAGTGTGGGTTTATTGGGTCATAGGATTTATATGTACTTGGTTTCAGTGATCACTACCAAATGAGTCCCTAGAACGGTTGCATAGATCTCAACCATCACCTGGAGTGCATGTGGGTTCCCATATCCCTCCCCCAACACTCTATACAACTCAGCATTATCATTAAGCCATTCTAGTGTTGCAGCTACATTGCAGATCTCTTTCTCCATTCTGCCATTTCCCTGTTAACTTTGTCCACGGTGTCTTTTGCTGAACAGAATCCCTTAATTTTGATGTAATCAAATCTATCAACTTACTTTGCTTTGTGGTTTGTGCTTTGGGAATTTTATTTAAGAAGCCCTTCCATACCCTAAGTTCAGAAAGATAGTCTCATACTTTATTCTGTTAGCCTTGGAGTTGTCTTTTCATATTTAGGTTTTTCATCTATTTGGAGTCTACCTTTATGGGTGGTGCACAGGAAGGATCCAAATTCATTTAGTGATCCAGTTTTCTCAACATTACTAGAGAATCATTCCTTTATCCACTGATACTAGGAACAACCTTTATCATAAATCCATTTCTTCTCTGTACGGGTTTATTTATTTCTGAGATTCTGGTTCTCTAGTGAGTGCTCTGAACTTTACCATCCACAGGCAGAAGGAGGCTTTGTTTTGCAGAATTTGTGTGGTGTGTTTCGAGTAGGGGAGCCTTGATGATTTCCCATAATGCTGAGAGGTGGTGAGGCATAATGAAATAAACAAGAACCTTGGGGTCAGATGAACCTGCATTCAGTCCTGGCTCTACGACTTACTGGTCATGTGAACTTGAGCATCTTCTTCAACCCCTCTGAGCCTCTGTTTCTTCATCTGTAAAACAGGGATGATAACATGTACCTCCTAGGAGTGTCCTAAGAATTAAATGCTGTAATATATGTGAATGCATACCACTTAATGAATGTTATTTCCTCTTTGATCATCATGTTCCAACAATAACTATAACGATACTTTAAGCCAATTCCCCAGGCTTCACCAAGCTGTAGGTATATATTACCCCAACTCCCCAGATGTCATTGCCTCTTACCTCTACCTGCCTTACGTCTGCCTCCATCACTTGCATTCACTTGTTTCTGGGTGTCCCCGTGGTGGCCCATGTGGCCTCATGAAAGCTTCCCGTTGGCCTTCCCACCAGCACAGCCATGGCACTGCTGAGGTTTCCATGGGGCACCTGCTTTGTCGAGTGGTATGAGGCTTGGAGACAACGGCCTGGCCCATGGTAGGTGCTTAGCTCAGCATGTTGAATGAGTCATCAGAATCTTCCTGCTGCCTTGCAATTTCTGCACAGGGGCTTTAGAAACATATAGTATTTCTGCTTTGCTTTCCTTCCCCCACCCCTATCCCTTTTCCGTGACGTGAAAATAAAAATGAAAACAAAATAACGCCAAGTCTCTGGGCCACAGGTGTAAAGGAAGTAGCAGAGGCTTTACAACCAGGCTCTGGGATGGGCAGCCTGGTGGGGTTGCTCAGCCTATGATGCTGGTAGTACTTTGGTTTAAAGGCCACACAAAGCTGGCTCTGGAAAGACACATTTCTGGCTGTCTTTCAAAAAAAAGCCTTGAAAAAATTTTTTGTGTGTAATTTAAGCTTTTGCTCCTTCGGTTGTGGTTCTGTTCTGTTACCTTCTTCCCTGAGTCTTGGAGGACTGTCATTCTAGGTGAGAGGACATAGCCATTCCTCCTGACAGCACACTGGCCAGGAAGGGCCACCACCTCCTCCCGATATGGTGGCCCTCACAGGGTGTGAACCTCCCTGACCCACCTCCTCTTCTCCTCCCTAATCACTGTGCTTTGAAGCACTGCTAGCACAGCAAATCCAGAACACTCTTCCCCCCCTCCCCCCACTTTGTGATATTAATAAAGCATTTCTATTCCTCTCTGGATTCTGAGACCTGTGTGCTCGTTTTGGCTCAACTGAAGCTTGACTAGCAAGTGGGAATATCATTCTGGAGCTTTGTTGTGTCAGACTGAGACTCCAGCCCTTCTCTGGGTTGCTTCTGCCTTGCCCACAGGGTTCTTCAAACAGCCCACAAAACGGTGGTGGGCAAGGTCCCCGCAAAAGGAGACGGGAAGTCTGCCCCAAAGCTGTTGCTGAACAGTCTCTTGAAGGACTGGGGTCTCTAGGGTCCCTCTCTAGGGTCCCAATTCTTAGGACACTCCTAGGAGGTACATGTTATCATCCCTGTTTTACAGATGAAGAAACAGAGGCTCAGAGGGGTTGAAGAAGATGCTCAAGTTCACATGACTGGAAAGTCGTAGAGCCAGGACTGAACGCAGGTTCATCTGACCCCAAGGTTCCTGTTTATTTCATTATGCCTATCCAGTCCCTGGGAAGGGAGAATTTGACTGGCAAATCCAGTTCTAGGGTGAGACTTTACCGCTCCCTTACCAGGCTCCCCAGGATGGCCTTGGTGGAGCTTGGGGGCAGGGGAGGGGCCCTTGGCCCAGAGTGCTGCCCTGATTCAGAGCCAGTCACCCTCTGATTTCTAGTGGTGGCACCTTGGCTGAGTCTCTTTCTCTTGCCTTTTAAATACTTCTAGAGTTAAGGAGGTAAATAAATACACACTTAACATTATGCAATTACATTTTTTACTTCTCTTCCATTTCCACTTTAATAGTGGAGCATAGCTACTATATTTCTATGTTCAAGGTTAGAAGGAAGGACATAATTCACTCTTAAAGCTATATGTCTACTTAGTTGGTCTCTACTTAAGCTTGGATGACAAAGAGATTTGATATGTCTCTGAACCAAGAAACCTCTTGGTTTCATTGTTTATGGCAGACACAATTAATTGAATGTATGACATATTCTCACCGAGCTCAGATGGGACTTCAGAATCCTCAACACTCTTCTTGGCAACCACTGTTGATCAGAGTTGTCGTATGAAATGAAATCTTCATGCTGTCCTGCCTGACAAATAGTCATCCTCTTCACAGTCCTTTGTTAATTATCAATTGGTACTTTGTACCTTATGTTATTAATTAGGTATATGTTTGACTTCACTACTACACCGTACGTCTCTCGAGAAAAGAATCTGTACCTGACTCCTCTCTGCATCATCCCAGCTCTGCCCTATAGTCATCTCCAATGATTATTGGTTGGGTCAACGAATGACTGCCTTCCCACTGAGACTAAGAGGATAGTGTTGAAATTCTTCTCAGAGTCAGCTCTAAGTCTTGCTACCCTCTTCTTGGTGGTACTTTTCCTGATGCCACAGCAGCAATACTGATATACTTATAAGACCAAGGAAAATATGGGTTCCCCAGTGGCCCAGTAAAGAGGTCCTTTCTGCAGACCCCCGACAGTCAGAGCGATTGTGAAACATCAGGGAGATGTTTCCTGACACAGCAGGAAGGGGTATCAGCAATGCAAGGCCAGGGACCATAAGGCAGATATTTCACAGGCAGTAGGGATGGCAGATACTCATTTAGTAACAACATGGTAGCAGTTTGGCCCCATGAACCTGTGCCACCCCTGGCTTAGGTATTTACCCTGGGGGATGATACCGTATATGTTGCCCTTCACATCACCAGAGGGTGTGTCTACACTGTGCACAGGCATCTCGCTTGGCACCCGTACTAACAGCCCTAACAATACCAAGCATCAGAGATTCAGTTATCATTGTATACTCTTGCTCCTAAAATGAATGAAAGCCAACCAGTAATTATACAATAAAAGCTGACAGCACATTAAACCCATTTCCTGCCCAAAACCAGAACAAAGCGGGGACAATTTGTCTCATGTAAATTTTGCAGTACAGGAAACCGTCTCCCCTGAGCCAAAATGC
The DNA here is from genome assembly GCF_016509475.1 of Prionailurus bengalensis. Taxonomy (NCBI): domain Eukaryota; kingdom Metazoa; phylum Chordata; class Mammalia; order Carnivora; family Felidae; genus Prionailurus; species Prionailurus bengalensis. The sequence goes on from NC_057358.1 coordinate 126,939,281, forward strand.
AACTCAACTTGGCGTCTTCTTCCCCTTAGTTCCAGCAAATGTGTGGCGCCGAGAGGTTGCATACGAGGGCATGACTTGTGTCCTCAAGGTGTGTACCACCTCAAAGAGTGTCCACACGGCTAACTCAGTTGTCTGAGTAACTCTCTGACCTTGTCTCTGACCACTCAATCCATGCTCCCTGTATTCCAGCCACACAGACCTACCACTACACCTAAGGATGAGCCCGTGCCCTGCCCAGGGCCTTCTCTCATCACATCAGGCAGCCACTGGTTCACCCCCTCACTTCCCTGTGGTCTCTTCTCAAATGTCACCTTCTGTCCCCGGTGACTCCATCACTCTTTTCTCCTGTCCTGCTTATTTTTCTCCTTAGGACTTAGCACCAACAGACGTCTATCCATGTCCTTGGTATTTGTTCACTGTCCACTGTTCTGGAATGTGAGCTCCAGGGACATTGTCCATTTGCTGCATTGGTGGGTCCTCAGTCTTGGAGCAGGGTTTCTCGACCTCAGCACTACCGACAGTTTGGACCAGATAATTCTCCATCGTGGGGGGCTGTCCTGTGTATTGTAAGCTGGTGAGAGGCATCTGTGGCCTCTCCTCACTTAGATGTCAGCACCACTGCCCCACCCCCACACACATTGCTAAATGTCCTCTGGGGAAGGACAGAATCACCTCTGGTTGAGAACCACTGGCCTAGAAATGTTTAGCATGGAGTAAACACAGGTGTTAGCATTTATTCACACTCCCACCATGTGCCAGTCACTGGGCAAGGTTTGCATCTGTGTGCGGGTGGAACAGTTCTCACCTTGTGGGCTGGTCGTAAGGTTTAGTGATAATAGCCATAAAGCCTCTAAAGCAGTTCCAGACGCTTCGTACTGGCTGCTTAATAAATGGCAGTCATGATTATGCAGAGGCTCTGACCTGACCCCCATTTGCCCTCTTAGTGTTGTCACCCACACCCCCACACCCCCACACCCAAGCCCTTCCCTTTCGTAGATAAAGAGCTGAAGGTGAGACAGCAGGAGGAATTGCCCGAGGTCAAGTGAGGGTGGCATCAGCCTTGGGATCCCTACAGTCCTCGAGAAAGGGGAGATCTGATACAGCCCCCAGCCCAGTGCCTTATTTATGCTCAGTAAATATTGGTGGAAGAATTGAGTGCACAACCCAGCAAATAAAAGTCAGACAAGGATAAATGCTGGAGTGGAGTCCATGCAGAGAACTCAGGACGTGCCGCAGGGAGGCGTTCATTCTGGCAGAGAGGACATTAGCGGAATTACCGGGAGTCTCCCGGGCAGAGGCCCGGTGAGCTCGAGGTCGGGTCTCCATGCATGAGTCCCCGCGGCGGCAAGGGGACTGTCTCACTTAGCCCCCACGTCCGCTGCAGGAGCGGGCAGAGCAGGGGGCTGCCGTCAGCTGTGCCCCTCCTCAGCCGGCCTCCCCAGAACACCCCCCCCCTTCTGCTTCATCAGAGGGATTCTTTCTTCTCCCCCCTGTGCTCCTTTTCCAGATCGGAGGCTTTGAGGCTCGCTTGGTCCTTTGCCTTTTCTGCTTCCCACCCCGTGCCGCCCCTGCCTGACTTCCTGGCAGACACAGCCCCAGCTTCAGAAGTGCCCTAGATGTCTAACCTACATTTCCTTCCCCTGCTGCTCACGCTGGCCAGGCCCCTCCTGGAGCTGCAGAGATTTCTACCCTGCCCTACAGGGCGGGTGGGCTCTGAGACCTTGCTGGTATCCTCTCTGCCTCCTCAACCTCCCAGACTGGGACCCTCCCCGCACCAAACCCAAGATCCCGCTTTCACATCTCTGCGCTTTGGCGGGCCAGGGGGAGGCACTTTTCTCCAGCCACCGTTCTCCTTGGCCTTTTCCAAAGGAGCTGCGTTCTTTGTCCCCAACAGATGCAGCCCCTCCCGAGCCTGCCAGGACAGGATTCTTGGCCTCCCTGCCCGCTGGTGATGCTTCAGGTACATAGAGCGAGACCCAGGACAGCTTTTGCTTCCCGGGCCTTGGAGGAGTTTAAGACTCAAGCTGGTGGCCTCTTAGTTTATGGCCCTGAATCTTCCCATGTTTTTCTGTGGCCACCACCCAGATGAAGGCTTTAGGAGTAGTTTCCCTTCATGGTGAATGATCTGATTATTCCACACTCCCTGGTATCCAGACTCCTCGGAGAATGGCACTGATCTTCTCTCCTGGGCCCCGAGTAAGTGCTTTGGGATGGAGGACAGGTTCCTCTGGGGAGAGGTTAAGCCTTTTTGGCCTCCCCTGGTGTTTGGAACAGAAGAGGCTTCTAAGAGGACACAGAGAAACTGTTTAGCAACTGACACCTTGCTTGCCATGACCGAGGAACCTCCCGAAATGTTTCTATACACAACCTGTGTTAGGGTAGAGCTGAGAAACAGAAAGCTCACTGTGGTGGACTGAGGCAAGCTGTTTCCTCCTCTGTGCCTGGTGTGTAATAAAGGCCACAGCTGCCTTCCATTGAGTGATTACCGGATGCCAGGCACGGGTGTTGTAGTCACGCCTATAGGAGCTGATGTGTGAGATACTATCAGTGGACCCATTTTACAGATGAGGGGCTTAGAGGGGTAAGGGACAGGTGCTCCACAGGAGCTCAGGCCAACATCTCAACCCCGGCCTTGTGTTTTCTTGCTCTGTTTTTTGTTTTTGTGTTTTTAGGTTATAAAAACTTTCTCTTTTTCTTTTCCCCGCTCTTCAATGGGGAAAAAGAGTCAAGGACTATTACCTGGACTGTCTCAGACACCAGGAGGAGCTGTGGGGACCCCCTCAGGCCTGAAGATGCTCCATGTTGATGGTACAGCCCTTGGCTCCTGTCCTTTTTGGAAATGGCCTCACTTCAAGAGAGCACCTGGGGTGAAGTCATGCGCCCTTCCTAGGCAGCCCATACTCGGTGACCAATTGACGTAGGGATATAAAAGCCAGTCCCCACTCACCAATTTAGGACAGTTCTGAAGAGTCACCCTAGTTTCACCCTCTGCTCTGTCCTGCCTCTCACCTTCCCCTCACCCAGGGGTCAAGCCCAAGAGCACTCCTCTGCGTGTACATATAGTGTGTGTGTATGTGTATACATATGATATCATATAGATGATATATAGGAAATAGATATCCTCTATGTAGGTAAATCTGCATGCTCATATCCGTCCCCTCTTCTGCTTCTCAGGGAACCCAGCCTGCCACATACCCTCCCCCCTGCATCCCGTTGGAAATGTCTTGGGCTTCGGAGGGCCAGCATGTGTTGGTTGAAGGTCTGGAACTGTTTTCTGGCAGTGATGACCAGAGGAAGGGGACTGGCCAGCATCAGGCTCCGTATGGTTCTCGCTGTGGTTCTGAGTTGTGATGTTCCACTGCTGAGATAAGTCTTTGCTGAGCCACTGTAAGCCCACACTGTGGCATTAGGCAAAGGCCTGCTGGGGACTGGATGGTCTGGAAAGGGAAAGACAGAATAGGATCGCCCTTTTCAGATTTCACCATAGCCCACACAGGCAAGGGAAAGACCTTGTTTTGGGTAGGTGCTGGGATATTGGCCAAGCCTAATACATAATCTGTGTTCTGCCTGTTCACTGTTTATGTCTGGTTGCTTTAATTGCAGCCCTGCCCTGGACTTCTTTCAATACCCTCCTAGTTTCCAGAAGGACCATGAAATGTAGTAGATGGTCAAGAAGTGTGGAAGAAGATAAATGAATCATCGGGGGGAGGGGCAGGAAGCAGGAGAAGGGAGGAAGTAGGGAGTATAATCTCATTAGAGACTTCAGGAGACTCAGCCACATGTAGCTTTCTCAGCCATCAGTGGGGTGCCCACCCTGTGCAAAGCCGATGCCAGGGGCTGGAATATCAGATGATTCAGCCTCGTCCCTGCCCAGAAAATGCTGTGACTCAGCCTTGGGCACGTCACTTAACCACTTTCTCTGGCTTGGCTGTACTCAGACGTGGTCTGTTAACGTTGCTCTACTAGGAGATTCGGGTGATGTGATGGTCACTCCTTACATCTTACCTGCTCATGCCTTGGACCCCCACCTCCCTTACTTTACACATCAGTCAGCCTGGCTGTGCTACCACCAGAACGTTTCCCATACACCAAGCCTTGTGCTCAAAGCAGTTTATATACACCATTTTATTTAATCCTTGCAACAGTTCTATAAGGCAGGTACTATTATTAACTGCATTTTATAGACGGAGGCTCTGGGACGATCATTTGTCCAAGGTCTCGTAGAAGTAAATGGTGGAGCCAGGACTGTCTACCCACACAGCCCGTTCTCCTGGTGGCTCTCCACCTGGGGGTGCCCACCTTCCCATCATTTTGGCTTCTACTTTGGCACCTTGACATGCCCCATAGCGGGGCCCTCATTCCCCATGAGCTTCCTGGTTCTGCCTCCACATACTGGTCCTTCTTCCCTCTGTCTTCTTTCTCGTCCTCATCCTGACTGTTAATGCCCAAATCTACAACTGCACTGGCTCCTTCTGCCTTTGGGAACGAGAATGGATCTTCTGTCACTTGTGAAAATGCCCCATGACGGGGCTTTGGCTGCACACCCTGCCCTGTGGACAGGCATCCGGGTCCTCGGGAGGGTGTAAAATGGGAGTCACTAGGGTGCGGCATCCACTGATGTGAGGGTCACTCCTGCTTTACTGCACAGAGTAACAGAAGGTGCCAGAAAGAATTTAAGATGAGGGGTGCTTGGGTGGCTCAGTCGGTTGAGCGTCTGACTCCTGTCATCAGCTCAGGTCATGATCTCAGGGCCATGGGATGGAGCCCCACGTTGGGCTCTGTGCTAAGTGTGGAGCCTGCTTAGGATTCTCTCTCTCCCTCTTTCTCTGCCCCTCCCCCACTTATGTGTGTGTGTTCATGTGCACTTTCTCTCCCTCTCTCAACATAAATAAACTTTTTGGGGCACCTGAGAGGCTCAGTCGGTTAAGCATATGTCTTCTGCTCAGGTCATGATCTCATGGTTAGTGAGTTCGAGCCCCATATCCGTCTCTGTGCTGACAGCTCGGAGCCTGGAGCCTTCCTCAGATTCTGTGTCTCCCTCCCTCTCTCTCTTCCCCCCCCCCACCCCTCCCCCGCTGCTTGCACTCTGTCTCTCTCTCGAAAGTAAATAAACATTTAAAAAAAGCCCTTAAAAATAAAGGAATCTGGGGGCGCCTGGGTGGCGCAGTCGGTTGAGCGTCCGACTTCAGCCAGGTCACGATCTCGCGGCCCATGAGTTCGAGCCCCGCGTCAGGCTCTGGGCTGATGGCTCGGAGCCTGGAGCCTGTTTCCGATGCTGTGTCTCCCTCTCTCTCTGCCCCTCCCCCGTTCATGCTCTGTCTCTCTCTGTCCCAAAATAAATAAAAAACGTTGAAAAAAAAAATTTAAAAAAAAAAAAAATAAATAAATAAAGGAATCTGTAAAAATAAATAAGCTTTTTTTTTTTTTTTTTTTTTAAGTTGATTTCTGTTCCCAGTGGCAGGCAGTGTGGGGTGGTGGTTAATGAAGTACCTGAGCTGTCAAAGTTGACATTCTGGATTTACCACCTACCTGCTGAGTGACCTTGGGCAAGTTAATGAATCTCTCAGAGCCTCCAATTCCCTTTCTATACAATGGGAATAACACCAGTGGCTTCCCCTATAGGTTGTTGGTTTGGAGAAGGTATGAGACATTGCATTTAAAGCGCGGGTTTCTCTAGCTGGTGCAGAGTAAGGGCTCTGTTAACAGTCTTTGTTCCAGCATTGTTTCAGTGTTGGCAGACAAGCCCTGAATTGAGTTCCCCACACTTGTCTCCCTGCATCCCTTCCTCTCTCACTCCCTTTCTTCCTTCCTCAGTGTCGGGCACACAGCCTTGTGCCTGGGCAGCGGGAGACAGAGATTGACAAAGAAGGGCCCAACTTTGAGGAGTTCATAGAACCTTCCAGAAGAATGAGGATCATGGATCAGGCTGCCAGGAAGCTTTGGCTTGAGGCTGGGCTCCACTCCTAGCCTGCGACTCGGGGACAAGTTGATTTCTCTGAGCCCTAGGTTCCCTCACCAAGCAGCAGGCTCACTCCCATCCGCACAAACGCCTGGTTGCGCTGTGTGTGTGGCTGCTGTGTCCAGAGGGGAAGCGTCCTCTCGCCATCCAGGTGCCTGTGGCCACAGAACCCTCAGGCCCCTTGCCGGGTCTTGCAGGATGCTGAGAGTCCTGTGTGACCCTAACGGACCTGCTCTAACTCCCGGCGTGCAGAACAACAGAATGGGTTCTCGGCACTGGCACGCGTGCTCCGGAGTGAGCACTAGTAAACGGACCTGGGATTTATGAATGGGTGTCACTGGCCTGCTGTTCTGCGTTTTATCACCAAAGATTATGGAAGATTGGGAGCTCTTATTTCAGCGAATGCTTTATGGTTTTCATTACTCTCTTGAATCTCTGCATAATTGGCTCGGGTAGGAGATGGAGTGCGTTTGTTTCCTTGTTTGCATTCTTTTTCCTTCTGTGTAAACCAGTGAAAATCACCAAAAGGCCAGCAAAGGAAAGCCCTGCCCACACCAGAGGTTGGCTGCACGTTACACTTCCACAGAGTTGGCTCCCTTCTTTTTTTTTTTTTTTTAAAGTTAATTTATTTATTTTGAGAGAGAGAGAGAGAGAGCAAGCGTGAGTGGGGGAGGGGCAGAGAGAGAGAGGGGATCCCAAGCAGACTCCATGCTGTCAGCTCAGAACCCAACACAGGGCTGGATCCCATGAACCGTGAGATCATGACCTGAGCAGAAATCAAGAGTCAGACGCCTAACCAACTGAGTCACCCAGGCGCCCCTGGGCCCCCTTCTCATTCAGGAAGCAGTGGCATGGCTTAGGCTGAGTGAATTGCAGCCTGAGTCTCTGTGCCAGTGTAGACTCACACCCTCTATTTACAGATGGGGAAACTGAGACCAAGAATTAGGAAATGATCTGTCTGGGGCTGACTTAGCTAACACCTACTGAACACCATCCCCCGAGTCATTTGACAAATTATTTTTGGGTACCTGCTGTGTGTGATTAGCTAGGATCAGAGAGTAGCCTTGTTTCTTTGTTTGCACTTTTCCTCTTTAACACTAAGAGGAGCTGACATTCTGGCACAATGGTCTCTAAATCAGAGCGCATGCATGAGTGTGTAAGGTGATGCACCAGGGGGCAAGAAGAACATTCTAGAACATCCCTTCCTAGTAATTGTTTGCTCATCTTTTTGGTATTTCTACATTTTGTATCTATCTTATAAATAACTATATGATAAAGGAGTGCAGCAGTGATTAGGTATAGTCTATAATTAAATGTAACTGTATATCCATATACTGGGAAGGTGTGTGATTAAAAAACATTTGGACACTGTTGGTTTCGTGGATGCACAGCCATCCCTGACCACTCTGGCTAGGCTAGCCCTACCTCATTATCTTACCCCATTCCTCTGCCTCTTGTCGCCTTGAGTCTCCCTGACGTTACATTGTATTTCTGTTTGTTTCTTGTCTGCCTCCCCCACTAGAAAGCTCTGCATGGTTGGAGACTGATTTGCCTGCTGTGGCTTCTCTCCAGCACCTATAAGGCTGGCCGTACGGTGGGCTTGCAGGAAATATTTGCTGAAACAAATGAATGGGTATGGACAGGTGTCACTGCAGGTGGGTGAATACACATGCGCATCACAGTGGGCTACATACAAGGTTAGGGCAAGTGCATGATGCTAAAGGGACAGAGAGGGAGTGTCTGACCCAAGACTTAGGAGAGGCTTCTTAGGCAGGAGCTGCCTGAGCTGGACCCTGATGGGTAAGAAAGGAGTTGGTCAAGAAAGAGGAGAGCCCCAGGTGGAGAACAGCAAGGCAAAGACAGGAGAGGGCAGGGTCTTCCAGAAGGGTCTGGAGGGCTGGAACTTGGTCTGTGCATCAGAGAGTGGTGCAAGAAAGGAGATTAGATTGGTCACCCGAGTCTTGCTCATTGTTTTCAGGAATTGAGGCTATATATCCCGAGGGCAGGGAGGACAGGTTGGTCTTCAGTGTGGTGTGTGGAGTGAGGACCTAGCAGCCCGGGCTGCCTGGATTTGCCTCCTGGCTCTGTCATTTCCGAATAGTGTTTAACCCCTTCTGCCTCAGCTCCCTCATCTGTAAAATGGGGATGGTAATGGGAGCAGCCTCAGCGGGGTGTTGCGAGGACTAAATGAGCTAATTTATGTAAATCACAGAGATTGTTCCTGGCGTGGGATAACTGCTCAGCAAGTGTTACTTATTATAATTCATTCAACAAATATTAATTGAGCATCATGCTGTTCTCCAGGCTGGGGATACAGTCGTGACCAAATCATACATAAACCACACTGGCATGGAGCTTGCATTCTAATCAGGGGGAAAAATGATAAATGAATAAATAAGTTAACAAGAACAAATCATACGGTGAGAAGGCTAGGAAGAGAATTAGAGTAGGGATATGTAGAGGTGCCTGGGAAGGTGGGCATCCGGGAAGGGCCTCCTGGAGGAGGTCACTTACCTGTGGTGAGATTGGGAGTGTGCAAGGGCCCCAAAGAATCCGTGTGTTTGGGTGTAGCAGGGAAAGGGGAGGAAGGGGATGATTCGGGAGAGGTAGGTCAGGACCCCGTCTTGCCAAGGTCAGGGGTTTGGGTAGAAAGGCACTTAAGGGTTTAGGCAGTGATGGGATTTGGCTCCTTTTGAAAAGATCCCATGGGCACGGTCTGAACTCATGGCAGAATAGGAGGGAAAGGTGAGATGGAGAAAGAGTTGGGCTTATCTCTTTCCTTGTTCTTCAGTTCCTTCACCCACCCCCACCCCCACCCCCCGGCCCCGGGGTGGCACCTTCGCCTGCCATTGCTACCATGAGTGCCCTCATGTTGTCTCCCCAGCCCATGTCGTGCTCCGATGCTTAGTCAGGCAAAGTTCCAAATGACTGCTGTAGATTACTTGGTGGCCCTTGGTTTGGGGGCGAGACCAGCTAGCAAGCATATGCCACATTTGGGGTGCAGACCCACTCCTGAAGTCGGGGTACGTGGGCCTTGCCCATTCTCCCGGCACGCTTATCAAGTCTAGGACTATCACCATCACTGAGGTGCCTTCCACCAACAGCTCGGACTTTTGCATTTGTCCCTCGTGCCTTGTTGACTCCGGGGTTTTGGGAGGCAGCTTGGTGTGGGGATTCTTTTTTTAAATTTTATTTATTTATTTTGAAAGAGAGAGAGTGCAAGTGGGGAAGAGGCAGAGAAAGAGAGGGAGAGAGAGAGAATCCCAAGCAGCCTCCCCACCAGCGCAGAGCCCGACGCGGGGCTCGAACTCACAAACCGCGAGATCATGACCTGAGCCAAAGGCGGACGCTTAAGTGACTGAGCCACGCAGGCGCCCCGACTTGGTCTAGGGACTAAGCAGGCGGGCTCCAGGGGCAGGCTGCACGGGGTGCCATCCTGCTGCTTCTGCTCCTTTTCCGTTTTCTACATTCTAGTGTCCTCCTCTGTAAAATGAGGATAATAATAGTAATTACCTCACAGAGTTACAAGTGAGTTAATATTTATAAAGCACTTGAAATACGGCCCAGCGCAGAATAAAGGATCAATAAGTATTCACTGTTACTATCAGTATTATTTTCCTGCCCGTTCAAGGGGAGAGGCGCCTGTTCGCTGCCCGCCTCTCTGAGACGGCTGTAGTATTAACAGGAATAATGATCGTCGACTGTTTGGAGCTTTGCAGAACAAAAGCACTGCATAAATACACATGATTATTATTGTCATCTTATGCTTTGCTGGGTGGGCCTATTGTGTGCTTGGTTGATTTATGGAAATGGTGTGTCCCTGGTTGATCTGAATTAGTGGCAAGCAAGTTTCAGACAGTTTAGATAATAACAGTGTCTTCCATCTGCTCAGGGTCCCTCATTCTGAAAGCTTCTAGAAGGCTAGGGAAGGTGGGAGAAAGGGAGCCCCCATCCAAGTGCAGACAGGCATGCCCCCATTTGCCCGTCCACCCAGCGATCCACATCGGGGCCAGGCTCTGCTGGGCTTGCTGGGCCGCAGACCTGCACACTGTGGTCCCCACGAGAGAGAGAGGATGAGTGCGCACCTTGTGAGATCAGCAGCGGCTGAGGGCTGATGGGGTCAGGGGCTCGTGCAGAGCGCAGGGTCGTGTTCTGAAGACTTCTGTGTATTGACGTCTGTGGTACTCCACATCCTGGGAGACATTCCATTTTGGGAATGGAAATCCTGTCCAGAAAAGAAGCCTTGCTTGGGGCCCTGTAGCTAGGGAGAGTGGAGCTGGGATTTGAACTCCGGCAGCCCAGCTCGAGAGCCAGCAACATCCTTAACCAGCACATGGCCATTTCTAGCCAGGAACAAGAACACTCTCCAAGTCTCAGTGAAACAGGTTGACTGGAAGCCAAGGACACTGACCCAAAATTGGGATCCCGGTTGGGTTTCCTTGGCTTCCAAGGTGCATCTTGGGAGGCATCTTGGGTTGGGCTTCCTGAAAAAGCAACTCTGAGATTTGCATGCAGGAGGATTATTGGAGGGAACTCCTGGGATCAGCTCTGAGAAGCAGCAGCAGACGGAGGGAGTGGCTGAATTGCAACAGAGGCCTCAGCCAGTGACACGGGGTGGGGGGTGGGGGTGGCTCTGAGTCTGGAATGTCCCTTCAGACCTGTCTTCAATTCAGGCAAGGGGGCCAGGCCTTTGTAGCTCCACATGGACCCGCCATTAGACACAGCTGTCCCTGGGGGAGGGTGGTGTGCGACTTGGGGCAAGACCCTCCCTTAGGCTGGCTGAGCAGTTCCTAGGAAGGGACTCAGCTTCTGGGGGCAGAGTATCTTGAACCAGAGAGCCGTGGGAGGAAGCCCCACAGTCTCCACTACACAAGGCATTGCTGACTGTGACCAATTTTATGGGTTTTTTTTAACCACTGTGGAGTCATTATGGAATCACTGTGGAATCAGGAGTCATAACCAGGAACCTAGGTGAGAGCTAGGACCTTGTTTCTCAGCCCCCACGTGGCGTCACCTGTCAGGCTGCTTCTCCTTCTGTGTATCTGTGATTGCCGTCCTGGTTTCAGCACCCCTTCCTGGACTGCATTTAGCCTCCGGAGCTCACGTGCTGGGCGATGGGAATGAGCCTGGCCTTTCAGGGAGGTGACAGAAGTTAGCAGGATGAAGAATAAAGCTCCCAGCCCAGGCTCTGGCGCATTTAGAGACACCCCACTAGTTCCTTTTCCCTTCCTTGAAGGAGGTCATTCGTTCTTTTCATCGTTACTCACCCCCGCCCCCGCTACTTACTGAGTGAGTGCCAGCTTCTGAGAGCAGCGAGAAGGTGGGCACGGACGGGCTCCGTCCTCACAGGGTGTGCCGTCTCCTGGACAGACAGACAGACAGCAGACATGTTGCCACGTGGGATAATTTCCGGTGGTGACGAGCACTGTGATGAAGACACAGCAAGGTGTTGAGAGAGCCACTGGGGGGCTTCCTGGTGGCACGAGCCAGTGACTGCCACATGTTCACGTCCCTTCTTAGAGCATGACAAATACCAGCTGTGTGAACTGACAGTCTGGCTCAAATGCCCTGGTCAGGGCTGAGGAGCCTGTCTTTCCTCCCTGCTGGCTGGGGCGGGGTTCCACACGGCTCCTCCGGAGGTGTGCTGGCCTCTGCCTGGCAGGGTTGACCTGTTCCTTGGAAAACCACCGCCGTAGTGCTTGACCCAATACCGTGGAGGTGAGGATCAGATCGACTCTGCCACCATGACAGCTCAAGGGGCCTGATGGCTGACCACCTCCCCCAAGTCCAAGTTCATTGCCCCAACTTGGGCAATCACGTGGTGCCATTTCCTTGCAGTCCTGCAAGTCCTTGTGAGAACAGCCCTGTCCCCCACCCTCCTGCCGTCTTCACCCACATGCCCAGCCCAGCCTGAGCTAGTCCTGTGGCAGGGGCTGGGAAGGGGACCCTGGGGGCTTTGAAGATTCCATCGAGTTTCACAAAGCCAGGGTTTAAGCTTTGTGACCAGAGCTCGGCCCAGTCCTGGTTCTGCCTTGTGGTTCTCTGGGTCTTAGTCCTTTTTCTATAAAGTGGGGATTAGGTGAATATATTCTTGTTTGCCTCTCCGGGTTCTCTCCTGCCTTAGGGCCTTTGTACAGACTCTTCCGTCTGCTGGAATGTTCTTCTTCACCCCTTTCCCTTTAACCTAATGGACTCCATTTCTCTTTGAGGTCTTAGTCAGTCATCACACCTGCCGAACCAGGTCAGTTCCCCATTATCCACTCTCATCAGCCTATGTAGGGCTATATTCCATCCCTTTGTCACCGGTCAGTTGACATTTGTGGGAGTCTCGCACCAGTGACATCCTTATATGGCCGTAATGAGGGCAGGCATCTTGTCAGCTTGTCTGTGGCTATATCCCCAACATGCAGCACAGTGCTTGGTGTTTCACAGATGCTCAGTTAATTTTTGTTGCTGAACGACTATTCAAATGAGATGGTGCAAGTAAAGACCTTTATAAACGTAAAGCGCTAAATAAAAGGGACGTGTTTGAGGATCAGCGGGATGGTAGCATTCACCCGGGGGAAGCATCTCAGCTTCTTCAGAGATTTGGGTTAACTCTTCTAGAACCCAAAAGAGCATTTGCCCGGCTCTATCTTGAGTCACACTGTGCCCAGGGAGCCAACAATCCTGACTGATCATTACTTGGCCTTTGTTGTAGCACAGGCGAGAGCAGGTGTTCCTGAGCCCCTGGCAGACTGACTTGCTCAGCCTCTCCCTGAAGTTGCCACACACAGCTTTCTAATTGTGTCATGTCACAGTGATATCCTTGGTGTGTCACAGCAGCCTGGGCCTCCCCAGGTGGGTGGCTGAGAAGTCACAGGAAGTGGGAAGTGTGTGTGTGTGTGTGTGTGTGTGTGTGTGTGTATGAGAGAGAGAGCGAGAGAGAGAGAGAATGCAGAAGGGGGTGGTGTGGATAAGACAGGCAGCTGTATTCCAAGCCCACTTTAAACATTCACAAGCCTGCTGTTGCAGACAGGTCCCTCCTGCTTCTCTTTGGCAGTAGGCAGGCTCTGTCCCTTGGTCAGTCTGTCCCCATGTCAGTATTTGTCAAACAACTACTGTGTGCCCAATGTCAGGCTAGCTGCTGAGGACTCAGTGGTGACACTGTAGGCAGGGTCCTTGCCAGCTTGCAAAGCAAGCTGTCCAGTGGGGAGACACGTGAAATGAACCAGCAGATGTAGTAATGACATGGCAACATGTGTTCTAGGTGCTGCAAAGATGGGGGACAAGATAGGTGTCTCACTTTAAAGTCCATTTATTTATTTGTTCAACAGTGTCTTGAAGGACCTAGAAGCATCTGTGCCAGGCAGGGTGCTAGGTTAATGAGCACGTTTCCTCGCTGGAACCTTCCTAGACCACCAGGCAGAAGTGACTTTCCTCTGAATGACCCACAACACCTGCCCCTCCCATCTGGGATTTGGGGGCTCTTGGCTTATTCCAATTGGTTTCAGTTTAGCGCCGATGCAATCACATATCAAGAATATTCAGTATATCAGGCCTTGGCTAAGTTATGGGCAGATGAAGACGAAAAAGATGCCTGCCTGCCCTGTAGCATCTCACTCGTACAGGAGCTTTGTTGCTTTTTTTTTTTTTTGTCCCCTGTGATTTAGGGCCTTGTTTCACCAAATAGTTTGAGATTCCCCCTTCCTTCTCTTTCTCCTCCTATTCCTCCTTCCCCTCCTCTCCTGTGCTCCCCCTCCTGCCTGAGCCCTGGTTCAGCCTCCTTGCAGTCCTGGGCTGGGGACCGCGTGAGTGTCATCTGCATAGCACCAAAGTATCTCCTCTGTTGGGGCGTTCCTTATGCCCTAGCCTCCATACCTGGGCCCACCGAGGCTCTGGTGACAGCTGTAGAGTGCTAGTCAGTGCTCAGAAACAGAGGGTGCTCATGACCATGTTGGTGACAACGGGGAGGGTTATTAGGACCCATGCTTTTCCTTCCTTTTGTGGATACATTAATTTAACAAGGATCAGATGAGTTTGCTCAGATTTTGTGTTCCTTGGAGGAAGAGCATTTAGAGTTTGTTTTTCCATATTGGAATGAATCAACATTGAACATCAGAGTTCAATTTTTTAAATTTCCTTTTTCAAAGGAGCAACGTGAGAGGCAGGGAACTGGCCTGTGGTAATTGGGACTATACCTGTGCCCCTGGGGGATCCCAAGCCAGCTTTGTAGAATGCTTGGGGTTGGAAACGGAGCCAGAGGCTAATGCGATTCACCTTGACACATTTGCAACAATATTTGGGGGGAAAAATTAATTAAACAGAACTCTGTGAGGAAGCTGTATCACTCAGACTGTTCCAGTCTCTCCCCCGCAGTAGCTCAAAATGCTTAATTCTCATGTATTAGGCATTTCGTATCTTTCATCTCATTTAAGCTCACAACAACCCCTATAATCCCATTTCACAGATAAGAAAACAGGTATCAGCAGGAATATACCCAAGGATCACGTGGCTTATAATTGACAGAACCCAGATTCACGGCGAGGCCATTTGACATCCAAGGCCACGCACTGCCCCACAGTGACATCCTGCCCTCAACAAGAACTCCTTTACATTGCACTCTGACACTGGCGTGGTTACTCAAACTCCTGGGTTGGGTCTCCTCCCATACTCCGGCTCAGAGTGAATATATCAGTTATTAATTGCTATGTAACCAAGCACCTGAAGCATAGTGACTTAAAACAACAACCGTCTTATATCCTGGAATTCTGGGTAATGATGGAGCTCAGCTCAGTGGTTCTTGTCTCCAGTGATGTCAGCTGGGACTGGAGACAGCTCAGGCTCTCTTGGACTGGCACGTTGAGGATGGCTCACTGCCATGGCTGATGTCCTCATGGGAGAGGGTTGCCAAGTCTGAGGTCAGGCAGGACAGCGAGGCTCCTGGGAGCGTGTGTCTGTCCTCCTCCCCTGGTAGAAGGCTGCTTCCTTTTCACATGGCCTTTCCTATATATCTCTCCATGTGGTTTCCCCACGTGGTCTTTCCAACATGGTAGCTGGCCTTCTTACGTGGAGGTTCGGGGGACCCCAAAAGCTCAGAAGCAGAAGCTGCCAAGCCAAAGTCCTGTCCAGACGCAACATGGGCAGAGACTAACCAAAGGCATGGCCCCAGGGGGATCAGAGCAGTCAGCGCCCCCTCTGGAGACCAGCCACTGCAGTGAAGCAGGTTCGTGCCGATATGGTTGGTTCTTCTGAGGATGGAGAGAGAGTCCACGGCTGGCAACCTCAGGTAGTGCTTCTTGGAGGGAGTGGGGCTTACAGTGGACCTTGAAAAGTGACTGGGATCTAGAAAAAAGTCTGAGTTCTGGGGCGGTAGTAGTTGAATTTGTATAATATATACCATGTGCTACGCAGGGCACTTACAGTTTTAATTTAACTCATTTAACCCTCAAACAACTCAAAGATCTGGGTGCCATCATTATTGCCACTTTACAGATGAGGAGACTGGGGCACAGAGAACTGAAGTAACTTGGTCAAGTTTACACAGCTCCTAAAGTCGCAGAGCTGGATTCAAACCCAGGCAGTCTGGCACCTGAGTGACTTTACCACCCTTCAGAAGGAGGGCTGATTTTGAGGAGCTCTTCATGGGGTGGGGGTAGGGGGATATCAGGCAAAAAAGTTTGGCCAAAACCTTGGGTGCTTGTGGGGGAGGAATGAACAACATTCCTAGTTAGCTAGTTAACATTCCACATTAACTAGTGCTTAAGTGGTGCCCGATTAGTTCCTAATTAGAGCCCGTCTCCTCTACGAGACTGTATGCCCCGTGAGGGCAGGAATCCTGTTCTTTCGATGAACCGGGCCCAGCGTCAAGTGCACAGTAGGCACTGAATTGAAGTGAAAAGTGGAAGTCATGTTCATAGAGAAAAGGCACAGCCTTTTTTATGGGCTCAGAAAGACTTTCTCTGACTCAGGAAAGTTCTACCTCCCTGTGGAAGCTCCTGACAGACTCACGGTGGACAGATCGCTAAAAGGCCAGAGGAAGTAGGCAGATGGGGAACCAGGAGGCGTTTGGGCTCCTTCAGGGTGCAGTCTTCAGAGCAAGAACCGTTGGGGAGGTGACAGGGGAAGCAGGTGTGCTGGACGTGCCCATCCCGGGCCTCGGCAGTGCCTCTGCGGCAGCCGTCGAAGAAGCTGGTGATTGGCATGGGGGGGGGAGGGGGGATACTCAGGAAATGCTTCCCTGAGGGGTGCTGGGCAGGGGGATCAGGCAGTGACAGGAGCTCCTGCTCTGCAAAATGCAATCATCAGCTCCCATCTTAAAAATAAATCTTTTGTGGTGTTCTAATGAGGTCACAGGAACAACACTGCTTTCTAGTAAGAAGAGGGAGCAGGGCTGAGGAGGCAATCTCTGGGTCTCATTTCACATCTCGGCAGAGGTGCGTAGGGTGCGGGGGCTGCCAGGGAGAGCCAGGGAAATGAGGATCCCTAAGCATCCGGAGCCTCCTTTTGCCTTTCTTGTGCTCCGTAGCAGTGTAGACAGGAGACAAAAAATAACGACGGGGCCCTGAGCTCTAGCACTTACGGTCGCTGCTCAATGGCAGTGACTGTGGCCAAGCACCGGGTGATGCCCTCCCCAGAGGTGATGCCATTTAATCCTCACCACAGCCCCCCTCCCTGGCCCCACTTTACAGAGTCATGCCTGTTGCCTGGGTCATAGTAGGCTCTCCATAAACGTTTGTTGAGTCAGTGATTAAACCAAAGCGCAGAGAGGTGAATTCACTTCTCCAAAGTTGCACAGCTAAGCGGGGTCCAGATTCCCACCCAAGGTTGCCTGACTCCAAAGCCAGGGTTTTTAACCATTGCTTATTGAGCCCTTTTGCATAGAACTTACCCAGTGATGCTTCTCAAAGCCCTGCAAATAACCCCCAAAAGTGGGTCTTCTGCAGGCAGTTTGTACAGGGCATCTCACATAAGTCTTCCCGTAGATGTTGAACATGTCTCATGTTGGCCCATTTCTCAAAGGGGGAGACTAAGGCTCAGAGGAGATGACCAACTTAGCTGGGGTCAGAGTGATAGATGACAGAGCTCTGGAGTCGAACTAAGAATTATAAAAGACAATTCATTAGGCAGTTTTGCATCCTGTTGGCTTAGTACTTCCTCTGGCACCGCCATCTCTGTCTGTTCTGGTCCCGGCCACCCTGATAACGAGGGTACAGCATCACTGCAGGTTCACCTGTGAGCTGGTCTGCACAGCCTGTTTGGGGATGGGCTTTAGAGCTGAACGATGGGGTTCACTTCCCAGCTCTGAGACCAGCCATGTTTCCTCACCTTGTTGTGCCTTATTTTCTTTCCCTGCAAGGTAACACTTTCCTCATGGGGGGATCGTAATGCCGAAGGAACTTAATGCCTGTGAAGCGTGTAGAACGGTGCCTGGCACAGAGCACGTTCTCAATACGTGGTAGCTGTTGTCATCACCACCAGGATGATGATCATCATCAAAAACATTATTCCCCTAAATAGCGGCAGGCCAGGGACTTCCGTCGGGGTGGCCTGGGGACTCCCAGCAGAACCAGTGCAGCCCTGCGGCCAGCCCTGGAGGGCCACTCTGTGCAGAGGTCCTGGGGTTTTTACCAGGGTCCTTATTCTCCTCTCCGGCCTCTCTGTGGAGTTCTGAGCACCCCCACCTGCACACCTGTCCTCCCCTGCTGTCTGACCAAGGCAGCCAATGCATTTGCAGCCCACTGCCACCCTCATCAGTAGGTGGCTTCTGGAAGTGCTCTCATTGTCCTCACTTGTCAGACCCAAACACCTACCTGCACTCTTACTGAGCTTTCTTCTCTGCCCTGCTGCCTCTGGGTTTGCTCCTTCTTAGGCTGGGGCTTAGGCTGGGGCTTGGTTTCCTGACCTGGCATTTAGGTTCCCTGCTAATGCTGTCTAGGGGTCCAGGCTGTTTGCCTCTGACCTTGGCACCCCCTCCCTCCAGTGCACACACCCATCTGGGCATTCACCTGTGCTGCCGGCACCCCAGCCAGTAGCTCCAAATGAGTTGTGTTAAACATGTTGAGCGGTGCTCTGTGCACTGTTCCAGGCCAGCTTCCTGTGCCAAGTGTGTCTAAGCATTTTCTCCATTGCAAGCACCCCCACTCAACCCTGATCAGGTGGGTGCTGCCACCCACCCCATCCGAGGATCTTTCTGGGTGTGTCCATGGCCTCCCAAGTTGGCCACACTCCCTAGGTGCTGTGAGAGTGTCACATCTCCCCCCCCCCCCCCCGCCTTCACAAGCAGGGGCCAGCTTGGGTCACATCCCTTACTCTATGGCTGTTCATTCCTGGCTGCCTCCCCTCTCCCACCCACCGTCTCCCGAGTGCCCATTTCTGTACAGGGTAAGTATTTCACAGAAGGGTGGTGACCAGAGACACTCGGAGCATGGTGTGATGTGCACCAGGAAGCTGGGCCTGGAAGGATGCCCGAGGTGATAGGACCAGGGCCTGGGCACCGTCCCATAGTGGGGATAAGCATTGAAGGTGTGGCCCTGGCTGGGGCAAACACATGTTTCCTGTTAGCTCCTGACCCCTTCAGGTCCTCCTGGCACTGCCCTGCCTCAACCTGGGAGGTCCAGGGCCAAGTGTGCCCAGCCCTTGCACTGCAAACCCTATGCAACCCAGCCTAGTCCGCCTCTGTCTCTCCTCATTGTCTTCTGCACATTAATAATAATACATTCCTCATAAAGTCGCCGTGCTGTTTTAATGAGTTAATCCGCATGGAGAGTGGAAAACAATGCCTGCAACTCATGCACTCTGCCCCACCTTCTCCCGAAATTCCTGCTTCTCTCGTGTGCCCTGAACTTGCCCCACCCATGTCTGTAGACCCAGGTTCAAAATCTGCTAGCCTTGTGAGCCTGGGAAAGTCATTTAACCATTCCAAACCACAGTTTTCTCATCTGTACGATGGGGACACTTCTAAGAATGTTGTGAGGACTGAATGAGGTATAACACATTGGAAAGGTTCATTCGTTCAGCACAGATAGACTGTGGTGGGCGTGCAGAGCACTGGACAAGACAAAGTCCCAGGATCTTCCCGGGGGGGTGGATGTACTCCTGAAATCACTAGTGACTTGGATGATTTTTCTCATGTGATGAATTTTAATTTGGGGGATTAATTCTCTTTTCAGTAATTAAAAGTGCAGAGAATATAAAACCCCCTACTAGAATTAACAGTGGTTAAGAATTTCACATATTTGCATGATTTTCTGAAATGAAAGAAGGGAAACATTTTAGTTAAAGCTGAAATTCCTCATTAGTCACCCTTGGTCCTTCCTTCCTTCCTTCCCTGGAGGCAGCCATCTTGAATTTGGGGCAAGTCTTACAGTCTGTCTTTATATTTTGCTTTCTCTGTGTGTTCATAAATGACAGATGGTCTTTAAAAAAATTTTTTTAATGTTTATTTATTTTTGAGAGAGAGAGAGAGATCGAGCCCAAGAGGGAGAGGGGCAGAGAGAGAGGAAGACACAAAATCCAAAGCAGGCTCCAGACTCTCTGCTGTGAGCACAGAGCCCCATGCAGGGCCTGAACTCACAAACTGGGAGATCGTGACCTGAGCTAAAGTCCAAAGCTTAACCAACTGAGACACCCAGGCGCCCTTCAGATGGTCTATTTCGTGTTACATTTACATGTGTAACATGGAACTGTAGGTGATATTCTGCAACTCTTTTTTTTTTTTTTACCCGTATTGTTTTTCCAGTATATCCATGTTGAAACATTGAGTCTGCTCATTGATTTTGATCGCCACATGCTATTCTGTAAATTCCCAACCTTTGCTATCCCCCAGGGCTTCAGTGATCCAGCTGATAAGCCTCTCCTTGGGCTCCCATGGGAGGTATTCCTAGAAGTAGAATTGCTGAATCATAGGGTGTGCATGTCTGCAGCTTGGCTGGCCAGTGCTGACTTGTTTTCCAAAGTGTTTGTTCTGATTTACTGTAGCAATGTATGAGAGTTCTTGCTTCTCCACATTCTCACCAATGCTTGGTATTATTAGACTTTTTAATTTTTGCTAATCTGATTGGGTGTGGGATGGCATCTCATACTTGGCTTTACCTGCATATCTCTGATCACTTTGAATATTATTCCAAGTTTTCTGATATTTAGGTCTTCTGTTCAGTAAAATACCTATTCAAATTCCTTACCCATTTTTTTTCTACTGGGATGCTTCCCTTTTATTACCTCTGTGTGTGTGTGTGTGTGTGTGTGTGTGTGTGTGTGTGTGTGGAATTTTTTGATAAATCCTGGGGACTGATTATCCACTACATATGTTACAAAAGCCTTTTCCCAGTGTACTGCTTATCGTTGGGCTTTATACATTAGGGGTTTCTTTGTCATGGTCAAATTAGTCAACCTTTTCTTTTATGATTATAATTTTCTTATCTTGGTTAAGACTAAGACCATAAAGAAACTCTCTTATATTTCCTTCTTATAATTTTGAAGTTTGTGTTTCAGTGTCACATGTGGATGGTGAATTGATTTGGAACTTATTTTTGTGTGTGGTGTGAGGTAGGGGTCTCATTTAATTTTTTTCCCCTAAGGAAAGCCATTTGTCCCAATACCTTGGTTTAAACAGCCCATCTTTTCCATACTGTTGTGTAATGCATGTTCTGTTCTATACTGATTTGACACGTATATGTGGGTCTTTTTCTAGGCTCATTGTTTTGTTTTGTCCGTGGATATAAATTATTACTGAATCCTAATTGTGGCAAATGCTATGATAGAAAAGCCTAGGATACTATGAGAACTTAACAGCAGGGTCATTGGCCAGGACTTTCATTTCTTTGCTGTCTCTCTTCTGCTGCTTTCTTGGCTTTTATATGAATTATGGACTTCTTACTATCTAGCCTGGCTGCCTTGTGTGAACTGTCTGCCCTGGCACTGGGTTGGGGCTGGGGTGGGCACCCACTTGGAGAAGAAAGCCTGACTCATTGAGCAGTGACAGATGCCACACCACTGTGGGTGGCTGTGTGCAGTCAAGTCCCAAGTTTGTTTGTGGAAGCTGGTGTTTATGCACGCCTGCCTTCACTGGGATAGAGCCATTTTTCAGAGCAATTTCAACGTGGCCGCAGGCCCATCCACACAGAGATTAGGTAATGCATGTGCACAACAGCACAAGTTGGCTCCCAGAAAAAAATTTAGAGTCTCCAAGCTCATTGGCAGGACCGATTAGTATTTTCCGACTGAAAGAGGAGGCTGGAGGTAGATTCCCAGGATGGGTTCTCTTCAGGCCAGGAGCAGAGCCCATCCATTGAAAAGCAAAGCACTCTGGTTGCCTGCACCACTCCAAGGGACTGCATTTCATGTTGCCATCTCCCTGTGCAGCAGCATTTGCCTCTGCTCCAAGGCTTTCAGAAACGTCTCTTCATTCCCCGCTTCTGGTTCTTGCATTTCAGGATGTGGCTGAAAAGTTCCCATGCTGCTCAGTCTCTCTTTAAAATACAGTGCGTGCATCTTGGGAGACCAATAAATCGGGGCTGGGGGAACTAGAACTAGGTGGTTGTTTACAGTTTATACAGAGGATCTAAACTCACACAGCACAGAACTTATTTAACAGGGAGCTCCACACAGCTCTGTGCAATTTACAAAGCACAGTTTGGCTTCCCAGTACCTTCTAAGAATCAGTACACTCAGTAAAACCTTAACATGCTGGACTCTGCAGACCAGACTTGGCATTGACTTCTGTGATCCCAGACAAGTTACAGTGGAGACCTATATTATATGTGGTGGGGATGACGGAGATTAAGTCTAACATCAATGTATTAAGAGAGAGTCCGTTTTATCCTGGAAAAATCCCTTGCATTTGTCTGTAAAGTAAAATGTACAGATATAACATTCTCAAAACAGGTCCATCACAGCTAGCTTTTTTTCTGTCGCTGGAGCAGATTGCTGTTTCTTTGCTTGAGCACCAGATGAAGTAGGTGGGGTGTGTGTATAGAGGATGCATTTGAAAACCAGTTCTCTTTAAACAGAAGCACAGCTGGCTGGGGAGGAGGGGTGCTGAGGTGCCCACTGAGCACGTGCTCTGAGAGTGACTTTTTTCAACAATATTTAAGTCACACGGTGGCCTGTTAAGACCATCAAGAAAGGAGCCATGTGGAAACAGGCTTCCCCAGCAGGGGCATGGCTCGCCACCCCCAAACCCATTCCCTCCAGTGTTAGAATCTTGCTCTGCCTGTGTATTTGAACAGTGGACTCATACTCAGGGCCAAGAGAGGAGACTGTCTGAGCTGCTGGGATCCCTGGAGGAAGCAGCAGACTCAAGATGCCCATCTCCCCTGTACTCTGGGCATGAGCTCATCGATTGAAGACTGAGCAGAATCACCTGTGCCCAAAATGACAATAGTCATCATATCACTAGTATTCCAGCAGCTAACACTATGTGTCCGGCACCATTTTAAATGCTTTATATACATTAACTTACTTGCTAATATGTGTGTAATAAACACCTCAGTGTGCACCCCCAGCTAAGATCTCCTGGGACACTTACTTAACCAGACAGGTTACCAGCCCCTCCACTGGAATTTCTGGTTGAGTAGATCTGGGTCAGGGCCCAGGACTCTGTGTGTGTGTGTGTGTGTGTGTGTGTGTGTGTGTGTGTGTGTGGTTTAAATTTATGTATTTATTTTGAGAGACAGCGCAAGTGGGAGAAGGACAGAAAGAGAGAGGGAGAGAGAGATGATCCCAAGCTGTGCAGACCCTGATGCGGGGCTTGAACCCATGAAACCGTGAGATCATGACCAGAGCCAAAGTCGAGTTGGATGTTCAACCTGACTGAGCCACCCAGGCACCCTAGTACTCTGTGTTTTTAATAAGCACTCCAGGCACCCCTTATATACAGATGGGTTTTGGACATGCGGAATCATTATTTCCTTGTCTTTGTTCGTTCCTTCGCTGAGCTGGTATGGTGAAATTTGTGTCAGTTTGCATGCATATGGCTACCCCACCGGACCAAACCTTTCTGAGCCTGAGTCTCCTCTTCTGTGAAAGGGGAATGGTCACAGGATCTACTTCCCAGGGTGGGTGAGAATTCAGTGAGATAAAGCATTCAAAGCATGTCCAGTACCTGGGAAGTGGCCAGTGCTCCCGCTGTTACTGTCGTTACTGTTACTTGGGGGTGCACAGAGCACACAGAGAGACTCACACCCCTGCACTGGTGTTACCTGGTGGAGTGGCCTTTACCCAGTTGACTGCTGGGAATGTGCTCAAGCCGATCTCCTTCCTCTGGTTCTTTACATGTAGATCCGGTGCCCAGAGGAAAATGGATTGGCAGAGAATGGATTATTACTTCCTGCCTCCCTCCGCAGCCCTGTTTCGAAAGGCCCTGGTCAAATTAAAATGCATTAACTGAGTTTGTCAAGGAGCCACCAGCCATCTGGGAAGACCCATCCCCTGCCTCCTGCCTGCCGTGTGTCAGGCCGTGGCCGCCCATGCCACATTCACATGCCAGACCACGCAGAGCCAGGCCTTCTCTTGTGGCCACATCCCGGCTCCCATGGAAACCTGGGGTTTGGTTCTGAGCCTGAAGACAAATGAGGTGGCTGTCTGTACCATGTTCCCAAATGGGTTCTCTTTCATGTCCAATATTTTCTCTGCCTATTGTAGAGCCTCGGCCTCAGAAGGCAAAAGCAAAAGCACAAAAAAGGCCAAATGGAGAAATAGACCAACGGAAGGGGAGCCAAGGGGAGGTGATTACATAACCCCGGCAGCCAGGCTGTCTGCAAGCCCTATGACTTATTTAGCTGTCTGTCTTTGCGGGATGTTAGACTCCATCCTTTCCAGCTGGCTCTCCGCTTTGGTGATTACATTAACACTCAGTAATTAGAGGACATAGACACCTCTGTAGCCACCAGTATTCCCAGTGGTGGGATGAGGATATTCAATACCGGGAACGCCCCATCGCTGGCCTGCACACGGGCCCCTGCCCAAGGGTCTCAACCGTCTGTGGCAAAATGAGACAGAAATAAGGTTAAAAAAAAAAAACAAACCTGCAAAATCTGTACAGTTTGAAGGCTGGTGCTTGATCTTGAGCTGATGCGAACAATGTCCTTTAAAAAAATCCAAAACGATGGAGATACTAATTAGTGGTTGCTTCTGTCATTTTGATATGATTCAAAGTTGGTCCCTAATACTGCTCTCCACTTTGGGGAGAAATTCCTGATCTCTGAAATCCGAGGGTCTGAGAACCACTGCTCTCTCTATAAAAGAATAACCTAATAAACAGAATAATGTGGCATAAAAGGATTCTTCTTTCCTTTTTTAATCCCACATGCATAGCGGTTTTAGCCTCGGCCTCTTCTCTTTACACAGTAGGTGATAGCCGCTCAGAGACGCCTGCCTGTGTTCCTCCTGCCTTACTTCCCCATCTGCTCTCCAGGTCCTTGGGAGCCTTGGCTCGGCCCTGTCTTGAGTCTTAAGCCAGTCTTGGCGAGGATGAGAGTAAGAAAGTCACTATTTTTTTTTTTTAATTTTTTTTTTCCAACGTTTATTAATTTTTGGGACAGAGAGAGACAGAGCATGAACGGGGGAGGGGCAGAGAGAGAGGGAGACACAGAATCGGAAACAGGCTCCAGGCTCTGAACCATCAGCCCAGAGCCTGACGCGGGGCTCGAACTCCCGGACCGCGAGATCGTGACCTGGCTGAAGTCGGACGCTCAACCGACTGCGCCACCCAGGCGCCCCAAGAAAGTCACTATTAAACAGCCACCAACTGCAGCCTTCCTCTGACATCCTAACTACTTGACAGACTTTGCTGAGTCTCTGTAACAATACTGGGAGAGGGGTACTATGAATACTATCCCTGTTTTACAGTTGGGAAAAGTGCGGCTCAGAGAGGTTAAATCACTTACCCGAAGCCACACAGCTTTGGACGGCAGAGCTGGGAGGCAGACCCAGGCAGCCTGACGTGGAGCCCGTGTGCTTAACTAACTACACTCCCTCGTGATAAAGCATGGCCAGGGAGAAAGGTAGGCCTGGATGCCAAGCCCACCTTTACTACTTAACAGGCTACATCTTTACCTTTCCGAGCCTCTGCTCTCTCATCTGTAAAGTGGTCCTTGTAACAGCTGCCTCCCCCGGTTGTGCTGAGGATAAAGTGAGGTAATGGAAGGCCCTCGGGATGGGTATCTCCTTGTCCTTCTCCTCCCCCCCGCCACACCCGCTGGGCTCCGAATGGCCCCCTGGGACTTCTTTACCGCCATTCAGTCCTGCAGCTTGCTTCTCACAGTGATTCAGCCGAGCTTCAGCTTCCCCACACGTTGCTTTATTACCTCTCTCAAGTTCTGACCAACACCCAAGCTGCTGCCTCCTCCCCCAGGATTCTGATTGGTGAGAGGTGGGGGTGCCTGCTACCACCCCACCCCCACCCCTGCTTTACCTTACCCCAAGGCCTTGCAGACAGAATTCCTAACTAGTGACATCGTGTTCTCTCTACTAACCCCTAAATACCTCCTCTTTCTGGGTTTGCATCTTCATGGCCAGCCCCATGGATTAGAAATGTGGGACCAACAGTTTCTAGGATGATAGCTGTGGCTCTTGAGTCTCTCATTTGCCACATTTCACCCCTTCCCAAGCTGTGTTGGGAGGGGAAGCAGGGTGGGTGGACCCCAGCCACAACATGCCTTAGGCATGGATCCTTGCCCCTTCATCTCAATTTGTTCCAGGTTCCAGAGCTCCTGTGAGCCTTGGATGCAAATCACGTGTTCTGCTTACACGGATGACCTTCAGTGTGGCACCTGTAATGCCCCAGGCATGTCCCAGGCATGGTCTGTAGATCACAGATGTAAGCAAATCCTCCTGAATGCTTGTGAGGTGGGTCCCATTAACTTCCATTTGGTGGACGAGCAAAGCAAGGCTTGGTGAGGGTGGAGAGATGTGCACATCACCCATAGTCTGTTACTGACAGATCTGGACTTGCCGAAGCCTTCCTGGTTCTAGATATTTCTGTGCCTGGCACAACACAGGCCAGAAATGCGGTGGGTTGTTTAAGCAGGCTGTCTGTTTCCAGAATCCATATGGAAAGTTTGGGGGATGGGCACCACCTGCCTACCAGCTACCTCTGCCCAGATGTGCCTTCACCTGTCCAGTGGGCCTTGGTTTTCTCATTATTCAAATGGGCCTACTGATACCTACTAATACCTCCTAGGGCTGTAGGGAGAATAAATGAGGTCGTGTCTGCAAAATGCTCACCAGCAGCTGATGCTTAAAAAACGTTATTCCCCTTACCCTTGACAAAACCCTCCATCAATGTAGCTACATTCTTGTTTAAAAAAAAAAAAAATACACCTCTCTAGGGGCCCAGGCTGGGGTCTGTGAGGACTCATAGAGAGTCCTTTGTGATCCCAGATCCCAGAGTGCAGAGACAGTGCCTACCAAGCATGTTTAGTAGGAACCCTAAGGATGTCAGCGAGAGATGACCCTTTCCCGGCCCCCTCCCCAAATCAGAAGTATGCAGACAGGGGGCCCAATAAAATGCCCGGAATCTTTGGAATTGGTGTAGAAAACAAATTCAGTGGCAACCAGATTTTATTTTAATGATCCGTGTCCCGTCTGCTGGAAAGAACTCGTTTCTACGGCAGAATCTTTCCATATTCTCGTGAGCAGAGGGAGAGTAACCAGCGATACCGCAGTTGGAATTGGCCCTGTGAAGACAGAGCTTCTCCTCAAGACAGTGTAGCAGCTGTGCCCGCGCCCCACTGCCTCTCATGAGTTCCTCCCTGTCACTGCGCCAATCTCTTTAAAATGCATAATAGACACAGATCTGCTCAAGATTGCCTTTGAAAGCAACTCTAGCAGCTCACATAGTATCCTGAAAGATGGAGTGTTTTGTGAATAACTTGCTGGATTTCGGTTCTCCTGGGACTTCCTCTGGCTTCTAGGAATAATGCCTACCCAGTTTTTCTCCCGGTTTGGGGAGCACTGATTAATGGTGCTGTGACGCGCATCGGAGGCAGGCGCTTTTTCACTGCCACTGCCGGCCCTGATGGATGGCACCGCCTCTTCCCTGGCTGGGGCGACCTAGATCGGGGCGCCCTCTCCCCACTGTAAGCCTTATTCATCACAGTGGCTACAATGTGCCAGATGCCCGCTGTGTTTGAGGAATCGTTTGTGTGTCTGAGCTCGTATAAACTTCACAGCCACCCACAAGGAAGGCACTGGTATTACTTCCCCAGGCCTCACATTAGCATGAGGTGGCAGATCCAACCAGGGTGCAAACCCGGGCTCGTGTGAAGCTGGGGCCCTGCTGTTTTGCCACAACACTGTGCTTTGGCGAGCAGATCTCGGGAGTGATGTTAGTAGTGGAAGTTAATGATGGGAATAGATCTCATGTTGATAGGATTCATCAACCTTAGGAGGCACCTCTGTCTGGGCCGTGGCATGCAGTTGGCCAGGTTGTGCACTGCACAACTCTAGAAGGTACCAGTCACAGTGTGATCTATGTGCATGGTGCCCTCTAGAATTGTGTAGTGCACAAGCTGCACAGCCATAATGTCTGCCCTGGGATCCTAGCTGTTTTCAGCTGTTTAGTCAGAGGGAGGGCTCAGGAGACTACACACTGCTTCATCAGCTCTGGGTTGGACAGCTGGCTCTGCCACTTTTCATTCATGTGACCTGGGGCAAAATCCTTAACCTTTCTGTGCATCAGTTTTTTTCATCTATAAATCAGGGAATGAGAGCGTTGTCTTCCTCCGAGGGTTAGTGCAACGATTATAGTTCATCTATACGCAGTGATTGTGACAATCACGGCCCACAGTAAGCACCCCATGAATGGTGGCTGCTTGTGTGTGTACTGTTGTTTTTGTAACCTGCACAGCCTGGCTTCCCGCTGTCTCCGTCACCCCCAACACCCTCTTGCCCAGTCAAATGGCTTTTCTTTCCCCATAGATTCCTCCTCCTTTCCGACCTTGGGGCCTCTGCTCGCCTAGAATACCGTCAACATTTTTACTATGTCGGGATTCTACTTACAAGGTCTGGCTGGGGTACTGCCTCTTCCATGGGGTTTTCCCTGATTTCCCCAGGGGGAAGCTCCACCTCCTCTGCTCTGATCTCTCACAGCACATGACCCATGACTACATTTATGTGACAGCCATGGCACTGTATAAAGTGTCCCCCGCACTAGACTCCGAGCTGGTTGAGGGCCCTCCAGGTGGTCTGACCTTGCCTCTCAGTCCGCTTTGCCCAAGGCTTGGCACATGGTAGAACTTTAATAAATGGTTTGTGTTTTTAGTTGAATTGGTAGATTAATGCCCTCCTAATGGTCACCTAACAGCAAGAGCTTTGCACCTGATGCACATAACCATGTTTCTTTTTTTTTTTTTTTGCTGTTGTTGCTTTTTTAATGTTTATTTATTTTTGAGAGAGAGAGAGAGTGAGAGAGAGAGAGAGAGCATGAGTGGGGGAGGGGCAGAGAGAGAGGGAAACACAGAATCTGAAGCAGGCTCCAGGCTCTGAGCTGTCAGCACAGAGCCCGACGCAGGACTCGAACTCACGAGCTGTGAGATCATGACCTGAGCCGAAGTCAGGCGCTTAACCAACTGAGCCACCCAGGTGCCCCTCTTTTTTTTGTTGTTTTAAAATAGAAACTGTCATCATTTATTTGACCTCATTTTCTTCTTTTTGCTTTCTTTTTAATCGTTTAAGTTGTTTGTAGCATGTTCACAGCCATTGCTGTCCCATTCTAGAACATTTCTATAACCTCAGAAAGAAACCCCAGGCTCATTAGCGATCTTCGTCTCAAGTCTCCCCCAGCCTCTGGCAACCGCTAATCTACTTTCTGTCTCTCTAGATTTTCCTATTCTGCACACTTTGTGCAAGTGGGATCATAGAGCATGTTGCCTCTGGCTTCTGGCTTCTTTCTCCTGGCACTTGTTTCTAAGGTTCATCTGTGTTGTAGCACGTATTGGGAACCTCACCCCTTTTTATGGCTGAATAATATTCTGTGTGGCTAGACCACCGCTTCGTTTTCCATTCACGAGCTGATGGACATTTGGGTTGTTTCACTTTTGGGCTGTTGGGAATAATGTGGTATATATAACCATGTACAAGTTACTGTGCATCTTCTCTTTTTCATGCTGCCCCTGATATTTCTGTGCATTCAGGCAAAGAGCATGAAAGGGATTGTTGCCAAGGGTGATGAGACGACTAGGGTTTATGATCTGACAGGGTCCACCAGGTGCCGGGCTCTGTCCCAGGGACTAGATACCCATTATCCACGATCTCTCTTAATCTTCCCAGGGCTCTGTGAGATTCTCAGAGAGGCCAAGTGCCGTGCTTAAGGACATGAAACTGATAGGTAGGGTTTGAACCCACATTTCTGTGACTTTAGAGCCTGTGTTCATACCACTGTCCAGTGGTGGCTGCCTCTGGGAGGGGAGTGAATCCACTTAATTAAAGATGCTCCTTTCTTCTTCCCAAAGAACACGTGCCTGACCAGCCTCGCCACAGACAGTCATGGAATAGGGGTGCTCTCAAGGGACCTTGTTTGTCCCTGGGCCACCCCAGCCAACATCGTGGGCCTCTCAGACCTGGGTCACCTAAAGCCTGACATTCAGTCCATGGATGCCTCGAGGAGGCTGCTACCCGCCAGTGTCCATGAGGATTGACATGGATGGAAGAAACCAAGTGTGTGTCCCAGGGTGGGGCTGGGCAGACCAGCCAGGAGCGCCAGCTGAGACCGGGCAAGCAGTGAACGTGCCATGCTCTGCTGTCCAGGAGCGCTGGGCAGGGAAGGCCCATCACACTCTGCACACACTGTGACAAGTTCATACGGCCCGCCCTTCTGAAGATGCACACAGCTGCGGCAGACCCTCCTGCCGGGGTGTGTGTGGAGCATTGCCAGTGCTGGTGACAATAGCTGAGCATCTGAAGGGGGCTCACTCTTCGCTTCTTTTCAAGGGAGGGGATACAGGACCAGAGGCTGGGGTGATAGCGTACCACTGTAAGGGCCTTCAGGGTCCAGAGGAGGAGTGAAGTGAGAGGACTGGCAAAATGGAAAACTGCATGTGTCAGGGATATCAGAAGCCCCTGCAAAAAGACAGAGGCGAGGGCCACACTGCAGCCAGATCTTTCAGCAGATGGGCGGGGCGGCAGGCCCCTTCCAGAATACTGATGATTCCTCTAGATAGAGCTAAGTCTCTTTGGCCCAGAAAGCTGAGGATCACAGCTTCCAAAGGATCCATTTGAAGCTGTGAAGGGGAAGCAGTCTCTTCCCCAGAGGGTGGGCTAAACTGGCCCACAGGTGTGTGTGTGTGTGTGTGTGTGTGTGTGTGTGTGTACGCGAGAGACAGAGATCAAGACAGACAGACCCTGAACTAACTGATGAGTGTACATGGGCTCCATCCTGAGAGGCCTCAGTCTCAGAGGGCATCATAAGGTCTGATGTTTCTTTTTTTTTTTTTTAAACGTTTATTTATTTTTGAGACAGAGAGAGACAAAGCATGAACGGGGGAGGGTCAGAGAGAGGGAGACATAGAATCTGAAACAGGCTCCAGGCTCTGAGCGGTCAGCACAGCGCCCGATGCGGGGCTCGAACTCACGGACCGCGAGATCGTGACCTGAGCCGAAGTCGGAAGCTCAACCGACTGAGCCACCCAGGCGCCCCATGGTCTGATGTTTCTTGAACCCCTGCTATGTAACAGTGTCTTGGGAAATGCTCTGTCTCATTCATTCCCTGAAAACAACCGTATGTGGTACTAATTTTATTTTACAACAGAGGAAAATGAAGCCCTGGGAATAACTCTTCTAAGGACGTACCACCGGAAGCAGTGGTGCTGTGATCTGGACCCAGGCTTGGGGTGCCAGAGCCCAGCTCCTTGGTCATTAGCCCCTTGTGCTTCCCCCTGGCTACATCTGGGGCTTTGCCAGCCTGCTCTTGGCCCCCCTGCCCAGGTGGTCCCGATCTGGTCCTCGCTGGGTTCCTCATTGCTGAGTGACCTTGGGCAAATCAGTTTTCCTCTCTGAACCTTGGTGTTCTTGTCTTTAAAGTGAGGGGTTGGCACAGAGCAAGGGTTTTCAAAGTGGGTTCCACAGACTCCTGGCATCCTATGATCCCACAACTGTGACCTTGCTATTTGTTCTGTTTATCAGATTTCTGTGGGAGACTTTGATTAAAGGCTTCTGGCGGTTATAAATAAACAAAAAAGTAAACACGAAAAAACGCTCCAACTAGATACTAGGCAGCCTCCCAGCTCTGGCTACCAAAGGTCTGGAGGAGTAGCCCTGAACTCCCCACCAGCAAGCCCCAGGAGAGTCTGGACCTGTGTGCTGGGGTTGTATTAGTGTTGGGGTGGAGGGTCCCCAAAGAAGTCAGCCATGAGTGGGCTGGGACAGAGCAGGTCTCAGGATGACCCTGAGGAGGTGGGGTCACCAGAGTGGCCAGGGCAGTGTTTCCCACATTCTAGTAATCAGAGCACTAAGCCATGATTTTTGCCACATCTGTGGTACAAGAGGTAGGAGAGCCTGATGGTTAGGAATCAGGCTGCCTAGGTCTTCTACTTACTACCTGCTGCCTTGGGCAAGGTACTTAGTCTCTCGGAGCTCAGGGTCCCTCTCTGGATGGTGGGGGTGACAGCGGGGTGTGTTTGTGGTGTTGTCATGACTTAATACATGCAGAGCATTTGGCCCAGTACCTGGCCCACACTAAGGGCTGATTATTACTTAAGCAGCGTGACTTCGGCTCTTCACGTCTGTTTAATGGGGATAATGATAACAGCAGCCTATCCGGGTCCGCGTGAGGATCGGATAGTAAGTAGTCATTAAAGGGTGGCAGTGGTCCCTGTTGTATTTTCCTTTAAATCTAGGCACATCTCCTTTATTGAGCCTCATCCCTTCTTGGAGGCAGCCACCATCCGAGTGGCGGGGACTGGCCAGGGGTCAGTGCTGGCACAGTTGCCTGGCTCGTCCGGCCATGCGGCCGCAGGAGAGCAGTATTAACGGCAGACACGTGAAATCCTCCAGTCTGGGCCAGAGCCAAGGCGGGCGTCTGACCCGCCAGCTCACACCGGCAAGGGAAGCCAGTCCCTGGGGCGGGGGGGGGGGGGGGGGGGCATGCTGTAAATAGACACACGAGCTGGCATGGACCCCGGCCAAGGAAGGCCTCCCCGCCTGCAGTTGGTGGAGCCGGCTTCCTCCGTCGCCCTGCTCTCCACGGGCCTGCTCTCCGCACGTCCTGGGAAGCAGGGATTGAACTGGGCGGTTAGAGATCCAGGTGTGGGTCCAGCTCCCTGCCTTGGGCGTGATGCTTCCACTCTCTGACCACAGTTTCCCCATCTGTGAACGAGGGCGTGTTCTGGATGACCTGGGAGTTCTCTTCTTTCCCCTCTCTGGTTTGTCACGGAGCGCCCCTTCATTTGCTCATTCAGCCTGCTTAGTGAGCGCCTATGAGGAGCCAGGCACCGTTCCAGGCGCTGGACGTATGTGAGTGAGAAAACAGGTAGGACTCCCTGTCCTTAGAGAGTGTAGAGCCTAATGGGGGAAGACAGACACTAAACCAATAAACAAGCGGAGCATAAGCATGAATCTCCGGGCCTTGCTTTGGAACCACCATAGGTGACTTTCTGATGCCCATCACCCCCATTCCTGGCTGACACTCCCTGATCTTTAAAGTCCTGCTGTATTCCTGCAGGAGTTCTGAGTCGCACTCCCAGACTAGGCCCTCACTCCGTTACTCCAGTACTTGGGCTCTGGAATCAGTCGGGCGCGGGCTTTGAGTCCTACTTACACCAACTCTCTGGCTGCTTGACCTTGGGTAAGTCACTTAGCCTTTCCCTTCCCGTTTCCTCCTCTTTAAAATAACATTGCCTGAGTTCCAGCCCCGTGTGAGGCTCTGGGCTGATGGCTCAGAGCCTGGAGCCTGTTTCAGATTCTGTGTCTCCCTCTCTCTCTGCCCCTCCCCCGCTCATGCTCTGTCTCTCTCTGTCCCAAAAATAAATAAACGTTGAAAAAAAAAATTAAAACAAAAAATAAAATAACATTGCCCACATCCTAGCACTGTCACGGGGATTAAAGGAGTTAATATATGCAAAGTAGGTGTGTCGGGGCGGCTCAGCTGGTTAAGCATCAGACTCTGGATCTCAGCTCCGGACTTGATCTCAGTCTCATGAGTTTAAGTTCCGTGTTGGGTTCCATGCTGGGTGGGAAGCCTACTTAAAAAAATAAAAATAAGTTAATGTAAAGCATTGAGAACAGTGTTTACCCCTGTATGACGTTGAACACGTTACTCTTTGAGCCTCAGTTTACTCGCCTGTAAAATGGGCATAAAATGGTACCTAATTCATACGGGCACTTGGAAGGCTGAAATGTGATGATGTATGTACAAGGCTTGGCTTAGCATGGATCAGATGCTCCTCCTCCTCTCTTGGATTGATTAATTATTGCTGAGTAACAAATTACCCTAAACTCGGTAGCTTAAAACAACAATTTATAATTGCTTCCGTATGTGAGAGTCAGGGGAGGTAGCAGAACTACTCTAGGCTTGACTGCGCCACTGTGCGTTTTAAGCTGGGGGTCCAGCAGGATGTGGCTCCTTGCTGAGGTCTGGGCTTGGCTCTGCTTCCTCTGTCTTTGTCTTGGGACCTGTCTGAGAGAGCGGTAGCTCTCACTGCACTGCAGAGCTGCAGGAGGGCAAACATGCAAGACCTCTTAAGGCTTAGGCTGGGACAGTACTGTCCCTTCCACCTCATTCTGCTGCTAGAGCAATCACATGGTCAAACCCAAAGTCAAGAGGTAGAGAAATAGACTCTGGTCCTTCAGTGGCGGGAACTGCAAAGTCACACGAAAGGGGGTGTGAGTAAAAGCAGGACTGAGAGAGAATCAGGGGCATTAATGGGGTCGGCTGGGCCTCCCAAGAAGCCCCAGGAGAGGGCCAGTGTAAGAACTGCAGTGAGGGGCAGTGATTTGGGTAGGTATCATTTTTCTGTTCTTTAAAAAAAAATTTAATGTCTTGTTCATTTTTTTTTTGAGAGAGAGAGAGAGAGAGGGAGATTGGGGGAGGGGCCAAGAGAGAGGGAGACACAGAATCCTAAGCAGGCTCCAGGCTCTGAGCTGTCAGCACAGAGTCCGACGTGGGGCTTGAACCCACGAACCACGAGATCATGACCTGAGCCGAAGTTAGGCACTTAACCAACCATGCCACCCAGGCACCCCTGGGTAGGTATTTTCGATTATATCGTGGGGCCAGTAGCCCCGAAACATTCATTGGGTTGCTGCTCCAGAAGATGACTTCCCTTCTGCACCCGCATTGCCCCGGGGACATAGTAGGGGATTTTCTTCCCAGGAATGTTGTGGGAAAATGAAGGATGAGCACAGGAGGGCTGGATGGCAAAGCCCAGGAATGCCTCTCCCCACCCCCGCCCCTCCATTAAATCTGTCCTTGCAATGGAATAAATAAAACTGTCAGCTGGAAAAATGAGGGGCAAGCCGACCAAATATGATAAACTGTCTCTTGCTGTGTATTGTACTCTCCACAATAAAACCCCAAGTGGATGCTAAAAATGTGTGCAGCTTTGTAAGGAGACAAGCGTGCTCTGTGTGGCCGAGATTTTCTGAGAAAGGTAATTTAACTGCAACATGCATAGAGGGGAGAGATGCAAAGAGCAGGAATTTGGAAACTGTACAGCAGGTGTTTTTTTTAAGAAATTGATATTGTTGGTTATTTTTCTTTTATTAAAATCTGGAGTCCGGCGGATTGCTGTCCCATCCTTATCTGGCTCATTCAAGGCATGTGTTGACATTTCTAATTTGCAAATTTAAAGATAGTCAGGAAATGGTTTAAACACTGGCAATGGTTGGGGAGCTCTTTGACTTGTTAGTGACAAGGGCTCATCTCTGGGAAGATTGGGGGGGGGGGCGGGGGGACGGGAGCCAGACTGGATTTTAGGGAGACCTGGGAATAGCCAGTATTTACTGAGCACTGAGTGATGGACACTGTTTCTAAGTGTTTTACACATGTATTTTATCTTACATTAAACCCGTGAGTTCCATTTTGCAGATGGGAGCAATGAGGCACTAGAAGGTTAAATAACTTACCCAAGTTCATGCAGCTCCTGAGTGGCAAAGCCAGCCTTGGTCCCAGGCTCTTGCCTGAGCTTTGGTTTTTTGGTCTTGTGTAGATGTCCTGCCTACCTCGTGGGTGTATTACCTGGACTCAGGTACTACCTAGGACACCTCGGCCCTCGCTTTTCTCATCTGTAGGACTGTGAGCCTTGGACCCGTCATCTCTGAGTCAAGGGTCCACTAGCCCAAGGGCCCCAGGGAGCTGTGCAGCCTCCTCTCACTGTGTTCCTCAGCCCTGCAGGACTGATCTGCTGTGCCTTGTGGGGCGAGATTGAATTCAATGAATGGATGGAGTGGTTTATGAACTTCTGAGCTCCATCCAGCCACGCTCGGCCAGTGGTTCTGAGGGCCGGGAGCAAGTTCCCTGGTGGCCTATTGTGCTGAGAGCTGAAGAGGCAGTGACTCAGTTTGTGCTCGCCTGGAGGATGTGAACTCTGACTCCTTGAGACAGATGAGCGACTTCAGTGTCGTTTGGGACCTGTTGGCCTTATGACAACAGTTGGCAGTGTTTATAGGGCGGCCCTGTATTACTCTCCTTTACTGCCGCCATCAACAGCAGACATTTATTGAACTCTTACTGGATGCCAGGCACGGCGCTAACGCTGGATACAACGCCTCGTTTTATTCCTGCAACAGCCCGAGTGGTGGGCAGAATGACGTATCTCCCTGCTTTGCAGATGAGGAAGCTGAGGTTTGGCAACTTCAAATAAGATGCTCCTGGCCACGTGGCTTATGGTCTGAGCTTGGCTCCGATGCCTGAGTCCACACACTTCCACTGGATATTATATATCCAAGCAGGAACACCTCAGTCTCGCAAGGTTGAAAGAGGCAGTGAAGGAGAGCCATTTGTGTTTTGTGTCTCCCGTGGCAATGTCAGTAGTGAAATTGCATTAGCAGAGGAGTACGGAGATGTAGAAGGTCTGGGCAGGGCCTCCGAGATCTCTTTGTTAGTTTGCAAATGAGAAAACCGAGGCCCAGAGAGATGCAAACTGTACTGGGGACACACCAATTAATGGTGTGGGCAACCAATGGTGGAGGGCAACGTGAAATTCGGCGGCCAGTAGAATTTTTGAATTCCAGTGAGCATCAGTTTTTGTAAGACTCTTTTGAGTAATAGGGATAATATGGTATTTGGTAAGAGTCGTAACACATTTCAGGCTATGCAGACAGCCCTTCTGTAAGCAATAAAAACAGTGTTACAAGCATTATCTTAGCGGGGGCTCTAAGCACCCTGTGTGGGTCACATGGACCAGAGAAGTTAGCTCCATTCTGTAGGGAGCGATACTTTCAAAATATCAACCAGCTCCTGTCGCCCTCCCAATTAGAGCTCCTTAAAGTCTCACCATCCCACTGCTCACTCTTTACAAAGTCCTAAATTAGTGACATCTAAACTTTTTTTTATTGTGTTCCCCCACGAAAATAATTTTAGCGTGTACCCTCATTCTGTGTATGTTCATTTAGAAATTAAATACCTTCACTAGTAGCAATAATATGGTGAGATTGAGTTTGATTTCCTTCTGCCTTTAGATTTAGAAGTAGATGTAACTAAAAGCTGTCACATTTTTTCCCGCACCTTATTGGTCATCCTGCACAGCCTGGTGCCTGCCTTTCTTCAGCATCATCTGTCACCGTCTTAAGCCACACACTATGCTCTGGTCACACGTTTTCCATCTGGATCTCCAGGCGTGGTTCAGCCTTTAGACCTTTGCATTAGCCCTTTCCTCTTCCTGGAATGCTTTTCCCCTTGCTTTTGCAAGGCTGGCTTCCTGACACTCGGGTCTTATTTTCAATGTCACCTCCTCCAAGAGGCTCTCCATGACCGCTCTATCTAAAGCTGCAATCGGCCATTGTCTCTGACACTGTCCATTTTAATGGTCTGAGTACCACTTATCACCATCTGATATTTTTTTTCTTGTTGGTAGGCTGCCTCCTTTGGCAGAAGAGCAGTGCTGGCCACAGTGGGAGAGCTCAGTAGCTAGTTACTGGGTGAACACACACACTGAGACTCAGAGGTTAGGGCACTTGGCGGGGCCATGCTGTCCATAAATGGCAGAGCTAGGATTTGATCTTTAACCCTTGTGACTTCAAGTTCAAGGGGCTTTGCATCATGCCCAGCTGCCTCTTGTCCTTTAGAGCCGGCCAAGAGGTATTTGAATCCAGACTGACTGTTTGAGTTTGAAATCTGTTATGATGTCAGATGACTATGGAATTTGAAAGGAAAAAAAAATGACTGGCATTTTACGCTCTGTTTCACAGCCAGCCAGTAATGGGAGTTTGGAAAAATTCCGGAGCCTGAAATAATTCAGGCAGGCCCAGCTGCAAATTGGAAAAGTCTGTGGTCAGGAACCGCAGTAGGTGAATGCAGCCTGGGGAAATGCTTGGCCCACATGTCCTAACGGAGCCCAGAATCTAAGCAGATCCACCAGAGTAGATGTGTTTATTGTAGTAAGAAAAAGGGTCCTTCAGCCCCCCTTCCATTACCTGTGTGGTTTTGAAGCGTGATGTCAAGAACTAATGCCTAGGGGCACTTTGGCTCAGGTCATGATCTCACGGTCTGTGACTTCGAGCCCCGCGTCGGGCTCTGTGCTGATAGCTCAGAGCCTGGAGCCTGCTTCGGATTCTGTGTCTCCCTGTCTCTCTGACCCTCCCCCGTTCATGCTCTGTCTCTCTCTGTCTCAAAAATAAATAAACATTAAAAAAAATTAAAAGAAAAAAAGAGCTAACGCCTAGATAAAGAGATCTGGAATGTCCAATTTCTTCCTGCCTTCTGTTGAGCACCTGTAGTGTGAGAACCTATTAGCAAATTCAGGAAATCCCACTAGCTGGCCCTTCCTCTGCCATGAAGGCACCACACCCATCCCTTGGGCCTGGGGAAGGAGGTAGGAGGGCAAGGAGTCCCCAGAAAAGAGGATGAACCCCTATGACCTTTTGAAGACTAAATCGTTCATTGTGCTGCATAGTTTGTTAAGGAACCGGCCACCTCCCTGTGTTACCTCTTGTTCTCTTTCCGGGAGTGACCCCCTTACGTTAGAGCTGACAAGCAGCTAGTTGTCTGGCTCAGGCAGGTGTTTCCATCTGCATTTCACGGCATGGCTTCTTCATGCAAGGCCTGCTGGCCCCTTCTCCCCTTCCTATTGAGCACAGGACCCCTAATGACGAATGAACAGGCAGAGTTAAGAGGGTCAAATGTGATACCTGATGGCAAAGAAATTAGCAATTGATTTTTCCTGCTGGATCTCCCTCTTCCCCATCCTGTCACTGAAACCGTATTGATATTCTGCTATAAGGAGATTTCCTGCATTCATCCATCCAGCCATGGATCCATTCATTCATGGTTAAAAGTACGGCCTTTGGGGTCAGACAGACCCACCCACCTTGGCCATCCCCCGGCCTTGTGACCTATATTAGTGTCCTTGGGCTGCTGGAACAAATTACTACAAACTCAGGACCTTGAAACCACAGAAATGTATGTATTGTCTCCTAGTTCTGGAGGCTAGATCTCCAAAATCAAAGCGTTGACAGTAAGGCTGTGTGCTCCCTCTGAAGGCTCCTGGGAGAATCTTTCCTTGCCTCTTCCAGCTCCTGGTGGCTCCAGGCTTCTGACAGCAGACCTCTAATGTTTTATTTTTGAGAGAAAGAGACAGAGAATGAGTGGGCAAGGGGCAGAGAGAGAGGGAGACACAGAATGAGTGGGCAAGGGGTAGAGAGAGAGGGAGACACAGAATCTGAAGCAGGCTCCAGGCTCTGAGCTGTCAGCACAGTGCCCAACACAGGGCTCAGACTCATGAACCACGAGATCGTGACCTGAGCCGAAGCCGGATGCTTAACCGACTGAGCCACCTAGGAGCCTCAACAGCAGACCTCTAATCTCTGCCTCTGTCTTCACATGGCCACTTCCTCTTCTGTCTCTTATAAGGACCCTTGTCATTGGGTTTAGTGTCCTCCCCCTGCAGATAATCCAGAATGGTCTTAAGATCCTTAACTTAATTACATCTGCAAAGACTCTTTCTACATTCATAGATTTCACCATTCAACGCAATGTATGACCTTAGACATATTATTAAATCTCTATGAGCCTCAGTATCTTAGCCTGTGTAATGGAGATGCCTCTATTCTAAACCTCACAGGGGTAATATGTGGAAAACCCTATCAGTGCCTGTACAGAGCTCCTGTTCCATCAGTGGCAGTTACTCTTCCTCACCGAGTGTCCACCATGTGCTAAGACCCCGTGCTGAGCTCGCACGATAATCCCCTGAGAAGTGAGACCCCCTCCCCTTATGATACAGCTGGCAGAACCTGTGTTAATTCCTAGGCCCACCTGAGGCCTAACCAGCTATGCGAGTACCCAGCAGAACCTAGTTCTCCGGAATGTGTACGGAAGGACCCACCAGTGGGGAAAAGTTGTGAAAACACTTCTAGAAAGTTCCTCAGCTCATCCTAGGAGACCTTTCAGGGAAATAGAAGAAATCAGTGCCTGGCTATTGGAAAGCACTCTGGTCCCGCATCCTGTCCTCCCACCCCTGCCAGCCCACCTACCCTCGCCATCATGTTTTTTATTCTCAGGGTTTGGAATTGATGAGGACACTTCTCATCCCCCACAGAGTAGGTATTCCACGAGCGACAGGGGTGCAGACATTCTAAGGGCAGTGAACGGCATGTTGTGGCCTAGAAACCAGGCAGCCAGGAAGGGAGTTGGCGTGATGGAAAGCTGGCATTACAGAGAGCTAGCAGGAGTGTTCATCTCTGCCCTTCATTTCCCTCCTATGACCTTGGGCAAGACTTTGAGCTCCCTTAAAGCCCAGATACTCAGCTAGAGATCTGTGGGGTTGATTTTGAGCAGTAGTTTTCTAACTTAAAAAAAAAAATAAAAGGCAGTAAAGGTTTTAAAACCTTTCCTAGAGAGGCATGCCTGGGTGGCTCAGTCAGTTAAGCATTTGACTTCAGCTCAGATCATGGTCTCATGGCTCAGGAGTTCGAGTCCTGTGTCTGGCTGTGTGCTGACAGCTCAGAGCCTGGAGCCTGCTTCAGATTCTGTGTCTCCCTCTCTCTCCACCTCTCATGCTCTGTCTTTCTCTCTCAAAAATAAATAAAACAACAGAAAAATTGAAACCTTTCCCAGAATCCCATTTTGTGTAGCCCAGTGTCCACTGAAAGCTGCTGTCCCCAGTCCTACCCCCGTTCAGGGTCAGTGGCTGCTCCATGATTTTCTCCAAGTGTCTGCGTTTGCTTCCTCATTTGCCAATACCTCCTCGGTCTCAGGATCCAGAACCCACCCCCTTCTTTCTCTCTCAAGAACTCCCCTTCATTCCAGGAAGTTTTGTGGACTTTATGGTAGGTGTAAGGAAGCCACAAGAATGGCGTCACATCCTGGCCCACGCTGGACTTCACTCCCGGGTCAGATGGTACCATGCGCACCTCGGGCCCAGAGCAGACATGACTAATCCATCGCAGCACTCTCCCCCACAGAGCCTCAGGGGGACCACAACTCTGGTAGCCCTGGACTGGGAGGACAGGGACGGGGGCAGGTGGACATCACTGCAGGGCTGTGGCCTGGCCTCCACAGCCTGTCAGGAGCAAGACTTCTGCTGGATGTGAGCCATGACCCACAAGTTATGGGTGTTGGGGTTCCTGGTGCTAATTTAGTTCTTCTCATTTTTCCTTCAGACTATTTTCCCTACCACCACTAGAGTTGTCTTTTTCAAAGATAGATCTGATCATCCCCCCCAACCCCCCCGCCCACCTAACCAGGCTTAAACATCCCTGGTGTTCTCCCTAATGTCTACACAGCACGTTCCCAGATCTCAGGCATGGCCTCAAAGGTCCCCACTACTCTTCAACATCCTCTCCAGCATGTAACCTGCATGTACTATGTGGCCAAGTCCCCCGCTTGTTTTTCTAAACCCAAGTGTACCTATTAGGCCTCTGTGCTTCTGTGTGCACAGTTCTTCTGTCTGGAATGCCCTTCCCCATGGTAGTAGTTTTCTTTGGCTGCTGTAACCAATCACTGCAAACTCCATGGCTTAAAATAACACAAATCTATCACCTTAACAATTCTGGAGGTCAGAAGTCTGAGGTGGGTCTTAATGGGCTAAAAGTGAGGGGTAGCAGGGCTGTGTTCCTTCTGCAGACTCTAGGGGGAAATCTGTTTCTTGCCTCTTCTAGCTTTCAGAGGCTCCTACATTCCTTGGCTGGTGGCACCTTCTTCCATCTTCAAAGCCAGCAATGATCCGTCTTTCCCAAGTGGCTTTGCTTTGACTGCTGCTTCCAACATCCTATCTCTCTCTCTCTCCCTAACTCTCCCCCTCCTGCCTTCCTGTTATAAGGACCCTTATGATTACACTGAACTCACCTGGATAATTTCCTCATCTTAGGATCCTTCATTTAATTACACCTGCAAAATCTCTTTTGCCTTGTAAAGTCAGATATCCACAGGTTCCAGGGCTTAGACCATGGGTATCTTTAGAGGCCCATTATTGCACTTACCCGACCTGTCTTTTTTTTTAAGTTTATTCATTTTGAGAGAGAGAGAGAGCGCGCGCATGAGCAGGGAAGGGGTGGAGAGGGAGAAAGAGAATCCCAAGCAGACGCCGCACTATCAGCACAGAGCCCGATGTGGGGCTCGAACTCAGAAACTGTTAGCCGAAATTGAGAGTCAGCCGCTTAACCGACTGAGCCACCCAGGTACCCCACCCCACCTGTCTTTTTACCGGGATTGGATTAGACCTTTGGGGGCATGTCAAATGTTTGCTCCTGTCCATAGCATCCCTTATGTTTCCCAGACAGAATTACTCTTTCATATCTCTTTCACTCCGTGGCATTTGGGCATCATTCTGTTAACAGATGTACTGCCGGCTCTTATGGTACTTGAACATGGTCCTGCTCCCTTGGCGGAATGTGAGCCCTTTGGAAGCAGCATGCTGATACTTTATTATCTTTGGGACTCAGTGTCTTCCATAGTCAAATATTTGAGGAATTTGTTGCATTTGTCTTTCCTTCCAGAGGCATCTCAAGTGCCACCCCCCACCATGCTCTTCTGTTCCCTCTGAAACATGCTTTCCCTTCTAATGAAGCCCAGCACTGACCCCATCCCGGTGCAGCACAGGGGCTCAGTGGATACTGAGACACTGACCGTGTCTTGTGGCCTCCAATCTGCATAGTGAAGCCACACCTCACCCAGGTGTTGGATTGGAAAGTGGTTTCGTTGTCAGAACTACCCTGACGGAACAGAATCATACCCAGGGCTTGAGATACTCACCTCCAGGAGACGGCTGAGCCCATGGGAACTACAGGTTCCTATTTCTCATCTCATACCCATTCCCAGGTGTCTGCACATCAACCAGAATTGTCAATAAACCTGCCCGCACTCTCCAGATTGTTTTTTTCTCTCCCTCCCTGTGCTTCTGGGCGGGAGCTATTGGATGTGCATAAGGAAGAATGCCTTTAGGAGGAGGTGCCTAGACCTCTCCTGGGGACTCTGCTTCCCCCAACCCAGGCTGTTTCTTTGCTCCTCTGTTCCCAGGTAGCAGATGGCCTGGTAATTTAATGCAGTTAAGGGGAGCAGGTTGCTGGAATTTAATTATAAAACAGAACCACTTTGAGAACGCTTGTTCTTAGAAGCAAATTGGAGGGCTGGATGAGCAGGGTCACTGGGTTACACAGCCTGCGGGGCTACATTTACAACAGAGCCCTGGTGAACTGCTCCCATGGAGTTGTGTGGAACACGGCCTCCATGGCTGTGTGCAGTTAGTGGCCTGTGTGCCAGGGAGAGATGTTTGTTCTGTGAACTTCTCTCTTACGCCACTCCTCCAGGCTCTGTCTTCCTTGGTCTCCTTGTAAGATTGGTGCAGGCCACTGGGGGGCACTTAGAATAAAATCCAGATCCTGTTTTCTGGCCGAAGAGGCCCTCCACGCTCTGCCCCGTGCCTGCCTCTCCAGACCCTCCCAGCACCAGCCTCCTCTGTTCACTGCACTTCTGTTTCTCCGCTATGCAGGCACGGTTCCTGCCGCAGGATCTTTGCACTTGCTACTTCCTCTGCCTGGATTGGTCTCCCCACCACCAGGTATTCCTGTGACCACCCCCTGCAGGCCTCAGCTGAAAGATTACCCCGTTGGAAAGAACTGCCTGGAACACTCTGTTTTTGTTGCTCCCTAAATTAGTCAGCTTGAGCCACCATAATGAAAAGCCATAGCCTGGGTGGCTTAAACAACAGAAATTAATTTTTCTCACAGTTCTAGAGGATAGAAGTCCAAGATGAAGGCTTCAGCCAGTTTGGTGTTTGGTGAGAGCTCTCTTCCTGGTGGAGAGGGTGGTCTGGGTAAGAGTGTGGCAGGGCATGGAGGAAGAGAGCCCACTGGTGTCTCTTCTTACAGGTACACTCATCCGGTCAGATCAGGACCCCATCTTTATGATCTCACTTAACCTTAATTACCTCTTTAAATGCCCTGTCTCCAAATAACACTGGGGTTAGGGCTTCAACATATTCAACATATGAGTTTTGAACATTTAGTCCCTAACGCTCCCTGTGGCTACTCCACCGCTATCCTGTTACCCTCAGCTCCTTACCCCTTCTGTGCCTTGGCTTCTCTCCTGTGGGCTGACGTGGCCTTACCATATGGGATGGGAGGAGTGAGTTATTGCACGAGGAATACTTAGACCAGAGTCTAGCACAGAGGAGGTGCTGGGTAAATGTTAGTGAACTTCGTTATCACCCTCATTAACTTTCGGTCTAGATTTACTAGCGCTTGAGGCCTCAGAGAACACTCATTTGCACGCTTGCGGCAAGAACAAGAGAGGACCCGATGAAGGAACAGAGTCTGGGGAGGA
This sequence comes from Prionailurus bengalensis, assembly GCF_016509475.1. Lineage (NCBI taxonomy): Eukaryota > Metazoa > Chordata > Mammalia > Carnivora > Felidae > Prionailurus > Prionailurus bengalensis. The sequence goes on from NC_057358.1 coordinate 126,983,131, forward strand.
GCTGGGGGAAGGGTGTTTGTGGCAGAGGGAGCCTCAGGGACAAGGCAAGACACAGACAGCGTGGTGAGCGGAGAGAGCCGGGCAGAATGGCAGCAACAGAGCATCCGTTTGAGGGGGGAGGTGACAGTGGGTGGTCACAGGAGACCCTGTGGGCCAGATTGGAAGGCTGGCCAAGGGACACCAGTGAAGGGTTTCCAGCAGAGAAAGAGTGGTCAGATTTGCATGTCAGAGAAACCACCTTGCACTGTCTTCCCCACACAAGGGTCGAGCCCAAGTCAAGGGTCCCGTATCACTTCACTGAAAATGCCCTTGCAGGGGCCCCCAGTTTGCCAACCCAGTGGTGAGGTTTAAGGTGATGTCCTTCTTGATCTTTCTGCCGCACCTGACTGTTGCCCACACCGTCCCTCCTGAGTCTCTTCATCCTTGGCTTCTCTGACTCTGACTAGAAGTCCTGAGAGGCAGTGCAGTGTGCTGGAGAGAACCTTCCTGAGTTGGAACCAGGGCTCCATTGAGGTCTCCATTGTTGAGTCTCAGGCAAGACTGCCTACTAACTCACCTTCAGAAGCTCCTTTGTACTCTGCAGATTAAAAGACCTGCCTGGGAATTGAGGTTAATTAAAGACATCGAGGCCACTCCCCTGCCACACCCATTTCTTCTCTCTCCTGCCTTCCATCTCTCCTCCTGCCCCTACAGGTAGGAATCCTCCACTGGAGCTGCCTGAATCAGTATTGCTCAGATTACATAAGCCTTGGCTACCAATTTTTCTTGTCTCTTCTATCAACTTTCTAAGCCAGTTTTCAAAGAGAAGAAAGGTCTCAGAGCCCCTTTCCTGGGGAAGGTCCACTGGAGGGTTACTGCCTGAGGTTTACTCTGAGCCTTTTTCTCCCCCAGGTGAATCTCTCAATATGCTGAGTCTACGGAGGAAAATTTTGCCTCCAAGAGAAGGTGCAAGAATAGGACAAAAGCACAGTCCTACTGAGAGCTTTTTTAATTAGCCTCATGCACGCATCGATTTTCCCTTCCTGTTAAAACTTAACATCTCCGTAGTTTTAGAGAAAATTTGCCAGTTTCTCTAAATTGCATGCGGTAAAAGAAAAAAGGAGAGATTTGTTGCCAAGTGAGGAGGAGGGAGGGGATTTCCCTTAAACATGCAGAGCATGGGGACCTCTCTGCTCGGGTCTTCCAGGGCAGTACTGACCAGATAATATATTGGTGTCAGAGGACAGTAACCCCTCTGTGCTTCTTTAATGAAGAGAGAGAGAATCTGCTCAGACTTTTCAGGATTTAAGGCAAAGGGAGAAAGACCACAAGGCTCTTCTGCTAACAGTCAATGTGAAAAGTGCCAGAATGATGTGAGGGGGAGGAAAGTTGCCAGCTTAGCCTTGAAGTCACCCAGAAGACCATCGGAGCCACCTCTTAACAGCAGTATGCCTTTGCTTCTTCTGTGGAACCCCAGTGTCTAAAAATAAAAGTTGAGCTGCTCTATTGAAGCAGGGAGGCAGCTCCGAAGTGCCCCCCACCCCCACTCAGCCTGAAGATGAAATGTACTTTGAAAACCATACATCTTGTCCCGTCGCTTCCTTCACACATGGGAAAATGGATGAGCCAAAGAAGCTGTGCATCGCCCAAGCTCATTCCTTACCTGCTCAGCCCTCACTCAGACTCTCAACAAATGTTTACCCAGTGCCTGCGACATGCCTGGCACTGTGCTGGGCCCTGTCCTCATGAAACTTACAGTCCAGTGGGGGGGAACACAGGCAGTGTACAAATGGAAATACATGTAATGTCAGGTGGTAGAAAAGGCGACAGGATAAAGTAAGGCCAGGGGGTAAGAGTGAGGGGGCTGTTTTAGATGGGATGGTAAAGGGAGGCCTTGAAGAGGTGGAATTTGAGCAAAGAGAGAGGCAGGAAAATATGGGAAGAAGAGGGTTGCAGACAGGGAGAGGCAGGTGCAAAGGCCCTGAGGTGAGAATGTCCTTGATGCAAGCAAGGACCAGCCAGGAGGGCAGCCTGCCCAGGGCTCAGGGAGCGAGGAGGGGGTAATAGGAGAGGAGTCAGAGAGGGAGCCGGCCAGATGGAAGGCCTTTGGATTTTATCCAAAGTGGGGTGGGAGCCATTGAGTGGTTCTGAGAAGAGTGACCTGGTCTGAGTGAAACTGCAGAAAGATCTTTCTGCCTGCCTAAGTGGAGAATCAGCTATGAGGGATAAGAAGGGAAACGGTGACGCCAGTAGTTCAAGTGAGAGGCCTTGGTGGCTTGCACCTTGATGGTAGCAGTGTAGGTGATGAGAAGTGGTAAGATTTGGGATATATTCTGAAGGCAGATCCAGCAAGATTTGCAAGTAGATTAAATAAGGGGCGCCTGGGTGGCTTAGTCAAGTGTCCGACTTTAGCTGAGGTCATGCCCTATGTGGGCTTGTGGGTTCATGCCCTATGTTGGGCTCTCTGATGACAGCTCAGAGCCCTGGAGCCTGCTTCGGATTCTGTGTCTCCCTCTCCTTCTGTCCCTATTCCACTCATGCTCTGTCTGTCTGTCTGTCTCTCTCTCTCTCTCTCTCTCTCAAAAATAAGTAAACATTTAAAAAATGAAAAGAGAAATTCTGAAACATCCTTTGTACAAAATATAGTGTCAGGTTACAGGAATCAGGATCCTTTTGCTTGTAAGTACAGAAACCCAACTCAGCATGGCTCCCATAGCTAAACAGTATAGCCATACACAGGTTTCAGGTATGGCTGGTTCCAGGAGCACAGATCTTACCTTCAGGATTTAGTCACTTTTCTTTTCATATCTTAGTTTGGCTTCATTTCTCACATGGTAGCCCCCAGCAGCTCCAGCCTTAAATGAACCGTACAGCTAGCAATTGCCATAGGAAAAGGATAGGTCTTCCTTAAAGGATTCAATAAAATGGAGAATTCATCAACCTTACATCAGCTGGGTATACTTAACCGGATCACTGTGTCCAAGGAAATAGAATACACTGATTGGCAACACTTGCCATGTAACCAATCTGGAATCGGGAGAAACATACTTCCCCTCCCCCACTCCAGAAAATAATTGTGCATTCCTAGGAGGATGGAAAATGGGTGCTGAGTAGGCAAAAATACCAGTTTATAGTACCTAGGAATAAGTAATGTTTTGTACTAAATGAGAATTTTTCCTTCTCGTTTTTTCTCATGTCACAAAACGTGCTTTCCCAGAAACACAAAAAGTAATTGTCTGGATGAAAACTACAATGTTCTGGATACCGGTTTTGAAAGTACTTCCCCACACATTATCCAGCTGCAGAACATGATATCTGCATGCCAAGAAAAGGAACCTGAGCCTGAAAAACTGGCAGTCACATGTTCTCTAGCCACCTGATGAGCCCAGTGAAAGCAGAAAGAAGCACAATATTCCCTACATTCAGAAGGGACAGAACACTGTACGGAGCTATTGTGTGTGGAGAAGGGAGAATCATAATAGCAGGAAGGTGGGCTGAGTGCGGGGCGGGAGAGGAGGCGGCTCAGAGCACAGTGGGCCATCTTGGCACAGAGCTCCCAATTTCGAGCCAGTGATGTGTAATGACCTCTGCACATCAGGTTTTCTGTGAAAAAGAGTGGCTGGGTCACACTGAATTACACAGACACAAGTTTTACGACAACGTGGTACAGCTCCAAGCCTTGTCCTCAGCAGCTCAGGCGGTTTGGCCTTGAGAATGCAAGCTGGACTCGTTTAAAGAAACATTCTGAGAAGGTGCTGTTTTCGTTTCATTAAAATAACGGTTCCTCCATCGCCTCTCTTGCTTAGAATGACATCTGATCACGTCCCCGAGTTACTTGCTTTGGGTAGTTTTTCTCTTGCCTGGATTTCATTTGCCTCTGGGGTTGGTTGATTCTTGCCAGTTAAGAAGCTCCCCAAAGCCCCAAATTTGCCCGTGAAATTGTTAACTTGCATCTTCCTCCCCACCGTGGCACCATAAGCTGGGCCACGTGATGTGAGAGGGATCAGCTGATGCCATTACCTTGAGAGGCTGGAGGGGGCCCTTAAGTGTTGCCAAAGGACACACAGCTCCCCGCCCTGGGGACAGCTCCCCCGCTACCTTACCTGAGGCCGCCGCACCCTGTGGATGCTGGGGTCTAATTCAGGTTCAGCAGCATCTCCAGGGCATCCTCAGGAATTTTAAGTGTTTACTTGGAAAACGGCGCCCCCCTCCCTCCCTCTCCCCTCTCGGCCCCCTGCTGTGGAACATCAAGATGGCAGAATGGCTGCTCTGTGGCACTGTTCAGGCCCATATTCCTTTTCCCATGGAAGTGCTGGGTGAATTTAGGATTTGGGGAGAGGGATAGGAGGTGCAAGGAAAGAATTTAAGCTGTTTGGCTTAACGGAAAGCTCCGAGGCTTTGGAACCAGCCAAGCACGGATTCAAACCCTGGCTCCGGAACTTAATCAGCTACGTGGCCTTAGGTGTGTGGCTTCATCTCTGGGAGTCTCCGTTTCTCCGTCTTTAGAATGGGCGCATACCCATTCTCTGACGTAGACGGCTGTAAAAAATAACATGAAGCAAGATTCCTAAACCTTCCTCTTCAGCCCAGACACCTCTCCTGGCCTAGTCTGAGGTACCACCAGCTGCTGCTGGAGGGGTCCGCCTGAATGACCCACAGAACCCTAAAACTTAACTCACCCATCAGAGCTGATAGCCCATCTCCCCCATTTCCACCCTCAAGGCATCTCTTCCAGAACTTATCCAAGACTCCTATATATCCGTTACCCAAGGTGGGTGGGCCAAGCCTGTCGGGTTTCAGCTGCTCCCTCCTCTGTGTCCCTATGGCTCCAAAATTAGTCCTGACCCAAACACCTCCCAGGAGCATCCAGTTCATCTCTCTGCTGGTCCAAACGGCAGCCAGAACATCTTTTCTAAAATGCAGATCTAGTCATATGGCGCCCTGGTTTGCCTTCCGTGGCTCCCGTTACCCAAGCACAGAGCCCCCTTAACCTGCTAGGCCCTTCCTAGAGTCCAGTCTCATCTTTGGCTGCCCTGCAGCCCTCTGGCCATCCTGACCTCTGTGATGTCCCCAAAGGAGACCTTGATGTTCTGTGCTTCCGTGCCTTTGCCAGCAGCCCCCCCTCCCAGGGACACCATTCCGCCGTTGTCTCCCTGGCTTGCACACACCTACTCATTCTTCAAGATCAGCTCAAGAATCACCTGTTCTATTATTCAGCCATAAAAAGGAATGAAGTATTGACACATGCATGCTACGATGCAGGGGAACCTCAAAAATATTACTCTAAGTGAATAAAAGCAAACACAAGCAGCCATATGCTGTATGGATTCCATTTATATGGAATAGCCAGGAAAGGTAAATCCATAGAGACAAAAAGCAGATTGATGGCTTCCAGGGACTTAGGGGTAGGGGGAATGGGGGCCACCCAGTGGGTCTAAAACTTCCTTATGGGGTGATGAAATGTTTCGGAACTACATAGCGGTGGTGATTGTACAACATTAGGAATATACTAAATGCCATTGAATCGTTCACTTTAAGATGGTTAATTTTATGTTATGTGAATTTCACCTCAATTAAACAAACAAAAAGAATCGCCTGTTCAAGAAGACTTTCTGAATCATCCAGGTGGAACAGACCCCTCTGTCAGAGCGGCCCCAGTGCCCACCATATGCCATCTAGATTTTCATCAGATGTCCCCCAGGACTTCGCTGCACTCATTTATTTCCACATCTGTGCCCCCAGCGGCCTGTGAGCTCCTTGAGAGCATCCATCCGGCTCTATCCAGCCTGCACCCTCTGGAGCTTGCGCTGGTCCAGGCATGCAGGGGCATCTCAGATGGTGTTAACCCTTCCACCCTGCCTTGTCTTCCTGGAAGGTTGTAAGCTTTCAAGTCCTCCTGGTCTAGAGATGGGGGGAGTCCTGTACCCACTTGGGTTTGACTTCCTATCATTGTCTAATGAGACTCTGGCAGTTCATTCTTCCCCGGAGGGGGGACTATTCTGGGCTGCAGAAGGCCTTTGCATTTTCCCCCATGGCTTCCTGGCCCACCTCCCTCCCACCCCCAATGAAGGGGGCAGTTCACACTTCTGGGCGTAGTTGTATAAATGCTGGCATCTCCTTTTCGGCTCCTCTCCTGGGTGCTTCCTTTTTATTTACTATCCTCCAATTTTGTGTCATCAGCACTTCACAGCGGTGCCGCGTCCCTCTTTTGGAGCAGTTTCGACCGATGGAGGACAGAACTGGAGCCCAGTAGTGGCCCGCTGGCCCCATTGTGTCTGCGCAGACTGTAGGTGGAGGGATAGGGACAAGGATGGGGGAGGGGTGACTCCAAACCTACAGTGGTGCCTGCCAGCCTGTTGTCAGTCTGTGTGGATCCCAGCAGGTGGCCTTCCCCATCCCTGGCGGGACATGGACCTCAAATCCACAGGTGGAGTGGGCTCCTCCCCTGCTATGGCGGCACCAATTCCAAAGCTAGGAGGCAGGGGGCGCTGCTGGCCTCTCTTCCTACCCACCCCCTCGATTTCCCTTCTTTCCCTGGTCACTAAGGCAACATCCAGATGGCCCCTACAGCCCCCTAGGTGGCTCTCTTGGCCCTCTTGATGAGGTGGGTTGTCCGGATTAGCTCACTGGCACAAGCTAGCCTGGTTGAGGGTCAGCCCGAGGAGAAAGGCAGCTGTCATGGAGATGCAGGGTCAGCACTGCCTTGACCCTGAGAGGCAAGAGGGCCTGGAGCTCAGGCTTGCCTTCTCCCGCCATCATATTCTGCTCCATCACTCAAACCAGAAACCTGAGCAAAGCTTCGCCCCCTCCTCACTCCACTCCCGCCTCTGCCAAGTTCTGGGGGTTCTGACCTTGCAATTCCTCTTTAATTCGTCACTCCCTCATGCCTGCCGCTGTGGCCCCACCCTTAGGGCACCATCCCCTGTGACCTGGCAGTGGCCTTTTACTCTCCTGCTGCTCTCTCAGCATCATCCATTTTCCCTGCTGTCCCCAGAGCCACTGTGGTGGTTTTCGTGTTCCCGTTGTAACTTCGTGGCTTAAAGCCGCACACACATACACATTCTCTCACAGTTGCAGATGGCAGAAATCCAGAGTGAGATTTACAGAGCTACAGACAAGGCTCAGCAGGGCTGGTTCCTTCTGGAAGCTCCATGGGAGAATCTGTTGCTTGCCTCTTCCAGCTTCTAGAAGCTGCTGGCATTCCTTGGCTTGTGGCTGTACCCCTCCAGTCTCTTCCTCCATCATCACATTGCCTTCTCTTCCATGACCTCTGACCCTCCTGCCTCCCTCCTCTAGGGATCTCCATGATTACATCAGCCCCACCCAGATAATCTAGGACCATCTCCCCATCCCGAGATCCTGAGTTTAATCACCTCTGCAAAGTCCCTTTTGCCCTGCAAGGTAACATATTCCCAAGATAAGGATGTAGGTATCCTTGGTGAGGCATCCTTATTCAGCCCACCACAGCGGCTTCCTCAAATACTCACCACGTCTCTCTTTAGAAATTAAAGATGGCTCTCCATTGTTTACAGATCACAGTCTAATTCTAACCTTCACAATGGACTGAGTGTTGACCTTGCACCCAGCACATTAGCGCCTTCCCACGAGAGTAGGAGTCCCCCAGGACACCCTTAACCCACTTGACGCTCCTTGTCTCCACCCCATTTTTTTCCGAGGGTGCCAGGTCCAGCCAGGCCACCCCACTTGCTCCCTCCTCGGCATGACGAAGGTTCCCTCTCTCCCGGAGGAAGCTTGTGCTGGTCCCTTGAGTGCCTGGACTTCCCCTCCTGACCTTCTCTGCCTTTCAGACCAAACTCCTTCCTCTGACTCTTGCAGCATCTGGCACACAGCAGTCAGGAGGTGCTCCGTAGCTGCTTGGTGAATGGCTGAACAAGAGATGGAAGAAATGAACAACTTTATGTATTACTAAGGAAGACCAGCTTACCCAATAAGCCCTGAAATTCCTGGTAGATTTTAGCATAATCAACACTGCCCAACACCTCTCACTCCCAATGACAGGTGCTGTCAGTGACCTGGCCCTGTCCTTGGTCCCCTCCCACACACTCCTACATATCTGCCCTGCATGTCCTCTGGCCATGGGGGCATTTCAGCCCGCAGCCAGGTGGACTGGAAGTATTGGGAGTTAACACCCCAGGAGCAACCCTCTGCCAATGAAGGATGGGAATTGGTGGCTAAAACACCCGTTGTCCTTGCCTCCTTGGTGGGACAGCTTTGGGGTGTGCTCAGAGCCTCTCAGAGGGTTCCCAGCAAGGCTGAGCCCCAATTACCCATAGTGTAACCCTCTTATCAAGGCTTCTTTGGGCTTTTCTCCCCGCTTCCTCACGGTGCCTCCCAGGATCAACTTCCAAATCATCAACTCCCACCTAAGTCCCTGCCTGAGGATCTGCTTTTGGAGAAGCCAAACGAAAACAGTACACATGGTGAAGAGGCAGCATCGGGTTAAAATAATACAGTCTAACATTACTGAGAGCTTGTTAGGTGCCAGGCACTGTAAAGCAGGTGCTACTGTCGGTCCTCCTTTATAGATGAGAGAACCAAGAGGGGATGAGATGGGTTCCCAGTCACATAGCTGCCACATTGCTTCCCTAATCCAAGCACCTAGGGCAGAGGGCACAGAGGTCCAAGGGAAAGAGAGGGAGGGGAGGCCCATCGGTAAGGGAAGATTCGTTGCCAGAGTGAGGGCAGAAAGAGGTGTGGGGTTGTTTCTGTGGTTTAAAGCACAGGAAAAGCTCTGGTCTTTTCTCAGCAACAGCTGGCAGGCTCCACTGCCTTCTCTCTGCATCAGAGTTGAGTCAGCTGCCCCAGCCTGGGTGGTGCCTAGGGGAGGGGCGGGACCAGCTGAGCTGACCCTGGGCTGCACCCCACCTCCTCCCACCCACCACCGGACCTGCACCTGGACGCCCAGGTCAGTAGCCCCTCTGTCTCCTCCTTCCTCTGGGCTTGAGATGAGAACCACTCTGCCGTCAGCCTTGACAACTGGCCGACTACACTTGTCAGCCCACGCCAGTGGTTAAGTTTTCATTCTCGTGCCTGTTCTGCCCTCTTCCCTGGGAGGTAGGGAAATGGAGTGTGTGGTGAATCACAGCTGTCTCATCCGCTCACCTGGGCCGAACGCGTCCTTACCCTGTGGGCTGGGCTCTCTGAAGCTCTGGCATTTGCCCTCACCTGCCAGGTTTGAACCACAAGGTCAGCTCCACAAAAACTGCTCATTTCTCAGTACTCCTCAAGCTGTTTCTCAGCGAATGAGGCTTTCTCAGAGATTCGGCCATTGAGCTAGGTTTTGTCCGGAGCTCAGGGCACAAAACAGTCTGTTTCACGGTTGTGTACATCTGGTTTCTCTTCACAGATATGCATGGTCCAAATCAGCCATAGTACATAAAAAGCTGTTAGCCTGTCACTGGTCCACGGACGGCCTTGCCGTTTCTGGCAGTGGGTACCCATGGCAGGTGCAGCCTGCGAGATACAAGCATGTCCTTACCAAGTACGGCACACCACACTTACTGCTCGTAAGTGTTGTGTCAAATTAATCTTTAAACAGCACAGTGTATTTTCTAAACACTTTTCTACTTACTAATAAGCATGAAGAAAAGGTAAACTAAAACACCAAGATAGTAAGTTTCTACATTTGTGTGGGAGTCTTTCTAGTCTGTTCTATGCTTAGAGCTGTTAGTTAGAAAATCTGGTTATACGGAGCATACTCTTTGTACCGTTCCCTTCTTCATTTAGTAGTGTGTGATGCCTTCTTTCTTGCCGTAAGTCTTGCTTATCTAAAATATCATCTTAAAGTGCTGTTTTAGATTTTATCCAACTTTTAGGGAAGATTATTTATTTACTGGACATTTTGCTGGACATTTAAGTTGTTTCTCCTTTTGTACTTTTGTAAATAGCATAATGATGAGGGTGCTTGAACATGACATTTGCCCACGCATCTCAGATTATTTCCGGAAGACACATTTCTAGATGGGCAATTACTAGATTAAAAGGTGTGAAAAAGCCTTTTGCTTTTGATGTTTGTTGTTTAAATGCTACACGTGAAAATTCTGCACAACTTGGACTCGAATACTCAGTGTTCAGGAGCACCCATATCCTCACAGTTTTGGCCTTCTGGATTGGATGGTCACCACCAGAGTAGACTCACGACTTGGGCCCCTTCCCTCCAATACTTGTCTTGCTTCCACCTATCTATCCGTTCATCCTTTTCTCATTGTATTGGCTACAACTTCCAGGATAATGTTGACAAGTAATGGTGCTGGGTCGCTTTTTCTTGTACTAGAATGTAGTGGGAATACCTCAACAGTTACATCATTAAGTATGATGTTGATTATTAGTTAGAGACATACTGCCCACAACAGTAAGAAAATGTCCTATGCTCTTGGGTTTTCAAATCTTAGAGCAAATTATGAAAATATCTTTTGTCACGTACAGAGAAAATCATTTGTTTATCTCCTAGGATCTATCAGTGTGATTGAACTATATGCTTTGCCTAATATTGAGCCATATTTTATTATTAGAATGAACTATCCCCTTAGTCAAGACTTATTATAATTTTTAGGAGATATCACTGCATATGGTTTTCTTGTTTTCTTGTTTTCTTGTTTTCTTTCTTTCTTTCTTTCTTTCTTTCTTTCTTTCTTTCTTTCTTTCTTTCTTTCTTTCTTTAAAACTGAGTTGAAATAGCCAAATTATGGAAAGAGCCTAAATGTCCATCAACTGATGAATGGATAAAGAAATTGTGGTTTATATACACAATGGAATATTACGTGGCAATGAGAAAAAATGAAATATGGCCTTTTGTAGCAACGTGGATGGAACTGGAGAGTGTGATGCTAAGTGAAATAAGCCATACAGAGAAAGACAGATACCATATGGTTTCACTCTTATGTGGATCCTGAGAAACTTAACAGGAACCCATGGGGGAGGGGAAGGAAAAAAAAAAAAGAGGTTAGAATGGGAGAGAGCCAAAGCATAAGAGACTGTTAAAAACTGAGAACAAACTGAGGGTTGATGGGGGGTGGGAGGGAGGAGAGGGTGGGTGATGGGTATTGAGGAGGGCACCTTTTGGGATGAGCACTGGGTGTTGTATGGAAACCAATTTGTCAATAAATGTCGTAAAAAAAAAAATAAAAAAATAAAACTGAGTTGAATCCTCAGCAGCTTTTTTTTTTTAAGTTTATTTATTTTTGAGACAGAGAGAGACAGAGCATGAACGGGGAGGGGCAGAGAGAGAGAGACATAGAATCGGAAGCAGGCTCCAGGCTTTGAGCCATCAGCCCAGAGCCTGACGCAGGGCTCAAACTCACAGACCGCAAGATTGTCACCTGGCCGAAGTCGGACGCTTAACCGACTGCGCCAACCAGGCGCCCCTTGTTTTCTTTTTTTAAATGGTTCTTTATTTTGAGAGAGAGAGCACACAAGTGCACTCATGAGCAGGGGAGGGACAGAGAAAAAGGGAGAAAGAGAATCCCCAGCAGTCCCCTCACTGCCAGTGCTGAGCCCCACATGGGGCTGCATCTCAGGAACCGTGAGATCATGAGCCAAAATCAAGAGTCAGACACTTAACAGACTGAGCCACTCAGGCGCCCCTCACTGCATATGGTTTAAGTTTGTGTTAACTTTATAAAATACACGGAGAAGCTTCCTGGCTCTCCATTCTCAGAAACACACACCATAAACATATGAACATGTAAGTGCTCGTGCTCCTGCTGGATATTTCTAGTAAATGAGTCAGGGTCTGTCTGACCTGGATGAATGGAAGGTGGAGGCTGCAATTCTGTGCTGAAAAATGACTCACTCGATTTGATTTCTGTTCTTGTTAAACACTGACCAGTGGGAGGAAAACGCTCATTCCGATTCATAAGTGGACTTATTAGCTTAGTCACTTCGGCACTCCTGAGAGTTCGAGCGCATAGTAGGCACTTTATTTTTTCTTTTTTTATTTTTTTTTAACGTTTATTTATTTTGGAGACAGAGAGAGACAGAGCATGAACGGGGGAGGGTCAGAGAGAGGGAGACACAGAATCCGAAACAGGCTCCAGGCTCTGAGCCGTCAGCACAGAGCCCGACGCGGGGCTCGAACCCACAGACAGTGAGATCGTGACCTGAGCCGAAGTCGGGCGCCCAGCCGACTGAGCCACCCAGGCGCCCCCATAGTAGGCACTTTAAATAGTCAACCCAAAAAACTACACATTGTGACTTTTTTTTCCCTGGACAAGTGTGTAGGTCAGGTCCATGCAGCCGCAACTGAGGTTGTATTATGCCCCTCCACCCACTCCGTCCTCCCTTGTGTAGCCAGGTGGTACTGAGGGTGGAAAGCCCTAGAGGTCAGAGGTCATTCTCAGGCTTAGGAGGCTGACAGGGTTCGGGAGAGAGGGCCAGAACCTTTTTTGCTTGTGGGAAAAAGGTAAAGTGTAGGATACAAGTGGGCTGCACGCTGATTTTGTGTGTAAGACCCTGGGGTACATTTTAACCTCTTGGAGTCACCATCAAACTATGGGGTCCTCAGTGAGGTGGCCTCTCAATTTTTGTGGAGGCATGAACCATCCACCCCTTACATTAGGAAGGCCCTGGCATTCTGTAAGCCTTCACAAAGGACCTACTGTGTGTTTAGAGCAGGCCTCCAAGGTGCTGAAAGTAGCAGGTAGGACCCTGCTCTCATTTCGCAAATCTTCATGGTGGCCCCGGTTCCCAGCTTTGTGGCTGGGACAGAGGTGTGCGCTGAGAGATGCTGAATGGATGGGGGGGGGGGTCACTCGGAGCCAAGCACTGGGCCAGTGAGGGTCATCGCAAGTAAGGAACAAAAGGACCGGGTGTTTCTGAGTGTGTGCTGTGGGGGATCCCTTGGGGAAGTTCTTGAAATGCAAATGCCTGAGCGCTGTCCAGATTTCTGTATCAGAACCTCTGCAGGAAGGGCCTGGGAATATGCATTCCCAACAAGCTCCCCCACCCCCACCCCGCCAAAGGTTCTGACGCGCTCTTTAATTTGAGACCCGTGCGCTAGGTGATGATTCTTAATGAGATTCTGTTATGAAAAGCTTCCTTTTCACAGCCCACTCATTAACAAGCACACCTATTTGCCTGCCTCTTCTTCACGGCAGAGCAGGGTTAACACGTTCAAGACAAGAAGAGCAATGGAGGTTTGTTGAAGGTGGCTCTAATGGATTTATCCAAATCACAAAGATGAGTTATAATTAGAATCTGTAATTACCCAAACAGCTGTTGGGGAAATAGTAAAGCAGGACATAGGCAGCCTAGGAAGGCCCTACAGGGCTTGATGGGCAAGGTAGTGCTGGGAGCGGATAGAAAACCTGAGCAGGGAGCAGCCCCCGTGGAAGGACGTCCAATTTGCCAAGTGCCTACTGGGTGCCCCTCTGGGTTTATGATACATACCTATTCTTGTCTTTAAATCCTCATAACAGCCCTACAGAGGGTAGGTGTCTGACCTAACCTTGTCTTAGGTTGAGGCCCCCAGAAACAGACTCTGAGCAAGAATTTGAGTGCTAGGGGCCCCCCGGGTGGCTTGGTCGGTTGGGCATCCAACTTCGGTTCAGGTCATGATCTCTGTCTGTGCTGACAGCTCGGAGCCTGGAGCCTGCTTCAGATTCTGTGTCTCCCTCTCTCTCTGTCCCTCCCCTGCTTGTGTTCGTTCTCTCTCTCTCTCTCTCAAAAAAAAAAAAAAAATTTGAGTGCTAGAAATTTACATGGGAAGTGAAGGTAGAGGAGTGGAGACATGACTTAAGGAAGGGAAGAGAACCAATGAGGAATGTGTGAGCAAGCCAGCTACCAGTGGGTGACCACAGCTTATTTCCAGCCAGCACAGAACACACATCTCAGAATTATCCTACCTGTGGGGCAAGGCACCTGGGGTATTTATATGCCAGCTTCCATCAGCCTCAGATACTCCATCCAAAAATACTTAAAGCAGACCCAGGATTCAGATGCTAACTATAATTCCATGTCCAGGAACCATTTCTGCATTAGGAATAAAAGCTGACGGAGACGTGGAAGAGAAAATAACTAATTCTGCTCAGGATGGGTAACCTAGGAGGTACAAGGTGGCTCTCGAGTGTGACCAGCACCATCCCTAGGTGGTCTCCTTGTCCCCCATAAATATATCCGTGTGCCCTTAACTTAGCTGAAGCTTCTTTTTTGAAAGCGTGAGCTTTGACTGTGTTACAAAAGCAAACAAACCAAAACCATACTTGCTGAATGTAAATGAAACACAAGGCCTCTGGATTCTCTTCTAACGTCTGTTGCCCCCCCCCCCCCCACCGCCAACAGGTGTTCTTATGGAAATGTCATCGGCCTACACCGGCCATTTCCCTGGCTGCCTCCACGAAACACTTGTGTGCGTATATTCCTGGGTCCTAACTTTAATCCAAATGCTCTGAGAGAAGCTAAGTTGTCTTCACAGGGTTAGGGACCCCAGGCACATGGGAACCCTTTGTTGATAGCACCCTCCCCCCTCACCATCACCGTCTGTGGTTTCAGGATTTTTTATTTCTTTGATGATACTTAACACATTTCGAAATAATCTTCTTTATGCATTCGTGGACTTTTATCATCTGCCTCCCACGCTCTGGAATGAAAGAACCACAAAGATAGAGATCCTTTCTGCCTCATTTGGCCTGGTGCACAGTAGGTGCCCAGTAAATATTTGTTGAGTGCGTACACAAACACAAATGTGAGGGGCCATTATTTTTCCCTTTGTTGTTAATATAGCTTTCACAGCCAGGCTCCTGTGTAAAAGCATTTGGTATGTTTCCAGCCTTCCCTTGTTTTAAATGATGCCCTCTCTACGAGATACTTTGGTCTTCCTTTATTATTTCCTTAGAATATAATTCCTGAAGTGGAGATAGGGGGCCAGAGGGCGCATAGCCCTGGGCTGTCCAGAACTTCCTGCACTGATGATAATGTTTTATGGCTGTGCCGTCTGCTATGACAGCCATTAGCCACGTATTAAGTACTTAAAACGTGGCTAGTGTGCCTGGGAAGTTGAATTTTTAACTTTAAAAATTTTTTAGTTCATTTGAATTTAAGTAGCCCCCTGTGGCGAGTGGGAGCCACACGGGACAGCGCAGGTACAGACCATTTTAGATTCTGTCTCTGTATTTCCAGAGCATCTTCATCAAAATGCAGCCAACTGCTGTGCTGCAGCATGGCGCCCACGCACCCGTGTCCCCATGTCTGTCCACACAGAGTTTTCGTGATTTTTTTCTCTCAGCCACAGTGAAAGGAATGGGAACCTGGGACACATCACCGGCTCATTTTTTCATTCAGGAAATGCCTACTGAATGCTCTCCAAGGTGTCAGATGTGGTACTCAGAGAAGAGAATTCAAAAGTGACACTTGGGGTGCCTGGGTGGCTCAGTCATTAAGCATCTGACTCTTGATTTTGGCTCTCAGGTCGTGATCTCATTGTTTGTGGGTTCGAGCCCCGTGTCCAGCTCTCCTCTGACCATGTGGAGCCTGCTTGGGCTTCTCTTTTTCCCTCTTTCTCTGCCCTTCTCCCTCTCAAAATAAATGAAAAAAAATTTTTTTTTTTAATGATCACATCATTTCTAATATGCCTCTTTGGTTGTCATCTTTCTTTTTTTTTTTTTTTTAAATTTCTTAATGTTTATTTTTGAGAGAGAGAGCGCATGAGCAGGGGAGGGGCAGAGAGAGAGGGAGACACAGAATCAGAAGCAGGCTCCAGGCTCTGAGCTGTCAATGCAGAGCCTCACGTGGGGCTTGAACCCAAGAGCAGGGAGATCATGACCTGAGCCAAAGTCGGACACTTAACCGACTGAGCCACCCAGGCGCCCCAGTAAACACTTTTAAAAAAGTAACACTCAACCTCTGCCCTCAAACAGCTTATTGATTCCTTTCAGGAATGATGTGGCAAATGCTAAGAGGCCTAATCAAAGGCCAATGGGAGTACTGAAGAGGGAGGGACAGGCTGGGCTTGGGGCTTTGAGCATAACCTGCAGTTAGTCTGGGACTGTTTTCTACACCACTAATGTGGTCACGTGGTCTAAACAAGGATTTGGGGCCACTTCTGGGCGAGATAGGCAGTCAGGAGTATGGTTGCCCTATTGGAATTTCTGGAACTTACAAGGGTGTGAGGGCTTCCCATGGCAACATAGTCAAGCCGATGACTGACTCAGAGCATCCAGGAGGCTTATCCTGCCTGCCACAGTCTACCAGATGCAACAAGCAGTCAAGGCTTAAGGGAATTTGGACCTAGTGGGTAGAGACTCCAGGTGTTGAACTTGTCTCTCTCTATTTTTTTCACAGTGCATAGTGGGAAATCTACTAGTTCTGCTTATTTAGCACACAGCTGGGCTCCTGGCACATAGTAGTTGCTTGACAAATCTTTACAGAATGATTGCAAGAATAAATGAGTGAATGGGTGATGAGTTGTGTGACCCTGGACAGCTCTGGGCCTTCGTGGAGGTCTGTGGTGTTTGGTACTTTGGGGGGTCCTTGTCCCTTTTGAGAGTCTGATGAAAGCTGATGAAAGCAGACACTTTCCCCCCCAAAATGCCCGAGTGCCCAGTCACAGAGATTTTTGTGTATGATTTCAGGGGTGGAAAGCCATCCCCTGATGAGCATCTAGGGGTCCATGGATCCTTCTTGAGAAAGCTTGGGCTCCAGGCAGTACCCCAGCTCCTCTGGGTAAGATCTTCTCATTATGTGTATTAGTTTCCTCCGGTTGCAGTAACACATTACTGCAAACTAGGTGGCTTAAAATACAGAAATTTGTTCTTTTACAGTTCCAGGGGCCAGGAGTTCAAAGTCAAGGCATTGGTAGAGCCGCAGTCATTCTAGAGGTTCTAGGGGAAAATCGGGTCTTTGCCTCGTCCAGCTTCTGGCAGCTGAGTTGTATGTTCATTTGCGGCCACATCCTCCAGCTTTTGCCTCCAGGGTCTCATTACCTCCTCCTCTTCTGTCTATCTCCAGTCTCCCCGCTGCTTTTCTCTTATCAGGACACTAATCATTGGATTTGAGGCCCACCTGGATAATCCAGGATGATCCCCTATCTCAAGATCCTTAATTTAATCACATCTCAAATAAGGTCACATTCACAGGTTCTAGGAATTAGGATGTGGACATATCTTTGTGTGTGGTGTGGGTGCAGCATTCAACTGTCTACTGTCCCCTTTGGGGACAAGGGCTTGTTTTCCTTTTCTTACCCTTGTCCCAGTACTACCCCCAAACAGCCTTGACCTTGGTTGGAGCCACTCAGTGAGAACCACAGCTGGCCTTTCCGGAGGATATTCTTTAACGGGGAGGCCATTGAAAGGTGACCCAGAAACTCTGAGTTGCTCTGAGCTCAGCTCTAAGGTGGTACAACCAGGCCCCAAGGCACAGATTCTCTCTGGGTTACAGTGAACACCATGGAATGTTATTTTCTGGAAATGTGATGGGGGGGCTGGGGGGCAGGTTTCTCACAGCACCCCCCTTTTCATGCATTAGCAGGTGTAGAGGGGACTGTCTGAAAGCCATTCCACTGAGGACGGAGAGCCATCAAACTGTGCCTTTCCAGGCCACAGAAAAGAGTTTGCTTTAAAAAAAAAAAAAAAAAAAAAGTCTTATCCCAACTCCGCAGAATCTCGTGATGGAGGCTGGAGTGTGGTGTTAATCTCCAGTGGAGCTGTTTGAACCCTCACCTGGACCCTGCCCTTTTCCTGCTCTTCCCCTGTCTTAAGCCAGTCAGAAACTTGTGTGCTGCAGCCTTGAGAGACACGAGGATATTCTTTACATGCTCAGTGCTTTATCCTCAGGAAACGCAAAATACCTGTACTTTCTGGAAACCTATCTTCCAAAAGATAAAAGGCATCAGCCCTCTGAGAACATCTCCCTTTTTCTCTTTTTTGTTTTAACAATAAGCCATATCATTGCCCCCACTCCCCCTTGAGTTCTGGGAGCCATTTAATTTAGCGACCTCCAAGTTCTCACCAAAGATGAGACAAAATGGCACATTAGCACCAGGTCCTTTGCAATGATTATCTTGATGAAAAAATACATTTCAGCATCAGGGGGCTACAGCTGCTTGCCTCTCAGAGGGCAGTTGCTCTAGGTAAAATAGCTCTGAATGCCAATGAATCGCACCACCTTTCAAAAAAATTCTTATCTAATATCAGTTTAGCTGAAGAAAGCATTCCTACTTGTGCCAATATTAGGCAATTAGCAATGGTAATGTGTTTTGCAAACATAAGGCATCACACATTTTATTTTATTCTTGTGGTTGTTAACAGCCATAGAAGTGTGGCTAACATTTGTCTCTTGAAGAACAAACTGTTTGTTACTTGAACATAGACAGTCACCCACACACACGAAGGGCTAATAATTGCACGTCTTTAATGGTGCTATAATTCGTAGATAATAGCACTTCAGATGTCTGCGTTTTTTTTCTTTTTCCAGGATTTAACCTTAGCCAGGCATGCCTGGCTTAATAATAAGGTTGGCTGTCTCCATCTGACATGAGCTGGGTCTGAACTTTAGCTCTGGGAATGTTTGGAATGAGTAAGGAAGCATTCAGACCAATTAGCTTCTCATTTCTCAACTTGGGCCTCTTACTCCCAGAGAGGGATCTGCAGGTCAGAAATCTCACCTCTACCTGTCTGTGCAGTTGTTGGCTGGGATGCTCGGGCTACACATTCCCCTCTGGTGAGCCCTTAGAGATGCCTGGGGTCCCATCGGTGGGCTGGGCTCCCGTGTGCCTTGGGGACCATATAGGAGGGGCTAAGACCACCAACTGGCCCCACCTCTCCTCATCCTCTGCTTCTCCCTCCCCGCCCCCCATTCTCCTGGACCAGCACAGAGGTCTCCTCCCTGCCTCCCCTCACACTCTGGCCCCTCCCATTCATCTACACAGAGCAAACAGAATAGGTTTTTTAAATGTCATCCTGCTGCCGTTATTTCCCTATTGCTTTATCCATCAGTGGCTTCCCGTTGTGCCTAGAATAAAATCTAAATGCCCTTATATGACTTATTTGCTGGCATGATATTTAGCTGGTATTCATTGGGAGGGCCATATGGTTTATTAGAAGTCTTGTCTGGCTCATGACCTAGGAACCCCTCCACCCCACAGCTCCTCGTAATCCATCAGCAAAGGGTTAACACCTGGAGCATTTGGGGCCTTGGGGGCCCCTGCGTCAGCACCACGGTCAGCATCCATTTGGATGCTGTGTAGGCCTGTGAACTATTCTGACCATCACCAGCCTATAAGGCTATACCTCATCTGACCAGCTTCCCCCTCCAGGTTCAGCCCTTTGCCTCCTCCATTCAGCCACACTGATCTCTTTCAGTTCCCAAATACCTCAGGCTCACTATTGCTTTCCAGAAAATTCCCCATGTTATTCCCTCTGCCTGGGAGTTTCCAGTCTCCAAGCCTTTCTCATCCTTCCAGCTGCCACTTCAGAGATGACATCCTCACCATGCGTCCTAGTTGGGGTCCCTCCCTAAATCTCTATCTCGGTGCCTTCTTTATTTCATTCATAGAAATTGGTGCAGTCTTGATTACTTTGTTTGTTCACGTGTTATTATCAACTCTCCTGCATGGAGAATGTTTACTCCATCAGGCCTGGATCCATGTCTGTGATGATCACATTTGAACTTCCCAACTGCTTAACACAGCGCTGGGAACCTACCAGTCACATGATAATTATTTCTCAAATGGAAGAGAGAAAGAAGGGGGCAGGGAAAGGAAGAAGAGGAAAAAGAGACAGCATAAGAGAATGGAAGGGGTGGCCCCCAGCAGTATGAGAACAATAACGATGATAGCTACATTGAGTGGATGCTTACACCATGCTGGACCCTGAACCAAGGGCATGACATGTTTAGTCTCCTTCAAATTCTCACAATGACCTGTACAAGTTTTGAGTATGTCTCCCCTTTTACAGATGAGGAGAATGACACTCTGAATTGGAAGCTGGGCGCTGGAGGAAGAGCCAGAACCAGCCTCTGATCCTGTGGGGATGATAAGCCAGTGGTTCTCAGACTTCAAGTTGAGATTCTTAAGAGCTTAAGAATCGCCTGTGGTATTTACTTAAAATGCAGAATTCTGATTTCACCCCAGAAGTTCTGATTTCAGTAGTTCTGGAATGGGAGCCCTGGAATCAATTTTTCTTTTTAACATCCTTGGTCTATAGTCTTGTTATTCTTGAGGACAATGAGGGGTCATCCCTTCACTGCATTTATAGGGTCCAGCATGGATTACATAACTGGTGCTCAGTAAACATTACCTAAATGGGTAGATGAGTGAATGAATGAGTGAAGGTTTTCAATTTGGATCCTTGTTTTCCAATTAAGGTAGAAATTTCTAAAGTAATTCAGGTCCTGTTAGAATTTAATAGAATGTTCTCTCCAGTCCCTTCCCTCCTTTCTGGGCTCTAACCTAATTTGTGTTTGAAAAGTAGAGAAGTCTACAGATTTCACTTCATTTTTTGGGCCCTTTGGAAGCCAAACATTTTCTTAGTTGCCATTGAATTGCCTACTGCTAACTGCAGAGCATTGATTTTGAAGGCTTATTACTTATTTTGCCAAATATCTTAACATCTGCTAGTGTCTTGTCACCAGGCTCCAAAATTTTAGGAAGTGGAGTAGTGGAAATTTAGTAGTGGAAGAGGTCTATGAGGTTTTTTTTTTCCCCCCCCTTTCTCCCATTTTTCCTTGCTTTCTTTTCCTCCCAGCTGGTAATGGTTCCAGGATAGGTGGTAAGGGACTCATGAAAAGCATAAAGCATGTAAATCCTGTGACATAATTGTGCTTCCCAGAGGCCCAGGGGGACTCTTAAGTAAAGAGCGCAGAGGAAAGGGTTGGGGGCATTTGGCCTGCTTGCCGCCCTGGAGTCTCCTCTCCTCCACCTGATGTACATGATTCCCAGGGCAGCCATGTTTCTGTTACACGTCCACAAAAGGGTAGGATGCATTTGGTCGGGAGTTGGGAAAATGAATGCCATAACTTGTTCTCTTGGGTTCCTCAAGAGCAAGAGAGAAGCTTGGAAAGACCAAGCAGCAGGCCTGGCAGAGGGATTGGCCTCCGTGGGAGGCCATCAGGGAGAAACAGGCAGTGGGGACTCCAGAAACTGGAGGAGTCAACCAAGGAAGCATGTGATTAGAAGGACAAGCCACTCACTCATTCACTCATTATTAATGCACTAATTCCACAGCTGTTTATCAACCCTTGCATTGTTTTGTTGATTGCCCTTAGCCTTAGCATCTAGAAAAGAATACAAGCATGAACATGACAAAGTCCCTGCCCTCTTGGAGCTTATATTCTAGGGGAGGAGACAGAAGGTAAATGTATACATAAATACATAAATAGGTAGTTGGGTAAATAAGTAAATAAATGCAGAACATGTTGGATGGTGATAAGTTTTATGGAGAAAAAGCCAGAATAGGTGAGGCAGAGAGTTGCTGGGACCAGAGAAGTCCTTGAGAAGGTTTCATTTGAGCAAAGGCTTTGGTGGGGGGTTGGGTTCTTGAAAAGCCGACTCTGAGACAGAGATTCTCATGAAAAATCATCACAAATTTAATGGCTCAAAATAACACTAGTTTATGATTCTTACAGTTCTGGAGGTCAGAGGCCCTAAAGTCAAGGTAGAGCTGTGTGACTTCCAGATGCCTTAGGGGAAAATCTACTTCCTTGCCTTTTCCAGTTTCTGGAGGCCAGCTGTGTTCCTCAGCCTGCGTCCCCTTCCTTCATCTTTAAGACTGATAGCATAGTGTCTTCAGATCTCTCTCTGCCCCTCTGCTTCTGTCATCCCATCTCCTTCTCTGTGCCTGGTCCTCCTGCCTCCCTCTTACAAGGACCCACGTGATTATATTGGGCCCCCCAGGTAATCCAGGAGAATCACTCCATCCTAAGGTCCTTAATGTAACCGCATCTGCAGAGTCACTTTTGTCGTGTTAGGTGACATCCTCCCAGGCTCCAGCCCCATCTTTGGGGGCCATTATTCCACCTCCCACGAATGGGAGGGCATCCCAGACAGGAAAAAGTGCTTTAACTAAAGCAGAGCAGATGCAGTGTTGGTGATGTGTGAATGCATCCTCAGAAAGGCTCCCCTCCTAGGTGAGAAGTGGGTTTTGGCTCTCTGGAGTTCCTAGATGGAAGGGGCTGGGGGTTAGTCCGGGTAGAAAGGTGGGCTGGGGACTTGTTCCAAAGCTACCATATTCTGTCGGGTCTGCTGTCTTTACTTGAATGGTGTGTTTGTTAGTGGTGGTTCATGAGGGGCACAGTTTGGAGACAGGGGAGGGCCTTGCACCATGCAAACTGGGATGGGGAAGAGGCACATCTTGGGTCAGGTTTTAAAAATGACAGAGACTGGAAATCTAATGTGCACTAGAGCAGGGACACCAAACTCAATAAATGAGACACCTCAAAAGACCGGGATCATTTCCTCCTCTGGTGTCCCTCCCTGTGTGGGCAGGGAGGCAAACTGCAGGTGACCATGTGAAAGTCAGAGAAGCCCCTCTGTCCTTCTTGGGTTGAAAGAGCTTCATCCCAGGCTCCCTCAGCCTCTGTATCTGTCCCCAGAGTGACCCGTGACGCCGGTGAAGTCTCTAATCCCAGAGAAAAGAATTGCCTTCCAAATGCACTGTCCGATAGACTTGGGGTGGCAGGATAAGGCTGGACTCAAATTCTGAAGATTTGTGTCCAGATCCCAACTATCTTGCTGCCAAACTGACAGTGGCCCTGGGCAAGTTTACTTAACTTCTCAGCGCCTCAGTTTCCTCATCTGAAACATGGGGATAATAACTTGTGGGGAGATTGGATGATGTAATGCTTTGAAAAGTGCCTTCCAAATAAGAGCTTTGTAATTTTTTTTTAATTTTTTTTTGCAACGTTTATTTATTTTTGGGACAGAGAGAGACAGAGCGTGAATGGGGGAGGGGCAGAGAGAGAGGGAGACACAGACTCGGAAACAGGCTCCAGGCTCTGAGCCATCAGCCCAGAGCCCAACGCGGGGCTCGAACTCCCGGACCGCGAGATCGTGACCTGGCTGAAGTCGGACGCTTAACCGACTGTGCCACCCAGGCGCCCCGAGCTTTGTAATTTTTGAAAGAGTAGACTTTTTAAAAAGCATAGTCTCATTCTTTGAAAGGTGGTCATCCACTCAGGATCTCGTAGCCCTCCTTAGTTAACTCTGTGTTCTGGAGCAGTCTGTTCTAGAACATTAGTGGTAATAGAATGTATGGTCCCAGGCTTCTGCTCCCTGGCTAAGAAGAGATGGAGACCGTTAGGTTGACTTTTTAAACCTTGTCTCCACCTCCCTAAGGCCTTCCTGGTTCTTCGTGTTGGTGGTCACCTGAGAATCCGAGTCCCCCAGACCTGTACCCCAAGCCAGTGGTTGGGGGTAGGCATAGTGAGAGAGTGAAATGTACCCTGACCTGCACGCCAGGATGTTTCAGGCAGCCGGCCACATTTGAAATTTAAATAGCTGCTGTGCTTCCCCAGACTGTATTAACTTTCACAATGACCAGGGAGAAAGGTTCACGATGGAATTCATGGGTCAGCCCGTGTATTGGTTTTGTCCCTGTGAATTATGGGCCCGTCCCCAGTCTCCTCTGCCGAGAGAGAGGGAGATCAGAGGCACCAAGGACAGCCTCTTTGTTAAGTACTCCTGCAAGCTAAAAATTGTGATTTTTGAACTTGCTTATTAGGGCCAAGAGAGAATGGAGCCTTGGCCTCTGACTGGCATCCATGTGGGCCTGGTGATGGTGGCCAGGGCACGCTCCAGGGGCCCCACGCTCCGCTTAGGCTTCGGATGTTGTTCTCTCCCAAGTATTCATGAAAGAGCTGATAACTAAACACGGGTGGAAGACTTTTCCAGAACTGTCTTCAATGTACTTCAGGGCAACCCTGTAAAAGTAAGTTCTGCAATCCCCATGTTGGAGATTGGAAGAACAAGGCCCGGATGGAAGCCAGAATCTGACTAACCCGAGTTGGCAACCATCTCCCAAGCCAGGCTCTGCCCCGCAGGGTGCGCTGTGTGATGGTGACTTGCACAGAATGCGACCCTCTCAACCTCCCTTCATCCACCTGCAAAAGTGAGGACCGTTTACTGACGTCAGGGGTTGCTGTGAGGAGTAAATGAATGAAAGTGTGGAATGGTGGGAATTGCACTGAGTGACAGCTGTGTGGTTGGCTGATTTGCCTAAATCCCACCTGAGAAGCATTCTGTGAAGCCAGTCTCGGACCTGTAGTTCCACGCTCTGCCCCCAGGAGGCGCCATTCGGAGTCGGAGTTCTAACCCAACTGCTTTCACTGTAGTTCGCAGCCAAAAGAGGGCGGTTTCCAAAGAAATTAGAAGAGGTGGGAACAAGATCATTTAAACCTAAAGCAGAACTCCAAACGGAGCCCAAGGCAGCGCCTGCAAAGCACCCACCGTCAGCTGCATCTGTGAACCGGGGCAGAGCCTACATTTATTTGTTGTGGGGCCTCGGGACCACACAGAGGAGGTTTCTTGAATCAATGCATGAATGAACGAATCCAAGCAGAATCTGGAAAATCGTGCAGAAGCCTAGTACTGATTGGTAAGAGGCATGAGGAGGTGTACAAGGAAGCCTTGGCTTGAGCCAGGTGACCTGGGACCACTCTGGGGTTGCCATTTGCCAGTTGTGTGACTTTGGGCGAGGCACTCGTGTCTCTGGGCCTTTAGGTTTCCCACTGGCAAAGTTGTAAGTGGGGGCCGGCTAGACTCCAGAGCTTTTACAGCCAGTGTGCAAGGCTCCAGGAGGCCCAGGCCAGGGAGAGGCTCTGCGGCTGGATTTCTCTTCCTCTGCTGGTGGGCCTGTCTCGGAGCACAGACAGTCCTGGTGCACTCCAGTGAAGCAGCACTCCTGATACCTAAGCTGCCCGCGTCAGCATTCTGTCTCCACGTGGCATGCGGGACAACTAACAAATGGACGTCCCAAAGTATAGGCTGCAGAGAACCTCCTTTGCCTCTCATGGCACTGCCTACATCTTCCTCCCTGGCCCAGGGGGCACCGAGCCTCTCAAGGGATGGCTCCACCTTCTACTTCTTTGGAATCACTCCAAGTGCCACCCTGTTGGCCATGGAGCCTAATAGCGGCAGCAGTCATGTGCTGTCTGCATACCCTTAGCCACATCACTTAATTTTTCAGTGTGCTGTTTTTGCGTCTGAACATAAGGGTAATAAGATAGTCATTTCCGAAGAAAAGATGTTAAGTTTAACCGAGATGGCAAGTGTAGCACCGTGCCTGGTATGCAGTAGGTGCTCAATAAATGTCAATGCTCTGTCTTCCCTTAATAGCAAACTTTTGCTGTCCAAATGACTAATGTACGGTTGCTGGATTTCTGAGTCATGACCAGCCCATCGGGATGGGTAGGAAGTGATTTGAAGCATTTCTTGGGAGTCACTATTCTGGTCTATCTTATTCTTACAGATCTCTCTCTCTCTCTCTCTCTCTCTTTCTCCCTCTCTCCTTCCCTCCCTCTCTTCCTCCTCTCCTTCCTTCCTTTCCTCCCTCACTTTTTACTTCTCCTTCCTTTCTCCCTCATGCCCACCCTCTCTCCTTCCTCTTTCTCTTTTCTTTCTTTTTTTCTTTCTTTCTTCCTTCCTTCCTTCCTTCCTTCCTTCCTTCCTTCCTTCCTTCCTTCCCCATTTTCATCTATCCCCATAAGAAGGCAGAAGAAAATTCAGATTCCCCCACTGGGTTAAGATACAGATCATTAAAAAAAAAGAGTATTGAAATAATTCTGAATATCCTCAGATCAAGGAATTCAACATTAGAAAAAAATGGTGCCCTTTTGCAGGGAGGATGGACTCTGGAGCAGCCTCCAAGATATTATGTGACTGTCATGTACAGCACACTTTGCTTTGATAGGTTTGAAAGAAGTGACATTAAAAAGAGAAGAATATGGCACCACAGAGGATGGATTTTTGTCCTCTTGCTCACGACTTAATTTGAGATGAGGTTGGTATGCTTTGATACCTCTTTTTGTCCTCTTCCTTGCAAAACGTGTGGTGGAAACTTCGTTTCTATTTCAGCTGGAGGCTGAGACTCCAAAGGTGAGCCCATTTACAGCATGTTGAAGGCAGGGTTGTCTGCGACACCCTGTCCCCCTCCCGCTGCTTTACGGGATGCTGAGCCCTTCGAAGGGCTGCGTGAGATGGAAGGATGTGCTCCCTGGAGTTCATAAATAACCGTCTTCACCTGGCCCCTTCTAATTCATCCTCCGCACACATGATGCAATACACTGTCAAAAACGGATCAAGTCTTGCTGCAAATTCCCCAGGGGCTTCCCACTGCCCCCAAAGTCTGGGCCCCTTAGCACGACTGACAAGGTCTTCAGGATCTGACCCCTGCCTACTTCTCTAAATGCATCCTTCTGGGCTCTCTCCACCCACCCAGTGTTCCTCCCAGCCAGCCAGATGCACGTGTTCAGTCCTGCCTCTCTGCTTTCCACGACCTCTCAGCTGGGATGTCCACGCTCTCTGTTTAATTCCCATTTGCCCCTTGAGACTCTGCTCAACTATCAACATATTGGGTAAGAATAATACTACTAGAATAACAATAGCCAACAACCTACAATAGGTATTAAGTGTTTACTGGATACCAGGCACAGAGCTAAGCATTTTGTATACATTTCTGCCTGTGGAGTGTTCACGGCCAAACCATTATTAGCCTTTGATCCCTCATTTTGATCAAGATGTGCTTCTTTTGTGCTCCTGCAGCATCCCTGGTATAGACTGGATCATAATTATTGACTTACTTCTCTGCCTCCTGCACAGGACTGTGAGCTCATTCATTCATTCACCCATTCCTTCATTTGGCAAGCAAACGAATTCATTCATTAGCGAGCACCAATTGTGTGACAGACACTATGTTGGGACTAGGGCTAAGAGTGACTCAGACAGATGAAAATATCCCTGCCCTCATGGAGCTTACAGAACTCTTCAGAGGTGGGTCATGGAGGGGAGATTCTTAAAAATTTAGAAAAATGTGTCAACAAAATAATCACCAGTTGTAATAAGTGGTAGTTGAAAACAAAACAAAACAAGATGGGATACAGGGTAATGGGGCAGGGCTGAAACACCTGTAGACAGAGTGTCATGGAAAGCTTCTTGGAAGATATGACATTTATATTCAGAACTAAAAGAAGAGAAAGGAACAGCATGGGGAAATTGGTCTTGGGAACAGCATGTGCAAAGGCCCTGTGGCAGGAAAGAGTTTGTCGTACTCCGGGAACTGAGAGGAGGCCTAGTTGGCTAGATAATCACGAGCAAGGGGGAGCTGCATCAGGTGACATTAGGAGATACTGGGGCTTGAGACCAAGGTTAGGAGCAGGGATTTTATACTAAGAGCTTTAGGAAGTGATTGGAGGGCTTTGAACAAGAGAGTGTTATGATTTATTTACATCTAATTCCTCTGGAAGGAGAGAGTGGATGGGGTGGGGCAAGAATGGAGGTGGGAAGACCAGCGAGAGTTGTCGGAGCCCCCAGATGAGAGGGGTTGGTGGCCTGGAGGAGGGGTACCAGTGGGGACAGACACACGCACAGATTAGAGCTAAGCTTTGAAGGTAAAACCCATAGGACTTGCTGTGGTTCTGCATACAGGGGTGGGGGGTTGGAGGGATCATCAGGACTCCCAGATCTCCAGCTGGAGAGATTGAGGGATGGCAGCATTGTTCACGGAGTGGGAGGAGTACAGGGACAGGAGGAAGGGAAGTCAAGAGTGCAGGCAGAATGCACAGAGTTCTTACAGGTAGCTATGCCTCGCTCCCTGCACACAACCCCCAGCACTTAGCCCTGTGCCTGGCACAGCAGGTGCTCGGAAATGCTTGTTGAATGAGTACATATTGAAGTCCATCTGACCAGAGGGGGCTTCGGTTTTGATCCCTGCTGATGCAGATCTGACTGGGGATACGCAAAGGACCCACATTTGAATAGGCCACAAGCAGGAAAGTCTAAGTGATTTGCAGGCCATGGTGCAAAACAACAATGCAGGGCCCCTGGTTAAAAAGTATTAAGAAGTAAGGGGCGCCTGCATAGCTCAGTCGGTTAAGCATCTGACTTCAGCTCAGGTCACAATCTCACGGTTCGTGGGTTCAAGCCCTGTGTTGGGCTCTGTGCTGACAGCTCAGAGCCTGGAGCCTGCTTCAGAGTCTGTGTCTCCCTCTCTCTCTGCCCCTTCCCTGCTTATGTTCTCTGTCTCTCTCTCTCTCTCTCACTCTCTCTCTCTCTCTCTGTCTCTCAAAAATAAATAAACATTAATTTTTTTTTAAGTATTAAGAAATTCAAGTCAGTGTCGGCAGAGCATCACCCAAGCACAAGGTGCTGTGGGACAGGAGCCGGTCCTGCCCCTAAGTAGGAAGCTCACCTCTTGCAGGTGAATGTGAGTCCACCCAGGGTTTCTGAGATAAAGTCTGAAGAACTTTCCTTAGAGGCAGCAGAAGCCCAGATACGCGAGCAGCCCAGCCTGCGTGTCCTGGGGAGCAGTTCAGCTGTGCATCTGTCCTGGGTGACGTGTCCTCACTGCCTCCCAGGGCAGGCCGTGCTGCAGCAGCCGTAGATGGATTGGGGGTGGGAAGGCAGGCCATCAAGGGGCTGGTGTCCTTCCTGGGGCAGGAGGAGGCAGTAGCCCTTGACCTCTAAACTCCAGGCCCCAAAGGCATGGAGACCCCAGGGCCCCCATGCGGGGGGAAGGGATGCATTTTCACTGCTTTCCTTTACTCCCCACTTTCCTCTAATATTTGTTAACATTCAATTCCTCCTCTGTTAAATTAGCTTACTTTGAATTATAATGAATAGTAATAGCAAATGTCCTGAGCTCTTGGCAAGTGTCACCTTATCTACAGGTGGGTCGTATTTAGCCTGAGGTCACACAGCTAGTGAGGGGCAGGAAAACCCCCACAAAACCCAGTGAGCGGTTTGAACTGCTGTCCCTCTGCTTCCAAAGCTGGGGCAGGGGGCCGCATGGCTGGGAGAGGCTTAGGCAAGTCTCCTCACCTCTTTGAAAAACTCTTACCTCCTTCGGTTGTGGAGATGATTACGGGAGTCTCCCGTGTCTGACGTGGGGAAGGTTGTTTGGTTCATGTAATGCCTCCTGGTTCAGGGACGGCATATGCTCAGATCCCCTGCTCATCGGAGAAGGGCAATAGGTGGGGAAGAAATACTTGAACGTCTGGGTTTGTCCCCAAACCCAGCGAAGAGTCAGATTCATGCTCTTTTTACACCTCCCGGCTTTTGCCCATGCTGGTCGTTCTGCCTGCGGTGCCCTTCTCCCGCTCAGTGGGTGACCCCGCAAGGCCCAGCTGTGATGGGATTATTTTTTGGTGTTGTTTCTTCTGCTGGACCTCGAACCCCTGGAGGTGTGAGCAGTATCGCACTCAGTTCTCAGTATGTTGTGTGTCCTGTGTCAGTTAGGTATTGCTGGAGAGCAAACCACCCCAAAACCCAAATCACGTAAACAATAAGGATTTACTAGTACAAGTTTCGGGGGGGGGCACAGCTGGATGGTTCTTCTGGTCTCCGCTGGGATTTCTCCTGCATCCTCTGAGTCAGGTGTAGGTCAGGGAGTCAGTCCTGTTTTCTGGGTTGGGCTCTCCCCCACAGTCCGTCAGGCTGGAGCAGGTGAATCAGGTTCATTCACGTCGCCACACTAGGGCCCCAAGAAAGGAATAGAACTCGACGAGATTTCTGTAGGTCTAGGCTCAGAACTGGAGCACCGTCACATCCACTGCATTTTTGTGGCCAAATGAAGTCACCGGGTCCGGCCCAGAGTCAGCGTGGAAGGGCACTACCAGAGAGTATGGGTCAGAGAGGCCTGAGGCACTGGAGACACGGTCAGTGTACGATAAATGTTTAGTAAGTAAATAAATAGGCACTCGACACGTGGACCAGTCTAAGCCTTTGCCATTGCTAGAGATTGTTTGTGTCCCCTGCAAAATTTATTTAGCCTGACCCCTAACGTGGTAGTGTTTGGAGGCAGGGCCTTGAGGAAGGGTGGAGTCCTCATGAATGGGATTAGTGCCCTCATAAAAGAAACCCCAGAGAGTTCCCTTGTTCCTTCTGCCATGTGAGGGTGTACTTAAAAGCCAGCATTATGAACCTGGAAGCAGGCTCCCACCAGATACTGAATCTGTCAGTGCCTTGATCTTGAACCTCCCAGCTGCCAGAACTGTGAGCTTTGTTTTTATTGTTTGTAAGTCACCCAGTATAAAGCACTGAGTTACAGAAGCCCAAACTGAGACATCAATATTAACACACTGGATCCTGATACTAACTGCCTGAAATAGTTACTAAGCTTTTTATCCCCATTTTATATGTGAAGAAACAAGCACAGAGAGGTTATGTAATTTGCCCAGGTTCACACAGGTAGGAGGTGGTGGAGCCTGAACTTGAACTTGAGCAGTTTGGCTCTAGTCATCATGTCTAAGGCCACTGCGGTAATCTTACTGCCTCTCATTAATCCTGGGCAGCCCTTAAGACTGTTCAGAGCCACTTCTGCTGGCTGGGAATAATTGTTTGACAAGCTCATTTTTGATGGCAGTGGTTGTTTTAAATCTGAGGGTGTGGAACTTTGAGATATGGCACTCACAGCCTCATTTAAATACAAATGGTTTCAAAGGCTATCCCAAATGTTAATGCCCGCCAGCAGAGCTGGCTAACCGAAAGACAGACTCCGAAGTTTTATTAACTGTCACCATGGCAATTTCGAAGACATTGGTTATGCCGAGAGACTTCCTGATACTTCTTATTCATAATGGCGCTGGCGGGTCCCAGGCAAGCTGATCTATGGCTTTTAATCAACTAATGGATGGGGTCTCTGGGTACAGATACACAGTGTTCAATCTAGTTAGAGCAGAAAGGATTCTGTGAGCAGAGCTGTCCCAGCTCCCAGCCTAGGAGCAGAGCCTTTCTGGGCAGACAGCGAGAACACGGCCCAAAGAACTTGATAAAAAGCTGCAGTGTCACCCACAGCCCTGGAGGCACGGCCTCAGCTGCCTGCTGTGTGCCAAGCCTCACACCCTGTTCCTCTGCCTGTACTTTCCTGCTTGGCCGGGTGGGCCAAGGAAGCCAGTGGCTCAGTGCTTGGCCGGGAGAGGCCGTCAGTGCATTGCAGTAACAACCAAGGCTTTGGCAACACAAAGAAATGGGTTTGAGTTCCTGCCCTGTCCATTAGCGTCTGTGTGACCTTGAGCAGCTTGCTTGACCTTGCCAAGCCCCAGTTTCTTCTCGTGTAAAATGGGAATAATAAGGTGGTGAAAATTGAAACAGGTGATGCATCTAACTCTGCACAACACTGGCTGCGAGAACGTGGTAACTGCTCCCTGCTGCTGTCTTCATTGCCTTCCTCCCCCTCATCTCCCCCTTCCTGCGGGCCGGATGAGAAGGGGGGTACAGTGTACTGAGCCCCTACTGTGTGCCAGGCACTGCTGTGGGGGTTTTATGCAGGCTCTATTATTTCATGGTCACACCTCTCTGTGGGATGAAGGGGTTTTAACTGTGATTCGACAGATGAAGAGAATGGGTTCAGAGAAATTGAGTGGCTCACGTAAGGTCACGCAAGCAGGGGCAGAGCTGGAGCTGGAGCCCAGTCGGCACTAAGACCAAGATCCACACCCTTCAGGCACTTGGCAGTCCGGTTGGACCCCAAAGAGCAGCCCCATCGATGCTGGTCTGATGGGTCAGGACGGAATCTGGTGGGATGTGTCTCCCTCTGCAAGTCCTCAAGGTGGAAACCTGGCACGGTCAGGCCCATGGAGATAAATACCCAAGAGCATCCCCACTAGAAGGAAGCTCTACTCCCTCATGCCTCTGATGGGGAGACCAAGACCCAGAATGGTCAAGTGACTTGTTCCAGAGCCATGCAACCAGCTGGGGACAGAGCCAGAACTTGAACTCCAGATGTCTGAGGGGGCCTCCATGGCCAGGCAAAGGTGAGGGAAAGCCAGCAGACAGCCCAGTTCATCTGGGCACACCCCACCCTCCCACCTCCCCTCTGCTGCCTCCCATGAATGAGGCCATGGAACATAGAACCATCTTTTGTCAGGGGCCCTGGAGAATGAGGCATTTGCCCTTTATCTGCTGCCCACTCTGTGCCCCGCACTGGGATAGATGCTGGAGCTTGGTGGATGCCTTGGAATTCTTAAGAACCCTGAGGGTAGGGGGCGTGTCTCCCTTACCTCATCTCCTGCAGAACTTTGCAGGGTTCTTTCCCAAATAATAATAACAATCCAATAATAATAATGACAGCTGATGTATACGTGAAAGGTTGGCAATGTGTCAGGCACTTCAGATTCACTCACTTGACCTCCTCACAACCGTACGGACTAGGCACTGTTATTATCTATCCCCATTTGACAGATGAGAAAAAGTAAAGCCCAGCTACACTTAGGTAATAGGCCGAAGGTCCCACACCAGGCAGTGAGGAGGCAGATTCGATTCTAGAAAATCTGAATCCAGAGCCTCACGTTCCCCGTGCTGAATCTTGTAGTAAATCACCCATTCATGTATTAGTTTATTTACCAAATATTTATTGAGGTCTGGGTAACATGGCAGACACTAGGGATTCAGCAGTGAACAAAACAGATGAAAATCCTTACTCTCTTGAACCTTACAATATAGAGGGATAGGCTATAAAATAAAAAATAAAATACATAAGATGTTAGAGAAAATTGCAGGGAAGGAGCTAGGGAGTGCTGGGGGGTCAGATTTTAAGAGGCTGGTCAGAGACAACCTCAAAGATGAGGTGATTTTGAGCAAAGGCTTGAAGTGAGGCCCATGTGCCCTTCTTGGGGAAGAATGTTCTGGGCAGAGGGAACAGCAGGTGCGCGGCAGCCCCCAGGCGGATAGGCACAAAGAAGCCAGTTATCAAACTCTAGTTTATAGCCATTTATCAAACAGGCGAGGCTCTGCGTGCTCTTTCCCTCCACCCGCCCCCCCCCCTCGCCCCCAAGCGCTGAGATGTCCTTCCAGGCGGCCCGGCCCTCCGAGCGCCCCCTGCAGGCGGGCTGAGCTCCTCCCTCCCGTGCTCCAGCCGCCCAACCGCATCTCCCTTTCATCCCTCGCAGGGCCTGCGGTGAAGACGGAATTAGCGCCAGGAGTCTTCGGGAGGAGCCTGCAGGGAGTTTATGTGGGGGGACTGCAGGAAGAGGGACCCGACAAACTCAGGCTTCTCTTGATTTTTTTTCGTTTTGGGGAGAAAACAAGCTGGCTCCCTCCACCCTGCGGGGCCCTGCACCTGTGTCCCAGGACACTCCCTTACTCCTTCTTACCGCCTTCAGCCGCAGTTTCTCCCCAAACCCCCAACAGGTTTCCAAGCCACCTGCTTTCTGTTGCAAACTCACCAGCCCCTGCCTTTTCCCTGGTAAGAAAATGGAAAGACAGAAAGAGCCTTGGATTTGGGGGAGAAGGCCTGGGATCTAGGCCCCACTCTCCACTGAGCAGCTGTGTGACCTTAGACAAGTGGCCTAACCTCTCTGAGCTGTTTTCTCATTGGAAGATGAGGAAACTCCGTCTCCCTCCATGGCCATTGTGAGATTACACTGACATACTGGCTGGGAAAATGGTTTGAAATCTCCAAGTGCTCCCAAATAGGGGCCACAGTGTTGCTTCCTTTTCCATGCTACATTGGGGGGACTGAGGGCTCCGTGAGGCACTGAGAGAGGGTCTCAGGGACGGGTTGGGGAGAAGTACTAAATAATTTAAGTCCTTGCCCCCTATACTGGGTTGAATACTGTCCCCACCCAAAATTCGTGTCCACTGGAGCCTCGGAAAGTGACCTTATTTGGAAAGAAGGGCTTTGCAGATATAATTAGTTAAGATGAGGTCATGCTGGACTAGGGTGGGCCTCTAATCTGGTGTCCTTATAAAAAGAAAAGAGGACACACAGAGAACAGACACCGGGGGAAGAGGCCACGTGAAGACGGAGGCAGAAACGAGGGATACAGCCATGAGCCAAGGAGCTCTACGGTTGCCGAAAGCCACCAGAAGCAGGGCGAAGCCTGAGACAGATTCTCCCTCCGAGCCCCCAGAAGGAACAACTAGGGTGACACCTTAATTTTAGACTTCTGAGAACAGATTCTGTTATTTTAAGGCACCGAGTTTTGGGGGGGGGGTTGTCACCACAGCCCTGGGAACCAGATACCCACCCCTCCCCCTTTGGTTTTTAAGTCCTTGCCTCTTAAGGCTTCTGAATAATCAACTTCCTACTTTCCATTTGCCCTGAAAAAGAAAAGATGGTTTTGAGGGTAGGAAAGCTGGGGAGGTGAAGGACACCGATAAGCCTGGAGTCGGAAACCCAAACCTCAGAGATTCACAGCAGCCCTGAAGCCTCCAGAGAAAGAAAATAAACCAGGCCTGGAGCCGGGAAGCTCTCTGCCGAATCAAGTGTCCTCCTGCTGGCACGATTCCAACGTCCGCCAGACTTAAAGCTGCTAATGAATAAATAAGGAGGGCCAACCGGAGCCATGGTTCCTCTGGAGAGTTCCGTCTGATTTTGCATCTCGGGTTGGGGCAAAGAAGTGGGTGCCCCAAGAGAAGATGGTCTGAATGGGAGGAAGGAGTCCGAGCCCCTTTCTGTTTCCTGTTGCCCTCAGGATCCCTGGGAAAATTGCAAGGCTTAAATCAGCTTCCGTTTGGTGGGGCTCTGCAGATCCTGGGAATCTGTAAATTTTGCACTTTTTATTTGCAGAAAAGTTGAAGTCTCATTTTCATTAACACCTTTGAAAGAAGTGAGATTTTAATATTGGTTTAATATTCAATGACTACAACTGTCTGGAGTGCATTTTGGGGCCCTCCTGTGATTTCTCTTGTAGTTAGAACAGTTTTTGAGAGTTGAGAAATCCTCTGAGTATTTTGGGAGAAGCAGAAGCTTCCCTGGGAACTAAGGGGTGGAAATGTGAAAGTCAGTCAACACGGAGATTTGTGGAGCCCTCCTGGGGGCCTGGCATCGTGCCCCACTGCATGGGCAATTTGGAACAATGAGAACCTGATGGTGGTAGCACTGGGGAGGCGGAGTGCTCCACTCCACTGAGTGGCGGAGGCGATGACAGTGGTGATGGTCATTGTCATGGTCCTTGATGACTCTGGTGTTAGTAACCTTTAGTGAGCACCGTCTGTGTACTTGGCCACAGTGCTAAGCACTTTGCATACATGAGTTCGTTTCACCCTTACAAGCTCCCTATGAGGGAGGTTCTGTGATTCCCCCCATTTTAGGCATGAGATGACTGAGGCACAGAAGGGTTAAATCACTTGCCCAGAATCACACAGCCAGTAAGCAACTGATCTGGGATTTGCACTAATACAGTCAGACTCCAAAGCCTGTACCTAAGCCACGTAAACTCGGTATGCGATAAGGACTTGCAATAATAATGATAAGAACAGCAATAACAGGTGTGATCTGTTAAGCTGCTACTTTGCACCAGGCATGTGCTGGGTGCCTCATAAACATTCTCGTTTAATCTCCTCAACAACCCCACAAGGGGCTTACCCTCATTTTGCAGATAAAGAGCCTGCCCTAATGCTGTGTGAAGGGGCCTCAACCAGCCTCCCTTTCCGTTTCTGCTTCTAAAGAATGCCATCCCTGCCTGGCATCAGTGGAGATGGGGATTCTGGTCCCTACATTGCCACGCTGGGAAGATCCGCCCCCATCTCTGGGCCTCTGCTGTTCCATCTGAAAATAAGGGAGAGACCAGGTGATGGCCACAGTTCATCTGAGTCTGCCCAGCGGGGAAAGCACAGGTTCAAGGGGCTGGTGGAGCCATATTTGGGGACAGTTGCAGTCTGGCTTTGCGTCTTACATTGTGTCGGACCCACAGCCTTCTGAGGCGGGCCAGTGCAAACTCTGGTCAGATGTAGTTAGCTACAGGGTGAAGGTTGAAAAGGAATTTGAGGGCCATGAAATGGGTATGTGGATTGTGTGTGTGTGCGTGTGTGTGTGTGTGTGCATTGCATGTTGCAGTGTTCAGATAAGGCGTCTCTGATGAGATAGTGTCATTTGAGCAGAGATGCGAATAAAAGGGAGTATCTGAGCCATGTGGTTGCCTGAGGGAAGAGCACACCAGGTAGAGGGAACAGCAGGTGCTAAGACCCTGGGGTCTGAGTAGGCTTATCTGTTTGAGGAACAGCAAGGAGAGCAGTGTATTTAAAGTGGTGATTCTCAATCAGGGGCCATTTTACCTGCTCGGGGACATTTGGCAATGTCTGGAAATATTTGTAGATGACAGCTGGGTGAGGGGAGGGAGGTGGTGATGCTACTAAATGTCTACAGTGCATAGGACAGTCTCCCCCCCCCCACACACACACACACTAAAGATGATCTCTGATCACAAGTATCAGTCATGCTCAGATTGAGAAACCCTAATCTAGGGGTGGGGGGGGTGGGCAGGAGAGAGAGTGTTGAGAGTTGAGGTCAGAGAGGGGCTAGATGGGGCCCAAGGACCATGGCAAGGATTGCAGTAGCATTTGTCACAGTGTGACAGTAAGGGCTATTATCATCAGTAGCGGTAGTATATCAAACTCACGCAGAATATGCTGCAAACCATATAGTGTCTGAAGACTTGGTACATATTAACTCATTTAAAACTCATGACTCCCCCAGAGAGGTAGGCACCATTACTATCCACATGTTAGGGATGAAGGACCCAAGGCAAGGAGGTGCAGTGACCTCCACAAGGTCACATGTTTAGGTGATAGAGCCCAGGATCTGACTCGGCAGTCTGGCTCCAGAGCACAAGCTCACGGTCACCAGGCTCCACTCTCTGTGTTAGGATCATCATCTGTGTATGTCTCTGTTCCTCCCCCACACCTGTGAGCCCCTTAATACCTTTGTATCCCCAGCACCCAGCATGGGAGCTGGCGCATAGTAGGGACTCAATAATGGCCTCTTATATGCAAACAGGCACGCAGATTTAAAAACAAATTCGGTCCCTTCATTCTGAAAGTGGAGGCATCCAGCTTAGGAGGCTTAGGAACGGAGAGGGCAGGAGGACAGACAGGTGAGGCCTACCCTCATCTACATGCCAGGGAGGAAAAGTTACAACCAGGAGCTCTGTGCTGAGGTCAAGCTCACCACTGTTGTCCCTTGATCACTAGGCTGCTCTTGGTGGCTCATGCCTCAGGCTCTGGGCTTGTCCACCTGATCTCATGGGCTTGTCTTGTCACTTCCTACCTTACGTATTCCCAGGCCTGACATCCATGATCCCCACTCCCAGAAAACACACATGTGCATGCACGTGCACACACACACACACACACACACACACTCTCCTCTGTTTATGTCTTCCCTGCTCTTGTAGGAAATAACTCTTCTCTGCATTTTGTACTGCCTCTCAGGGCTATTCGCTTATCATTCATTCATTCATTCATTCCACAAAATCACTTATCAAAGCCCTACTATGCATCCAGCATTGTGCTACAGACAGAGGACACTGCTAGGCAAAACAGACAGTGCAGGGAAGACAGACAGTAAACAACTGTAATAAGCAGAGCCATTTTATACGAGGCTATTAAATAACTGATCCTCCAGAGGGATGCTGCCTGCTGTGGGGAAAAGTCTGGATGAGCAGCTTGCGGTAGAAGGTGGGAGCCTGAGGCCCAGGGGATGGGGTGGGGGGGTGATGGGAAGGGCCTGCACGAGGGAAAAGTGAAGGAAACAGGAGTCGGAGTTAGATCTGCTCCTGTGAGGGTGGAACAGAAGCAAGAAGAAAACAGGGTGAGATGGTCGGAGGCTTGGGACCCCAAAGGGTAGAGGAGTAAGGCATCATCCTCTGGGGGACATTTAAGAACAGGACCCTCCCTTTAGTTTGAGATGGGCTGTATTTCTACAGTGGAAACATCACCTCCCTTCCAGCCACCCCAACTGCACGTGTCTAGGGTAGTCTGCTCTGCTGATGTGTGCTTTGTGCGCTGGATTGGTGGTGGGCCTTGAGAAGGTGCTGGTCCTTGTGTGAATGAGACAGCCCAGAGGAAGAAGACTGGAGGCTGCAGAGGCCCGCGGACTCTGCGATCTCCAGACAACTTGAGGGAGGCTTTGACTTCAGAAGGGCGTGGAACTGGGAGCTGGTGCCTGGCTTGTCCAGATCCCAAAGAACAGGCAGGGTTTGCTGGCATCTGGTCAAATGCTCAGTGGAAAGTGCCCCGAGAGAGTTAACCAGGAGCCTCGCAGCTCTGAGCAGGGCCAAGAGGGACACAGCAATTCATTCTGTGATCCCAGATCAGAGCAGTACATGCCTCACCGAGGAAGGGCTTCTGTACGATGAATAGGAGTTGGCCAAACAGTAACAGGAATTGGGGGGCATTCAAGGCAGTAAGGAACAGTATTTGCAAAAGCCACAGGAACGAAAGTCCCCAGTGTGTTCAGTAACCTGTGTGGTTGGCTCTCGGGTGGGAACAAAAGCGTGTGAACACTAGGTCTGGGGAGGTGTGCTGGGAGCAGCGTCTGCAGGTCTTTGCATCCGTGGAGGTTAACTCTTCAGAAGTTCCCACATATGCATGCATTTTTTTTTCTTTCAGTAGAAAACTTTATTTTCATTGCTTTTTACGAGTAGGCAAACAAGTCTTAAAATATTATGAAAGCCAGATTTCCAAACTCAGCAAGCCAGTTTACATCCCAGTCCCAGACAGTAAAGCATAAGATGCATTTGGGATCGCAGGGTAGGAACACCATAACGGACTCAAAGGCTGTGCGATGTGCAGGGGCTGAGAGCCCAGTTCGGGAGGTGGTTGGCTTGGGGATAAAGCCTGCCTCTCCTCCCCGGCTCTATCTTTCCACATTTCACTCTTCTCTGCAGAGTAGGGCTTCATAGTCCATTATCTGCAACTCCAAAACCCAGAAAGCTCTGGAAACCAGAGGCGTTTTTTCCATACATTGGCAGAAATTGGTTCGGTGGCTCAAACTGGCCCATAGGACACAGGGCTCTTGTAGTCTTATTATTCCAAGTGAGGTTATCCCTACGAGTTGTTGCAGATGTGTGCAGGTGATTGATTACGGGCTTCTTCCTGGATCCTCTGTGTGTGTCAGTAATATACAGCAGTCCACTGTATCATCTTTCTGAAATGCAAACATTTCTTAATTCTGAACCGCATCTTGGCCCCCAGGGCTTATGGAAAAGGGATTGGGTGTCCGTAGTGTCAATCTCGTAGGGTTGTGGAGGGAGGTAAAAATCAAGTAAAGCACTTAGAACAGTGCCACACAGCACATGGTGGACATTCAGTAAAAGGCAGCTGTCCGTGCGGTTAGTTTTGTGAGCTAGAGTCTTAGCCAGAGCTCACTGTCTGCAGAGTTGGGGGGCCGCGAATGGAACAGCCAGGTGGGGAAGAGAAGCCATCTGCGTGACGGCCGGCCTCAGCTTAGCTGGGACCACATAAAAGTGGGTCTTTGTGCTGTGCAATTGCGGAGAGCAGCCGTCATGCCCTCTTCTGGCCAGTGCTCCCTGTGGGCATGCTGTGCCCGCAGCAAGACCAGCCCAGCCTGGCGTGGTACAGACAGCCTACAAGCTCCTGGCAGCCTGAGCTGTCTTGTCACCCTCTCGTCCTCAGCGCCAGCTGGGGCACTCGATAACTGTTCACTGAGTTGAATCCCATCTATTGACTCCTAAGCAGATGCTAACTCTAGACCTGCTTAAGATGCTGCATTCGTGCGCAGCCCTGAGACACACATGCTCACACACACACACACACACACACACACACATGCACGCACACACACGCCAAGATCCAGTCTGTATTTTGATGCACTCGGGGATCGAGAGAAACCAGTTTCTTGAAGTGGCACTCATTTTTCTCCTGCTTTTCTCTTTCAGAGGAAGGGACTTTAGGGAAAGGACAAGGAGAAAATGCTTTGTTTTACATCAAAGGTTACCCCACCTTTTGTGTACGAGGAGAACGGTTTCCCTTATGCATTTTTCTCCCTTTCTGGAGCCACTTTCTGGTGCCATCGGCTAGTAAACAAAGAGCAGAGGCGTGGCTGGCTTCAGAGGGCTCCAGATGTGGCCACCAGCCGATCCCTCCAGATGTGATCCACTTGAAGGACCAGTCCCCAGCCACGTGCAGGAAGAGGCAAAAGGAGATGCCTGCAGAGACCCCCTGGTCTTTGCCTTGACTTGAAAAGTTCTTGGGCTTTGCCAAAACTTGCCCGTGCTTTTTACAACCAGGACATGCCAGACCCATCCTTCGCCCCTGGATTTTCACATATGAGCCCTCCCTGCAGGAGCTGAGGTCAGCTGAATTAAAAGCAAAGCATGCCTCTCAGAAGGCTGGGCAGCAGGGAGCTGGCATTGTGTTAATCAAGCCAAAAAGGGGAAAATCTGAAGACCAAGGGCTCCCTGGAAGCAGTGAAGGTAGAGCTGGAGTCAGCCAGCAGCGTGGGGTATTTATTTTTCACTTCTGTGGGCCTGACAGGGAAAAGGGCTTCTTCCCCCTTTATGCTGAGAGAGAGGGAAGCTGGCCAGGCAGTGGCCTTGTGATCGGGTAGGGCTTAAGGGGGCTCTGCCTTCTGGCAGGGGCCACTGAGGCCGTGGAAGTTGCAGAGAGCCAGGGATGTGAGTGTGAGCGACACATTGCTGGGGGCTGCAGGCGGGGGAGAGAGACCTTGAAGATGACCATGAAAATGAATGGTGCCTCTTCAAAGGTCCTCTGTGGGTGAGGCTGGGTGGGGAAGGACGAGCTATAAAGAGGAGCAGCCCCTGGGTTATGGGTTGTGGGCTGAGTGGTTCTTCCTACTCTGTGAAGGGAAAGAAGCCATCAGGTATTAATATACTAGGTTTTTCAGCAAGTATTTTATTGAGCATGTACGATGTGTTAGGCGCTGTTTTAGGCAAGGGAGATACAGCGATGAACAAGAGAATGAAGACAAGATAATGTAAGCTTCGTGGAGTTTACATTTTGGTTGGGGGGGTGGGGGATAATAAGAAAGTCAACAAATACATAAATACTATCATTTCTGATTTGGATAAGTGCTAGGTAAAAAAAAAAAAAAAAAAAAAAAAGCAGGATATGGGAGTAGGAAGGAGGTGGGTGTTCTCCCTGCTGCTCTTGACCTAATAGTTAACATTAATTGAGTGTTGACTCTGCACCACACATTTTTTTCTAGGAGTCTTAAACCTGTGGTTTATCACATTTAATCCTCATGGCCACTCTATGATCTGAATGGTGGTGTTCACCTGTGGCCACAGAGTGTGGCCACTCCGTGCTCTGTTTTTGTTGTGACACCTTCAGGATAGTTGAGTCTTGGAGCCACTAGACCCAGGTGACCTTGCTGAAACAGGGTCCAGCAGACATGAGCAGGGCTGTCCGACCTCAGAGTATTTCATCCAGGTCATCCAACCTTCCCACGCTTCAGCCTCCTCATCTGTGAAATGGGGATGGTTCGTGTGGGGATCTTAGGGGTTCAATAAATAACACCTCTCTTCCCATACTCCCTCTCTCTCCGAGAGAGAGAGAGGGAGAGCGAGCCAACCAGGCAGGCAGACAAGGATAACGATATCGTCCTTCTGATGGGGGGAGGCTGGGTTGAAGGTGGCTTCCCTGTGGAGCCACAGGGGGCTTCTTAACGCCAGACCCTAGCCCTTGGCAGCTCCGGACAGACTTGACCCTCCCCCGGAGGCACAGAGCCTGCCCCTGTGAGATTTTGCATAAAGGGATCCCACAGGCAGAATCTGTGTCTCCTGTAGGCCACTCACTCCCAGAAACAGACAAGAAGGGAGAGAGGAAGGAGATGAGCTTCTTCACCACCAACACGGCATAGCCTGGGTTCCAGTGCTGGCTTTGCCCTTTACTAGTTATGATGACCTTGAACAAGCTGCTCGACATTTCTGGGACTCGAGTTTCTCATCTTTAAAATGGGAATGACACTGGCCCCCATCTCATAGGGCTCCTGTGAAGAGTAAATGAGGTGACACATGTCAGTCACTTAGGACAGGGCCTGGAACATACTGGGAGGGAGACAGTGAGGTGACAGGCTATTGCCATCAGGTGAAGGCTATTGCCATCAAGGCCTTCTACTCTGAAGCACAAAGCCAGAGGGAGGAGGTCCTTCCACCAGCAAGAGTGAGCTTATAAAGACTCACCTGGTTAATATGAGGACAATGCCTGACACATAGAAAGTGCTCGATAGATAATAATAGTTTGAACCGTATGGGATTGTCAGTATTCAGTTCCTTTTTGACTTATGGAAATGGCAATTTCATATGGTCTGACCCAGTAGTTATTACTATTAATAACTACTTATTACTTAGCAAGGTGCTTCTGGCCCAAAAGTCTGGTCGGACTAAGTCAATCTTGGAGGCCCAGGGAAAATGGAGATTCCCACCCTCCCTACCTCCACTTTGGCCCAATGTTCCTCTGGCTGCCCTGGGCGTGGGCCCTGGGCATTGAGGAGGGCCTGGGCTGGCCATGCTACCCCCCGAGCAGCAGGTGTGACAGGTGCAGTCACAGGAAGCAGCATGGACACGGCCTTTCACAGAACTGGATACACCCAATTTATCACTCGCGGCCAAGCAGGCTACCATCTGTGGGGTCACCCCTGGGCCTTGTCACTTAGCGCATATGCTAATTAAAGGCAAGATTAACCGACCCCAGGCTGGTGGCACCTCTCCCAGTGCCTGCCTCTGACTGGCTGGACCTCAGCTGAGAGGGGCTGTCTCTGCTTCTTGGGATTGTGGCCAGAGAGGAGGAAACCCACCCAGAATGGAAACTCAGGGGAGAAGGCACTGAGCCATCTGGAAAGCTGGAGTTAGCTGGGTGCCTCACTGGCCATCTGGGTGAAATGAGAGCTTGGTCTAATGGGGGAGAGACGGGGCGGGGCGGGGGGGGGGGGGGGTGAGGTGTGGCAGTCTTA
The DNA here is from genome assembly GCF_016509475.1 of Prionailurus bengalensis. Taxonomy (NCBI): domain Eukaryota; kingdom Metazoa; phylum Chordata; class Mammalia; order Carnivora; family Felidae; genus Prionailurus; species Prionailurus bengalensis. Next base: position 127,025,925 of record NC_057358.1, read on the forward strand.
ATCCCCCTGGCATCCCCAGCACCTTAGAACAGTTGTTGAGAATTGTTGCTGTCAGAGAACAGATGTGAAGGACCCAGCGTGCCAGACACGAAGGAGGCAGTCAATGAATAATAAATTGTTGAATGGCCAGACGCATAGGTGGATGGGACTGTATGTACACAGTTGGTGCTCAGTACGTTTTTTCACATACATTATAATTATAATACAAATCCTTACGTGGTGCATTGAGTCAAGTACTACTCTGAGCATTTATATATATCGATATCGATATCGATATAGATATATATGGCAACTCAATGGATTCTCATAAGAACTTTATGAAAGATTTTATCACCTTGTTTTATGAATGAGGAAACCAAGGCAAATTAAGTAACCAGAGTGAAGTCATAGGACTGAGGAGTATTAGGGATGAGAGAAGGATCGCAAGATTTGGGACTAGAGGGGTTATCTGGGTGAACCTACAGGGTCTGCTCTCCATTTCCCTGGAATCTTAGGATTGGGAACAGAAGCAGGGGTGCCCACTGCAGGTCAAGGGGAGAGGAAAAAGGAGTGCAGGGGAGAGGATGGAGTTGTAGTAAAAGCAACACTGGTAGGTACTGAGCCCTAGCTGTGTGCCAAGTTCTGTGCTGAGCCGTTGAGGTGTGTCATCTTAGTTAATCTACTTAGGGCAGTAGCACGAGAGGTTTGTTCCAGTGTTGTTCCCAATCTGTAGTCTTTACAAATGGGACTCGTTGCAAATGGCCCTGGAGTCTGGGAGGGAAACGTAGCAGCAGCTTCTCTGTCTGCGATCCAGAAGCTCGGGCTTTAAGATGGGCCAGCGGGGCTCTGTGGGCTCATCCATCCTAAAGTCCGTGGTGGGGTGAACTCTCTGTGCCTCAGTAGCCTCATCTACAGAATGGGACTCAGAACGCCTCCCTCATGAAGCTGTGAGCCTCACCGGCGTGGCGGGTGCCAAATTCCCCCTTGTGCCTGGAGTTCTGAAATGTTGGCTCCCTTGCCTTAAGGCTTTCTTCCTAGACAACTGCACATGGGCTCCAATCATTGAGGCTCCCACACCTTCCTCTTGGACCTGGTTATAACCCTGCCCCCTGGAGTAGACAGAACAGCACGATCTCCCCGCTTTTTAGAACAGGGACTCGGGTGACTAGTCACCCCGGCTCCTGGCCCAGTGGCGTTTGGGGGCTCCTCAACGCCTCCTAAACCTAAAAGTAAAGTAGCCAGTCATTACCAGGAAGGATACTGGAAACCAAAGAGAAAACACCACGGGGCTCTCGAACTTGTCTTGTGTGACAGAGCCCAGACTCTCCATCCATCCCTGTTGTTTCTACAGCAAAGGCAGATCCAGGCTGGAAAAGTCCAGAGCAAGGCAGTTACATTGATGAAGGGCTGTGAGTGGCTGCCGTGGATGTGAGCAGATAAACCTCAAAGGCCTCTCCCATCCAGGAGGATTAAGGCCAAGAAAGGCTAAGGTGGCACCCTATAAAATGTCAAAGGGAAGAGGTAGATAGAGCAAACGCAGGATAGTAGACGCCCCTGTCTTGCCAGAAGCCAGGACAAATCAAAGCACATCTTTAGGGAGAGGGTAAAAACATGGACCCTGAGCCAGACTGCTCAGTTTGGAACCCTGCCCTACCATTTATTAGCTGTGTGACCTCAGGCAGATTACTTGGGCTCTCTGTTCTTCAGATTACAGCTGTAAAATGGGCTAGTGGATAGAACCTGCCTCGCAGTGCTGCTCTGATAATTAAACAAGATACTATCTGGAAAGGGCTTAGAACAAGGCTGGGCACAAACACAGGAAAGGTTGTACAAACATCGGCTCTTCCTGTTGTCGTTATTGCCCCTGGTGGGAACGTCGGCTGTTCAGGTCAACAGAAGTTGATCTGTTCCTCTACTTGGGGCTGGGCGCTCACGGCAAAAAGAGGAACGCTACCCGGAGGACCTCACAGGCTGGTGAGATAGGGCGTAATGACAAAATTGAGCGCTGAGAGAGGTCTAGCTGACTCTGGGGATGTTCCGTGGAGTTCTTTGAGGAAGTCAGAGATATTTGGATATGACCTTTGCCTCTGCATGTCCCTTAGCACCATCATCAGAGACAGGCCCCGCCAGATGACAGAGGCCATCCTACTCCAGTGCGTCCAGGGATCAAGGTGAGGCCACAGCAAGCCAGTAGCTGAGTGAGGACAGACGAGTCCCATGTGGCAGTTTTTTGGATCCCTCGTCTCGTACCTTTTTTTTTTTCTCTTTTCCGTTCATGGACATCTCTGGGGCAAGACTGTTTTTAACTTGAAGTGTAATATACGTACAAAAAGTGCACACATCAGAAGTATACAGCTCCACGAATTCTCGCTGCTGGAACGCACCTGTGTGATCAGCCCCCAGACCAAGACTCAGAGCATGACCGCTCCTCCCCTGTATCCTCTTCCCGTCACTGCCCCTTCCCAGGGCAATGCCATCCTGACTCCTGCAGCATGGATTAGTGCACCTGTTTGTGAACTTCCCATAAATGGAAGCATGCAGGGTATATACTCTTGTGCCCGGCTTCTTTTGTTCAGTATTATGTTCATTTGATGTAGCCACGTTGTTGCGTATAACTGTATTTTACTATGTTCCATGAAGAAACCCCACTTGGATCTATCCATTTGACTATTGATGGGCATTGGATTGTTTCCAGTTGGGGGCTACCATATAAGGCGCTGCTGTGAACATTCTAGAGCATGTTTTTGGTGATGGTTTGCCCACAGTCCTGTTGGGTATATTCTGTGGGTGGGATGGCTGATTTCTATGTGCTTGGACCTCCAGCATCAGGCTTGACAGGAGCCCCTCAGCTCGCTGTCTCTCTAATGCGGTTGTGACCCTGAGTCAGGCCCCTGGGAAGGAGCAGCGTGAGAGATTTATAACAAGATATCGACACATTTAAGGGAGAACTGCTCCGAACAGCAGGCCCTTTGTGAGTGATTAAAAGCCATGGGAAGCAGGGATGCTTGAGCAAAGATTAAGAAATCAGAGCCTGTCTCCTGAAATGGCTCAGCCTTGGGGCAGACAGGCTGGGACTGTGGGCCTGTCGCTGGACCAGTGATGTTGGGAAGGAGGTGGTTAGCCACACAGGGAGGCAGGGCATTAGAGAAATCGGAAAGGTTTGAGATTAGGATGCCCTTGGCGCTAGGACAGATAAGGAGGGGACAGCCAAACGTACATTGAATCAGGGTGAATAATATGATGAACCTGCCTTTGGTACCACATTTTACCAACCTTCAGCACAGTGCTTGGTTCCCAGCCCCCCAGGGCTGCAGAAGCGCCCCTGAGGTGAGTTTAACACAGAGATCTTATCCTTCCACTGAATCACATTCTCCCAGGCTGGGGCCACGGGAACAATACTTTTGTACCAACCCCAGTAGTGATTCTGATGCCCGGCCAGGTCTGGAAACTACTGTTGAAAAGCACCAGCCTCTTTGGCCCGCGCTGGGCCCCATCAAAAAGGGACTCAGCTTTCTTAACTCACAACTCCCAGCCTTGGCCCACTCCCTGACTTACCTGGCTCTCCCAACACTGGTCTTCTCAGGATCATTTTTTCCCCATGCTCCTTATCTGGCTGCAGCATTAACTCCACTCAGCAATGGATTTGCTGGAATGTCCATCCCAGCTTGGTTTTAAACACGCCTTCACACTGACCTCCCTCTGGTGCCTTTTGAGGGACAGCTTCACCCCAGGTCCCCGATCAGGAAGCAGTCTCTGTGTGCTAATGGGCTCAATGGAAGTCTGACTAGACCTTGACCTTTCCCAGCCTGTTTCCTTACCTGCAGCCTGGAAAATAATAATAAGACCTCGATTCATTTGTTGTGATTACCGAAGGATATGGTGGACATAAGGGACCGAGCATGACTCAGCTGATGGGTTGGGTGCTCAGAGCACCAGTAACAGAAGGAACCCAAGGGTGAGTGCAAACCATTTCTGTTGCCCGGGGCTTATTGTCCCCAGCCTCCTGCCTGGGAGCCCTGCTGCAGTCTTGTCCCCTCCGGTCCTTCTGCACAGAGGGATCCTAGTAGAGCCCAGATCTGACCCAGACCCTCCTGCACTGCGACCCCTCAAGAGATCTACGGTGAATCGTCCGCATCTCTGTGCCAGACCCTGGGAAGTAGGGACTTTACATGAGCAGTTTCACTTCCTCCACACAGCAAACCAGATGGCACTGTTGTTGTCCTCATCTTTAAAAGTGAGGAAACTGAGGCACAAAGAAGTCATGACGAAGCTGGGCCTTGCACTCAGGGCATCTTATGCCAAAGCCCACGTTCATTCCTTTGTACTGATTTGTTCTCTGGCCTTGCCCCGGCCACCACGGGTAAATGTCTGACAGGACAGCATGCCATGCCAGCTGATGGTTGCACCATGCCTCAGGATAGGACTGTCTGGCCTGGCCAGAGAACATCTTTACAGTTCCCCAGGCCCCTGGAGCCACCGTGTTGGCATCGAGATGTTGGTTCTTGGTGGCTGGGGATTAAAGCAATAGATTGCATTTCTGCCAGATGGGGCAAGATGCAAACATTCCTCCAGCAGCTGGGGCCCTGATTTGCTTAGTTTGCAGAATCAAACCACCACTTCCTTCAGCAGACTGGGTGGGGAGAGAGACAAGCAAAGGAAGGGGCCCTGCTGGAGGAGGGGAAGGGCAGAGGGGGCGGGCTGGCTGGCCGAGGGCCCCTGCTGTCCAGGCGGAGACGACTGTGCGCAGGGCTGACTCCAGCCGCTCAGCCCATTGCCTGCCCCTCCCTGGTGACGATTCCTGGCGAGCCAGGTGCCCAGGTGCGAGCCAGCAGCCACCAAGCTGCATTCTACCACCCTACGCCCTCCTTCTAAACTGTAACCCAGAGACTTGAGCGTCCTGAAAAACCAAGGATCCTAACGCCGCCAAAGTGGAAAATGAGCACCTTGGAAATCACCTAACCGTCTGTCCCTCATCTTCCCCTTTGGGTGTCAAGAGGCCTGGATTCATCCTGGCTCCTCCTTTGCCTGAAGGTGAAATCGAGACATGTCAGACAACCTCCTAGGGTCTCAGTTTTGCCATCTGAAAAGTGGAGATAATGACAGTTCCTCCATCGTAAGGTTCCCGTAAGAAGTAAATAACATGTGAAACGCATCTAACACCATGCCTGACACACAGCAGCTGCTCAGAGTCGATAGTCCTGGTTCAGTTCACTGGGGAAAACAGCAACATCGTCCACTTACTCATTTATTCATTCACTCCCTCGCCCCCTCTTCCGTTCTGCAGATATTTATGTAGCACAGCCTGGGTGTTGTGAGTATCTCATAGCATCAGTACTGCTACTAGGCCTAGTAACACCCGGGACACCTGACCTGCCTGGGGAGACACAGGCTGGAGAGAGATCAGGACAGGCTTCTCAGAGGAGGTGATGCTTAAGCTACATTGTAGAGTCTCCATAGAAATTGGTGGAAGGTAGCGAGCCAGGACTGTAAGCCAGCTGGACTTCACCCCCGGCTGGACTGTGAGCTCCTTGAAGGCAGGGAACATATACGTGTGAGGACATGCGTGAAGTTTGCGTGCGTGCGTTTGCTTGCTTGCTAATTTGCTTATTTGTGCATGTGTAAATGCACATACCTACTCCTTGTTCATTTCATGCCTGTATACTTGTGCCTAATATGCTGTTCACATAGTAGGTGCTCAATAAATACATGTTAAGTTGAATTATAGGAAAGCAGTTTTGTTTTCCAGTTGGAGGGTCCAGCCTTCCGAGGAAATCCACATCAATTGTGTCCCCAGGACTGCCAGTGCTCTGTGCTGTCTCATGAGGGGCATTTAAATAGGTCTGTGCCCTGGCTCTGAGCGTGTTGGTTCTTTGTGCTTAAAACTCAAGGCACTGGTGTTGGCGCTTTGAAAGATGGCACGAGGCTGCTTCCGTCTCTCACCTCTGACCGAAGCAGGGCCAAGGGGGCCTGTGGCCTGAGAGGGGCCTGCTGTTGCCTTTTGCACATGACCACGATACAAAGTTCAACAAATAGGTCAAGAGACATCACTGTGAAAAGCAAAGGAATGGAAGGCTGACCACCTCTTAATACTTGTTAGTGGAAGGTGGCAGGGCAAGCGATTTTTTCTTGGGATGGGAAGGTCATTAGCAGACACCCCGGCACTTAAATTTGTTTCTGCCAGATGCATCAGTTGGGATGGGAATATCAATCTATTTCCATGTTGGTAGGCCTTTGGAAAGACGATGCTAGAATGTACTCTTTGTATTTTAGTGTGAATGCTTATATATATGTCATCTTGGTATATGGGCAGACCTGGAATTTTTCAAAACTTCAAGCTCAAAACTGTTACTTTATTTCATTCTACTTTATTTTATTTCATTCCATTCTTAATTCTGTTTTATCTACCACCATGTTCCAAAATGGATTAAAGTTTGCTTTCAAGGTTATATAAAGATAAACTAAATGTGAACTCAGTGACAGAAATAAAAGAAAAACAGAGGTGAAGACACAAAAAAGAGCCAGAAATGAGATGAATTTAGAAATGAACCCTCTACCACTCTCTATATGCTTGCTCTGGTGAGCCGTAAACAGGGCTCCGAGCTTCCTGGAAGGCATTAGGAAAAGGGGAACCTGGTCAGTTAAACTGTCCCAGTGGCAATCAAACAAGACCGTTGATCAAAACAAGCAAAACTGTGGCTGAAATTGACCTGAAGGGATTTCCTCTGAACCCTTTGTGGAGAAGAAAAGCCTCCCTAAAAAAATCCTTACAGAGAGCCTGGCGTTGTGTTAAATAGCTCGTCCGCTGTGGTAATAACTCAGCATAGGCCTTCCCCAAAGCACAGATGCTGCTCCTGCTAATTATTTGGGTTGGTTTAGCATGGGGATTCTTGTCCCGGAGCTGAAACTATATGCAGTGACTTTAAATTGGTCTTTAGTTATATGCCATACATGTTTGCTTTTAAGAAGTCATGATCTTATTTGAGTTTTGAAAGCTGGGAGTGTTGGTTGGAGAGGAGCTGGAAGGGAATACAGGGGCTAGGATCCTGTTGACCATGCCCCACGGTCAGGCATGAAGGGAGGGCCCCGTTGCTCTGTTTTCTTTTCTTTTCTTTTTTTTTTTAATGTTTATTTATTTTTGAGAGAGAGAGAGAGAGAGAGAGAGAGAGAGAGAGAACGAGCATGAGTCGGGGAGAGGCAGAGAGAGAGGGAGACAGAGGATCCAAAGCGGGTCTATGCTGACAGCAGCAAGCCCGATGCAGGGCTCAAACCCACGGACCGCGAGATCATGACCTGACCCGAAGTCAGATGCTCAACCGACTGAGCCACCCAGGTGCCCCCACATCACTCTGATTTACTGCTGTGCCTCCCATGCTTAGTTGGGTATTTGGCACACAGTAGGTGCTCATGATAGGCGTTTGGTGAATGAATGGGGTGGGATGTGGCTTGAATAAGCAAATACATGAATGTTTAAAGAAAAGAATCAATTAATCCGTGTTAAGACAGTGAGAGTAGACACTGCCAAACCATTTTTCCTTTTCCATCGTCTGAAGAGTTTGAATAACGAGACAATGACTTAAATCATCTCAGGTAAAAATTCAGTCTCATCCCTCCATTTTCATAGTTTATATAACTAGCATGTTTTGCGGTACAGGGGACTTGACACCCTTCTCATCTCATATCTTGGAGAGAGGACTCTAGTCTCATCATAATCTAGAATCCAAGAGTAGTCCGTGCCTTGGCTGTCCCAGATTCCCACCTTGTTAGCCCCCGACACCCCAGAATGGCCTCGGGCCCAACCAGCTCCTAAGTGCTCCCTAATACACGCTGAACCAGGAGTGCTAGCCTTTGAACCCCTGAACCTGCAGACATTTGAAACTGATAGGGGAAATGGGATTTGTTTGAGACCCTTCCTCAGGGATGTTCTTTCTAACTCTGCCCCCCAACTTCTTCCCTGCTCCCTGCAAAGGATTTTAAAATATTTTGAGAACCAGCAAGTTTTGAAAATTGTGCATACATTTTCTTGGCCCAGGGAATGGCAGACACATCTGGGCTCCAGATGTTTTCTGGGCCTGCAGTGTGGTAGCCAATCCCAGGTGGTTGCGGACGGAGCTCAGACTAAACAACAGATAACCCCGCATAAAGGCACCTTTTAGATTCCTGTGTGGGCTTTGCCACTGTCTTCTCCGGATCCAGGATGCCCCTTGAAGGACTACCCAGGGTCTCTCCCTTGAGAGATATCACAAACACATCCTGTTAGGGTAGAAGTGTAGAGGGTCTCAAGAGCCCGGTGGCCTGGGCTTGAGTCTCAGCTCAGCTCAGCTGTGTGATCTCAGGTGAGTTGCTTGCCCTCTCTGCATTCAATGTGCACGTCTCCATAAGAGAGCTCATTGACTCCGCCTTCCAGGCTGCAGTGGGAATTATAGAGCAAATGCATATAAAATGCTTAGGACAGTGCCTGGCACCTGCTGAGCACAAAGTAGGTGTTCGCTGTTATTATTTCTAATGAGCTCCTCCTCTGGAGGCCACTAAGGAATTAGAAGTTGGTCCATGGCCTGTAATTGGTCGTTATCAATTTGCCTCAGCCCTGTGGAAGTCTTTTTTCTTAATCTCTCCCCAGGGCCTGCTAATGATGGCAGTGATGATACTGAAATTTATTGAGCACCTCCTCTGTGCCAGGCACTGTGATATAAGTATTTGATATATATTTGACATATACAAGCCCATATGAGATCCTATAGCCTGGCTTAGTGCCTGACACTGTGTTTAATGCGTGCAATAATTCTTGGAAGGAGGCACTATTATTAGCTCCATTTTTCAGCTGAGGAAGAGAAGGCCCAGAGAGGAACTGAGGAAGCAAGTGGTGTCTAGGACTTGATCCAGGATAGTCAGCCTCAGCCGTGGAGGAATGCTCTCAACCGCTACGCAGAGCAATGTCCTTGGGTCCGAAGCTGCTGCTGTGGGATACAGACAGAACCTATGATGCCAGGTGCTACAGGAACTCAGGATGGGCACAGGTTGTGTCTCCCCAGAGGAGGAGGCCTTTGTGAGCCGGGCCTCAAAGAGGATAAATAGAAGTGAGGATGGAGAAAGGCATTCCAGGTACAGGAACAGCATGAACAAAGCTTTATAGGTAAAAACCTCAGAAAACGTGTAAGCACTGAAGTAGTTAGCTAGGGTGGAAAATTGAAACAGGACCTAGTCGTGAAGAGCACTGGGTGACTGAAAAAGAATACAATCCTCTGGGAAATAGGGAGCCAAGGAATATTTTTGAGCAGAGGAGAACACGCGCATACCTGTGCCCTAGGAAAATTAACCTGGCAGAGAGAACGTCAGGTGGAATGAACAGTAGAGAGAATGGAGATCATTGGATCTGATGGTACCTTACTTTCCTTGCAGCCCTAAGGCAGTGAGGTCTCCCCAGTTTTACAGAAGCGAGGCTCAGTGAGGTCAGATGGCTTGTCCAAAGTCACACGGCCAATTAAGTAATACAGCCCAAACTCCAGCCAGGTCTTCTGACTCCCAAGTTCTATGTTCATTCTGCTCAATCCCATGAGAAGGTCTGAAAGGGTTAAGCCCCATGGACTTGAAAGGATTGCCGCTCTAGCCATAAGGGGTCTGAGGATTCTGACATCGTAGGCAGAATGGTGTGTACATGTGTCCTTGTGCCCCGGTGGCATTTGATGCAGGAGATGGCCCACTCATCAGCATCTTAGATGAGTCTGTGACCGTGATGCATCGAGAATCACACCCAAAGGTGAAGGCCAGAATTCTGCAGGGGCAATCCCTGGAACCGAAAAACAAGACTAAAGAGAAACAGAGAAATCAATTGACTGATTTTGGTGGGAAGAGGGAAGGATAGAGGTGAAATGAACACTTCAGGTTTAGTAACAAAGAGTTGTGCCCTTGGCTAACCAGTATTTTAGAGCAGTTGTTCTCAATCACAGATGACTTTGCCCCCCTCAGTGACACGTGGCAGTGTCTGGGCAGCTGTCATAACTGGGGGGTGGGGGGTGATGCTATTGCTGTCTCATGCTTAGAGACCAGGGATGCTGCTAAACATTCTGAAATACACCGAACAGCCCCCCAACAGCAAGAATGATCTGGCCCGTAATGTCAGTAGTGTTGAGGATGCAGAACCCTGCTTTAGAGAACAAAGGAAGTCCCGCCCTGTGGATGTGCACAGAGGCTGAGCAGGGCTACTGGCTGCATGCCTTCTATTGCTAAGCTTCCAGAAGAGGCTGAGGGCTAATTAGCATCCTATGGAGTGATAGAATTGTGTGTGGTGAGCAGGTGCATGGAAGGCTTCGTGATATCCCTTAACCCTCAGTACAAAAGGGACCATGAGGATCCAGGTCTGACCCAGGAAGCCCTGCCCGGCACTCACTTGGCCTGATTTTCTCTGGACACCAGGGTGCATCTCTTTCCCATTAGCAGGAATTCTGGAGTTGGCTGAAGGTGGTGGCCCCCAGTGCAGACTCACAGCACAGCACTGGAGGAGACCTGGGACCTCACTGAATCCTCCCACCCCCCCATGTTGAGCTAAGGCACTGAAACCCAGGGAGAGGAGCTGACTTGCCCAAGCCTGGGGGTGTGTATCCACGTGGGATCCTCTGGCAAATGGAAAGCCTGCTCAGGCTAGATTAAACCAAGTGTCTTCATTCAGTAACCGAAACGTCCAGGTTTCAGCTCAGGCACAGCTGGATCGGGGGACACTGACAGTGTCATTAGATCCTGCCTCTGGCCACCTCTTGACTCTGCTCTGCTATCTTCAACTCTGCTCTCTCCTTGAGGCATTGCCTCCCTTTTTGCAGACAAGATAATCACTGGCTTTCCAGGCTGTACCTTCACAGCTTCAAGTAAGGAGGACATAAAGTACCTCTCTGCCTGTGGTCCCCGAGAAAGCACATTGTGGCTCTGAATTAGGGAACATGTCCACCGCTGATCCAGCCTCCGGGTGCTGGAAGGAATGACCAGCCCAGAACAGACAGAGAGTCCACATTGCCTCTCTGGCTGGAGGGAGTAGGAAGGGGAAGGTCCTTCACAGGGAATTTGGGGGTGCTGCTGCCGGAAGCAGGGGGAGTAGACAGTGGGTGGACCAGAAGGACACATGGCCACCACCCCTAGCTGGTAAGCATCCTGCCTTTTCCACTCTGCCACAGCCTCTTAAGGCAGAGCTGCTGCCTCTCAAGGTCCCACCCTGGTCTTGTCACCAGCCCAAGGGAACAAGAGGTGGGGGAGAGCTGGGAGACAATGGCCCAGGGCTGAGAGCTCAGCCCAGTGACTGGCCAGTGACTCAGAGGTGGAGGACAGAAGAGCCTGGGTCCAGGACTTGGGAAATGACTTAATGCCCTTAGTGCCTTCCCTCTGGTAAATATGAATAGCATGCACATTGCCTTCGTTAGTTCCCACTCCAGGCCACGGGTCGAGTGTAGGGTATCTCCTCCCTGAGACTCCCCACGCACACACACCCCTTACCTCTCCACCCCCCACCCCCACCCCGAGCTCCCTCTGATGCTTACTTTAATCCCATTTCATCGTAGGGCACATGGCGGGGGGGGGGGGTGTGTGTGTGGAGAGGATGGCTCTCACCATATGGATGCCTTGGCCCCTGCTTTTGCCAGGGCCCAGCAGGTTGTCAGACCCTGCACAGCAGATACTCCCTGCCCCTTCCCAGGCACCCCCAGCCTCTCTCCCTGCAGTCTCCTCCTCTTCCCCAGCAGATCTCTGGAAACTCCTTTACTGGCATCAGCTAAAAGCTGAACAAGCTTGGTTGGTCTGATTCCAAACTGCTTTCCCAAAGCTCTTTCCAGATATAGACAAGATGGCTGGTTAGATGGACCCAGGCTGTTTCTTTTTAATCCAACACACACCGTGAATATCGAGTGTGCCTCTTGTAGAGAACCATCTGGAAGTCCTTCCTTGGGTGTGCATTGAGTGCTTTCTCTGTGCCATCCACTATTCTGGGTGCTGACGATGGCGAAGGAGACACAAGAGACAACCACCCCTGCCTTCACGGAGCTAACTGTGAATATGTAAGAAGTCAAGCAGATAGTATGTCAGATCAGAAAAGCTCACTGGGGAGAAAACAGCATGGGTTGGGGGACTGAGAATGCCAGGGGCAGGGGCTGTGGCTTCTGCCAGGAGTTCCAGAGCCTCCGAAAATGTGGCATTTGCAGGGACACCTGAAGGAGGGGAGGGAGAGAGCGGGAGATGTCCAGGGAGAGGCTCCAGGCAGAGGATGGGTCCAGGTCTCGCCGGAGGGTAAGCCGAAGGAGGAGTCTACCTGCACGTTCAAGGAGAAGTGAAGGGGCCGGGTCATGGTACATGGAAGTGGTCCAGCTGGGAGGGAGATGGCGGACGAGCCCCAGGGGTCGTGGACCCCCACACACCCAGGCATTGTGAGGACTTCAGCCTTTACCCCAGTGTGGCGGGGGCACTGGAGGCTTTTGAACAGAGAAGGGACCTGAGCAACTTTTTTTTAAGACAGAATCACCTCGCTGCTGCATTGAGAAGAGAGCTGGGTGGGGGAGGGAGCAGGGATGGAAGCAGGGAGACCACTCCTGGGGCCATGGCAATAGTCCCAGTCAGAGATGGATGGCGACACCAGGGTGGTGGCAGTGGGGATTCTGAGCTTATTCTGAAGAAGAGGCAACAGACAGATTCGATGTGGATGTAAGAGGACCGAGGAGTTGAGGCTAGGCTCAGGGTTTGGGCTGGAGCACTGAAGCACAAGGAAGACGCTGGAGGAGATTTGGGGCAGCCATAGGTCAACAGGTCAGTGTGGGACATGTTCAGTGTGAGATGCCTTTAACAGCAAGTGACGATGTCCGGTGCATATCCACCGAGGTGAGGAAGCCTGCAGGAGGCGTGCTCTAGGGGTTACAGAAATACCTTCATACACGTTCTCTCCTTTAATGTGTGCAAGAACCATAGGCTGGTAGATTAGATTATGCCCATTTCAGAGATGAGGAGACTGAGGATCACGGGGTAAGTAACTGGCCCAAAGTCACAGGATGTACCTATGGCAAAGCAGGCCCAGCCCCTCTGATTTCAAATCCATTTCCTCTTTCCTCTCCACATGCTGCTCCCCCAGGATTTCAAGAGATTTGAAAACTAGTGGATGGGGTGCCTGGGTGGCTCAGTCAGTTAAGCGTTTGACTTCAGCTCAGGTCATGATCTCATGGTTTGTGGGTTCGAGCCCTGCATCGGGCTCTGTGCTGACAGCTCAGAGCCTGGAGCCTGCCTCAGATTCTGTGTCTCCCTTTCTCTCTGCCCCTCCCCCCACTCAAGCTCTGTCTCTATCTCTCTCATAAATAAAATAAACATTAAAAATTAAAAAAAAACTAGCGGAGAAACAGAAAACCAGTGAACTCTATCACCTTTGTCCCCACTAAGGGAGGGGAGTCCCCATCTGCAGCTCCAGACCCCAGTCCTAACCTTGCCACTGCTGTGTCCCAGGTAGGCAGGGGCTGTGGGGGACAATGGCACAGGTACCACTCCCAAGATCAGAGCAACAGGGCCATCTGGTTCACGTGATGCTTTTTCTTTCGTGCCTCTTTCTGCTGGCTCTCTGCCCTTTGCTTCCTAAGAGGGACACTCTTTAGGGGACCCTGGGTGTATCTGTCTGTGTGTATCTGTGCATGTTTCTGCACCTTGGAGGCCAGAACAATGAAAATAGGTGAATGTTTGGACTCGTAAGACGAATAACCCAACCTTGCAAATAAATCAGCTGTTCTACCAGCCCAAGGGGGGATCCACCTGCAGGGCAATAAATGAGATCATTGTTTTCTTTCTTCTTTTTTTCCCCCATATTCTCTTGACATACAGCATAACTTTGTCTGGAAAGCGATGTTTCCAGGACTGCACAAAACTAGGGATGAAATTATTTTCATGAAAGAAAACTCTATCTCTGTGGTTAATCTGAAGAAATGACTTCATATATCCATTTGACTCCTTCAGTGTTTCTCTGATGCATGCCTAGTGGCAGAGTCTTTCTGATTTGAGTTCTCAATAGCAGAACACGTGAGCTGTGGAGGGGACAGATGTCCAAGCCTGGAGCAGGAAAACTACCTGGTTGGGAGTTTGTGCGGAGGGCAGGAAGGTAACCAAGATTCTCGGATGCTCAATGATGTGCTTGACATGGCTCCTTAGTATCCATTGCCTCATAAAATCCTTACAGCAACCCATTTTACAGGTAAGAAACTGAGGTTCAGGGTGGAGCCCCGGTCATGCTCCAAAGCCCATGTTCTTTTTAGTACCCCACATTTGTAAATTCCATCCTGGCTACACGGACAACATTTGAAAAGTCTACCCAGGTGTGGGGTCAGGGGACACAGTGAGGGCCCTGATGCTGACAGACATGGGCCTTAACACACCAGCCCAGCCTTTCCCGGTAGAACCCATGTAAGGGTCCGGTGACCCGACTGGGACATGAACGGCTGGGGGGGGGGGGGGCAGGTTCAGAGCACCAGCGTCTGTCCTACCTCCCTCCTCAAGGTGGCACGCATTGAGGACTTCTGGAAGAGGCAGGCTTTGTGCCATCCAGAGCTGCCTCTTCTTGAAATTTCTTGGCCCCCAGGAATGTCAGTCAGGAGGGGAAGATGCTGGAATGCTGTCTCTGACATGGGCTGGGATGTAGCTGTGCTGTCTCTGCCTCTTTGTCTCTCTGTCTATCTCTGTGTCTCTCTCTCTCTCTCTCTGTCTCTCTCTCTCTCTCTCACACACACACACACAGCTTTAATAAAGGGATGATTATCTGTGCATTAATTTTCCCTCTAGTTAGTTTTAAGAAGTTTTAAAAAAATGTTTACAACTTTGCTGTGGAAGAACCTGAGGATCAGTTCTGCACCAAAACAACAACAACAACAACAACAACAACAAAACCCAAAAGCATTAATCTAAAGGACTATGGCATATTAAAAATATGACATATTTATCTGCCATAAATACAGGTTTGTGTCCCCTTAATCCTCTTAACTCAGAGGTTGGCAAACTATGGCCTGAGGCCTTGTTTTTGTAAATAAAGTTTTATTGGAACAGAGCCATACTCATTCAACAGCAGAACTGAGTAGTTACCACTGAGATTATATGGCCCACAAAACTGGAAGTATTTACTGTCTGGCCCTTTATTAAAAAAAGTTGGCTGATCTGTAAGACACAGACACTCTCTCTCTCTCTCTCTCTCTCTCTCTAGCAAACTCCTATGAATCCTACAAGATCCAGCTTAAGTAGTCTGTCTGCCTAGAAACCTCTTAAACCACCCAGGCCCAAGACAAAGCTAATCATATCCTTCTCAGGCCCCGCAAGGGGCTCCAAAGAGCAAATAGACATTGTTCGTGGAACCATGCATGCCAGACATTGTTCTAAGCATGTCACGTGCTTTATGATCACTATTTTACAGATGAGGAAACCAAGGCACAGAGAGGTTAGGTGACTTTCCCATAGTCCCACAACTGTGAGTCGGAGTTTAGACCCAGGAAGTGTGTCTTTGGAGGTCGGTTTGTTCACCATGTTGCCACAGCTAGTTATTATCCCCATTTTACAGATGGAAAACAGAGACTCTTACACAGCACACACTCTGTTGTGTTATGATAAAGTACATCCAAGTCTATCTCTTCGCAGTTTTTCCTCGAGGGCAGAAACGCTCTTCCTCACCCCACACCCTAGTGCCTGGCACATAGGAGATGCTCAGGGACTAAAGGTTAAGGTGGGAGCAACTTTCTGGAGCGTGAGCTCCTTGAGGCCAGGGAGGTCAGCTTATATACCACTGGAGCTCCAGTGCCCAGCACTGAATTTGCCTCAAAGAAGTGGGTTCAGCAAATGGGCGAGAGAGGGGAGAGTTTTTCTGGGAATAGGAAGCCCTCCTCTGACTGCCTCTGCTCTTCCTCACTCTTCTTGGCTGGGAAAGGTTGGCCAAAGCTCTGTGCCAGGATCTGTTTAACTTGGCTGGGAGGCATTGCCAGGAGAAGGAAGGGATGTCACCTGCCGCGTTCGCTGGTGTTCAGACTTGGCCACATTTTCAAAGGCCTCACTGATTGCTCACGAGGAGTATGTCTGCATGAAATTCTCCCGGCACAGGAAATATGTCGGCAGATGTAATTTTACTCCTTTCATTCCAGTGGGGTTGATCTTTGAGGAAAACCACTGATTGACATAGACCCCGGCTACATTTTTGCAGTCACAAAATCCTGGTCATTGCCAGAAAGACTCAGGGATCATCTGGTCCATGAGAGGTAAAGGACAATTTTTGTTTAATCCCCAAAATAAAAATGGTATTTGATCACCATCAGTTGAGTATTTGAGCAGCACCCAAAGGGTTACACAGATTACAAGGTGATGGGCATTCAGGGGAGAGGGGGGCCTGCCCTTGGGCTGGCTGGGTCAAGGCAGAAAGACTTCCTGGAGGAGAGAAATTAGAGGCAAGCTCCTAGGAAGGCATGCAATTCAGTCAAGGAGAGGAGGAGGGACAGCATCCCAGGGCAGAGGTGGGAGATCAACGGTATTGTTCAGGTACAGGGGGCTGCCATCAATGAGATGCGTCTGGGGAGTTATAACTGGAAAGTACTGGGAGATTCAAGGGGGACAGGGAGGCCAAGAGCGTGGTTCCAGAATCAGACCTGACTTCAGTTCTCCGCCACTACGTTTGGTGGCTGTATATCCTTGTCTGGCAACCTAAATCTCTTCGTGCTTGGGGGATGGTGGACATGGGCTATGACTCGTTTGGGGTCTTTGCTACTATGCAAGTTGTAGCTGTGTCAAAACTCATCCAGCTGTATGCTTAAAATGGATGTTTTGTGGTCAGTAAATTATTCCACAATATAGCTGATCTTAAAAGGAAAAAACCTCTTTGCGCCCCGATTTCCTCATCTGGTCATCCATCTTTCATAGGAACAGTGTCAGGGTTGACCAGGACAATGCCTGTAAACTGCTTACCCCAGTATTAGCTCAGTGTCAGTTAGGAGTACTGTTATGTTATGGCTGTGTAGGACCTTAAAAGCAAAGCTGAACACTTTGAACTTGTGTCTGGTAGGCAGAGGGAGCCCCTAAAGCTTTCTGAGCAGGGAAGAAATCAAAAAGTTTTTTGTTTAATTGCAGTAAAATAAACGTAACGTAGAATTTACCATCCTTTAGATGGTTAGAATTAACCATTTCTAAAGTATACAGATTAGTGGCATTAAGTACATTCACAATGCTGTTCAATCATCACCACCATCCAAAATTGTGTTTTTAAGAGAGGAATTAGGTGGGATGACCCAGAGGAGAGAGATACTCACGGGTGGCCCCTGGAGAGGTCTTTGGAACTGTGCATGCGGGGATGTTACAGGGATGGAAAAAATACATAAGAGAACTTAGCACAGAAGAAACCATATGATTTGGTGAATAATTGTATAAGGAAGAAGGAAGCATCAAAGATGACTGTAATTTCCAAGAAGAAATAAAAGGAGGGGCCCCTGGGTGGCTCAGTCAGTTAACCAACCAACTTCAGCTCAGGTCATGATCTCACAGTTCATGAGTTTGAGCCCCGCATCGGGCTCTGTGCTGACAGCTCAGAGCCTGGAGCCTGCTTCGGATTCTGTCTCCCTCTCTCTCTGCCCCTCCCCCACTCATGCTCTGTCTCTGTCTCTCTCTCTCTCAAAAAAAAAAACATTAAAGAAAAAAGAAATAAAAGGACATCTCAAGCTCTCTTTGAAATACTTTTATTTATAGCATATTATTTGGCTTAAGATTCTGGCGGTCCTGATAACACAGAGTGCTGGTAAAAGTATGCTGAAGTTGTCACTTACGTATATCACTTGGGGTACAACCTTTAGAAAACTAATTTGGCAATACATGTTAAAAGCCTTTAAAAAAAAAAAATGGTTCTTATCCTGATCCAGTGCTCTGAATTCCCGGAATACATCCTCAGAATAATCCAGACTTCAGAGAAGCTGTGTGTGGGTTGATATCCATGAACTTAATGTTGTTGGATTTTGAGTAATAGCTCCCAAGTGGAAGCCACCTGACTGTCTGTCCCCACCTAACGAAACAGTCCAAGGCTTTGAACCCTTAAATTTTTTTCCTTTAATGTGTTGCAGGGCTCCATTGCATAGGGAGGTACCCTGAGGCATTTAAGTTATGCTTTGACAAACTATATTTGTATGCAACAATTAGGGCATAATTGGCCCTTTGCAAAAGTCCCCTCATAGGTGGATGGAGCTGTGTCCACAGACTCCTAATATCCTAATCTTGCCCTGGCTGCCCTGACATGACTGAGGGAGTGACCCCCAGATTCCAGTGACTGCAAGAAGGGAGCTGTTCCTTAGCCCTCCTCCACCTTCCCTGGCTTACTGTGTGAAAGCAGGCCTGCCTAGGGAGAATTTCCAGTCCCCATGGCCAGTCTGTGCTCCTGAGAGGGCGGATATCGAGGGCAAATCGTGGACAATCCCATCCTGGGTGATAGCCCGACTGTCATCACTGAGACCAAAAGTGCTCCATGAAAAGGGTTCGAAGGAGCATCATCTATGCACTTGGGTAAGAATATTATTCCATCTGGACTGGGAAAATGGTGGCGTAGCACTGCCTCCAGCTTTCTTAGATGACAGGATCAGAAATGATAGTGTCAAGGGCAGAGGCATGTGGTTATTCACCAGGAGGAAGCCAGCCCAGGAAGCTCTCACGCCCTTAGGAATTGAATTGGAACAAATGCCCAATAGGAGTTAACTACAAAATAAAAGTCCTTTTCCCTTGGTACATTTATAAAGTTTATAGAGCACTTTTACTTTCTTCATCTCTTTACAACAGTCCTGTAAGGAGGCTGGGCAGATGTGACTGGCCCACTTCACAGAGGGAGAAACTGAGGCACGGTTGAGCAAAGCAGTTTGCTTTTTTTTTCTTTTTTAATGTTTATTTATTTTGGAGAGAGAGCAAGCAGGGGAGGGGCAGAGAGAGGGGGGACAGAGGATCTGAAGCAGGTTCCATGCTGAGAGCAGTGCGGGGCTTGAATTCACAAACCATGAGATCATGACCTGAGCCAAAGTCAGATGCTTAACCAACTGAGCCACCCAGGCGCCCCAGCAATTTGCTTTCTTGACCTACAACGAGGATCAGGGGAGAAAGAGTGCTGTCATATGTTAGCCACTCAGTGTTTCCGGGACTGGGCTAAGAGCTTTTAAATAACTGCCTCACTTAAATTCAGTCTTTACAGCCACACTTGGCTATTGATAGTCCGTTTTGTAGATGAGGAAAGAGGCGCAGAGAGGCTGAATCACTGGCCAAGGCCACACAGCTTGTGAGAGAGGCAGAGTTAGGATTAGAACTCAGATCTCCCTGGCTCCAAAGCCTGCTGGGGCCACACCTTTACAAGAGTCATTGACGCCTCTTAATAGAACTATACATCTGAGTAGGCAGGCCCCTGTGGCCAAGGAATCAGGTGCTCCCAAAACCGTGGAGAAGAAGACCAGTTCTCCACGCTTGTCATTTGTTCATAATATAACATGAAGAATAACCCCTTGGCTACATGCCTCAGCATGTCAGTGTCCTGTTGATGAGAGCAGGTGCACAGTCCTTGTCTTCACACCCTGTTCTTCAGGTCTGCTCACAACGTTACTAAACCGGAGGGACTGTGGTGACAGAAGTGGGCAGTTTCCGCAGTTTCCTTTTAAAGGCAGTCATTCTTTCTTTCACAGATTCGATCATTTATTCATTCAACAAACAGCAGCAAGATGTTTGGTTTTTTTCCCAGACCTTGAGCTAAGAACTGGAGCTGCAAATGGAATGGAACGCACTCCTTGCCCAGCAGGTGGAATAGAGGATTAACAGTGAAAAACCGTTTCATGCAATGATGGGATGAGTCGTGGTGCTGTTGACAGTTGGGGTCCAGGGGCTTTGGCGGGAGAGGGCTGTAAAAAGGAGCAATTTTCTGAGGAGACTTTGTTTCTAAAGCCCTTGGATGAGAAATGAGATTTTGAGAGTAGAAAGAATCCCTTCTCCCAGCCGCCGCCCCCCCCCCACCCCCCCCACCCCCCCCCCCCCGCTTTCTGGAAGCTTCCTTTCATGTCCACCTGTTCACACCTGCTAATATAATTCTTTGACCATGCACCATCTTCTCATCTGAGAAATGGGGGTGATGCTACCAATTATCATGTGCCAGACCTCTCCGTCTTACAGATGGGGCGGCTGAAGATCAGAGACGAGAGGGCCTGGCCCAAGGTGCCCTCGGGAAGGCAGGCAAAAGGGCAGGATGTTCACTCGCCTCATCCAGGCTCCAGAGCTGGCCTCTTTCCCACCAGAGCCAGTACCTCTCACAAGGCCAGTGCACAGGTGCCCCCAGCCACAGTTTAACCACAGTGGCCAAGCCCCACCCCCACCCACTTCCCCGTCCTGTGCATCAGGCCCTCAGACTGTCCCCTGCCTCCCTTGCTGTCCTCTCTTCTTCCTCCCTCCTAGATGCTTCCCTCTCCCCACTGTGAGGTCTGCCCAGTCCTTCTGGAAGAAGCCAACCAACCACCCTCAACACAACCAAAGGAAACAGTGTTGCAGTTCAAGCTAGCCCCATTTGGGGACAGCCGCAGGGAAAAACCTTGTGCTGACTTCTCCGTTTATTTATTAGCTTTGTGCCCTTGGGCTGCCATCCGCCTTCCAGGGGAGATAACCCAGCCGAGGTCGGCTGCTGGTGCAGAGTAAGCTGAGAATCCGGAAGCAACTCCACATTACTAAGTGCCACCCAGCATCAGTGTTTAGTTGGTATTGTTTTCACAGTGCCGCTGTTAAGATCAAAATGATGTTAGATAAACAGGAAGCACGTTAACCCCCAGGCAGTGCTGGAGAGAGGAGCTCTGCTTCCCCAGGGCCAAGCAGGAGAGAAAAGAATTCTCTTCCTGATAGAAAATAGAGGGAAACGGCCAAGCGCTAGCCCAGAGGGGTAACCTGGGGCTTGAGGCAGCTCTTTGGGCCTCTAAACCCAGGGTCCCTGCAGGGAAGCCTGGACAGAAAGACAGAGGCAGGGCTGGCCTCGCCCTGTCCCTTCCCTGTCTCAGGTGGGTGGAGTGATCATGCAGAGGACAGCCTCAGCCTGGAACAAGGAGGTGTTCTCCGGGCAGGACATCCCTAACGGGAAGGTCAGGCCAGAGCACGAAGGCAGACCCCTGGCACTTGTGGGCGGCATTTTCCCTCCAAGCAGAATCTGCATCCTCAGCCAAGCAGCCCCAGAATGCTGGAAACTTCTCTCAGCCCCTGAGGCTAGCTTCTGTTATGGGGAAGGAAAGGGGTCTGGCATTTCTTGAGAACTTACTCCAAGCTTGGTGTCTTTACATAGGGGTTATGGTTTGAATTGTGTCCCCTCAAAAGTCCTAACCCCCCCCCACCACCACCACCAGTACTTCAGAACGGGACCTATTTGGAGATGGGTTTGTTGCAGAGGTAATTAGCTAAAGATGAGGTCATCCTGGAGTCGGGTGGGCTGCTAATCCAACATGACTGGGATCCTTACAAAAAAGGGGAACTTGAACACAGATGCTCATGCACACAGGGAGAGCAGGAGGTGACGATGAAAGTGATATTTCTCCATTCCAAGAATGCCAAGAAACCAGCAAATCACCGGAAGCTCCGGGAGAAGCGTGGGACAGATTCTCTGTCTTTGCTCTTAGAAGGTGGCTCGACCTGTTGAGTGTCTGACTCTTGATTTTGGCTCAGGTCATGATCTCCGGGTCCTGGGATCGAGCCCCATGTCGGGCTCTGCACTGAGTGTGGAGCCTGCTTGGGATTCTCTCTCTCTCTCTCTCTCTCTCTCTCTCTCTCTCTCTCTCCCCCTCCCTCCCTCTGCCCCTCTCCCCTGCTTGTACTCTCTCTCTCCCCTAAAATAATTTATAGATGCATACATATATTAATAAATAAATAAGGAACCAACCTGCCAGCACTATGATCCCAGATGTTCAGCCTCTAGAACTGTGAGACAGTAAGTCTGTTGTTTAAGCCAGTAAAGTTGTGGTACTTTGTTATGACAGTCCCAGGACAGTAAAACCGCATTTTACCTTCTTAGACCTCACAGCAAGCCTGCAAAGGGAAGTATTGTTATGCACACTTTACAGATGTAGGAATTGAGGCTCAGAGGGGTCAAGTGACTTGTTCAGAGCCACACAGTAATTAAGGAAAGAGGGCAGATATGAGCCCAGCCCTGTTTGGTTACAAGCACACAGATGATAGGATCTTGAGCATTGAATTCTGGATCTTGGTTGGAAGGAAAAGGGATCTGAGAAGCACTGTGAGATTCCCAGAAAGCACTAGGCATCTAGGCGTTCTGGGCCCTAGGAATGAGTCCTGCCAAGTCCCTCCTTTCTCCCACGATAGTGGGGGCTGGGCAAGAAAAGGCAGGACTAGCCCCAAGGGTTTCGAGCTGAGTCGCTGGTGAAGTGTCTGGGAAAGTCAGAGGTAGGGAGCTGACCAGACATCAGAGGGAGCCCCGAAGCCTGCTGACCGAAGGCCAGGGGCCAGAAGACTCTCCCAGCCCAGGCTGGGTGTGGCCAGGGAGCCGAGTGGCCCCAGCTCTAAGGCTTGACCTTGCAGGGGCCAAGAGCCAAGAGGTCATTGGAGTGTCCACCAGAGGCCTGGGGGAACCTTCCCCTCCCTCTCTTTAATGTTCTTCTCCTGCAGGCTTTCAAAGCCTGTGCCTCTCCCCCGCTGCTCTAGAATTGCCGAGTTATTCCCCATAGCCCTCCCGCTCCCCTTGCCCCCTCCCTCAAGCTTGAGCAGCTGTCCCCAGGCAGCACCCCCCTTTGCTCTGCACTGTCGCTCCCCCTTCTTGTATCTGGTGCTGTCAGGGGAGTCTGCCTGTCCTACAGCAGGGCCCCAGGATCATTCTTAATCAAGGCACGGAAAGATGGCATCACAGTCCCCCTGGAGCCTGCAGAACAGGCCTTTTAAGCTCTGTCTCCTGCGGGGGGGATCGTGGAGGACACAGGGGAGCTGTCACTAACAGAGCCACGGAAAGACTAGATAGGGAGCAGACTGGCAGTCGCTTCTTAGGACCCAGGGGAAGGCAGGGGGCAGCCAGGACCCCCACCTGCCCCCGGGTCCTCTCTCTGAGGCATTTGGAAACTGAGGCTTGCTGTCCACAGGAATGCCACCCCCTCTCCCTTGGTGACTGGGAAGGGGGAGTGGATGGGGGACGTGCCGTGTTTTGCCAGCAGCAGAGCTAAATTGCAGTTGGGGTAATTACATTTTGCCTTAGTCATGCCTCCCGCTGGACCACTTGGCCAGTGTCCGGCCTTCAGGGGGAAGGCAGGCCCACTTGTACTGGCTTAGCCACACTGTGGTGTTCCTCTGCTCCTGGGCTCTGCAGGTGCACCAGACTCCAGGCAGGCAGCAGTGGGGCTCTGGGGCCCAGCTTGGACTCCACACCCTGGGGGTGATGGGCCCGGGCACGCCAGCCCCACCTGGTGAAAGGCCCGAAGAGGGGGCAGCCAGGACCCCCGTGGGCTAATCACAGCCATCCTGGGGCCCCATCCCTGCCAGGAGCCAGATGGGCATCAGAGAGGCTGGGACTGGCTGCACCCTCAATGACCACCTACCTCCAAGGCTTAGCCAGGACCCCACAATCCCATCTCAGGGCCTCTCCGTGAGTGCTCCCTGAACTTTGGACAAGCCCTTCCTGTCCCCAGCTGGTGCTGACTCGTGGGATATCTGTTCCTGACATCCATTTCCCACTGGGGAAGCCAGGGCAGCTTCTCACTGTGCCTGAGTCCTGGGTGTCTGGGTTTCTGTGAGGTTTTGCCCCGGACACATCACGCTCCCCTGCCTCTGTTTTCTTATCTGTAAGATGGTGATAATACCAGTGGTGACCTCCTCTGGTTACCGTGCAGATCCCACGAGATAAGACTCAAAGTATTTAGAATGGCACAGAGTAAGTATGAAATGACAGTTAATTGTAGCAATGATGGTGCAGATGACTCAGTCCCCACAGTACACCTGCTACTACAGCTGCTGTTACTACTATAGTACTAATGCTACTGCTGTTGTTATTATTGCTACTCTTAATTCCATTATTACTGCAGCCACTATCTGAGCTGGGACTAATACTCCCACTGGGATAAACACCACCCTGTAGGATATCCATTATGGCTACCAAGTTTATAAAGCTTTGGAAACGTCAATGGTCTCCCATTGAACTTCTAAAACGTTACTGTGGGGGTCAAGACTTTTCATATATAGTTCTGCATCTTGCCCCCCAGGCTCCTGTCTTCTCCTCGGGCACAGCCTCCTGCCCAGAATTTCCACCAGGAGTGTCCCCTCTACCCCGTTTCTCCCTCTACCTGGACCAGCTCTTTCCCCCTTTATTATTAATGCCCTTCCCTTTTTAAAATCGCACACTCCAAAAATCTCAGCTCAAATGTCACGTGAAGTCTTCCTTGGCTGGGGAGAGACCGAGATGCAAAATAGGAAACCACGTTTAATCAGAAATCAGGACTTTAGTGTCCAGGATGGCAGCAAGAATGGAGGCAGGAAAGACTCCCAGTTCGATGCTGAGAACTGGGGAGAAGCCAAATTAGGAACCTGAAGCAAGCTGCATCCTTCCTTCTCCTGGAAGTGGTTCATTCCCACCTCAACCCTCTGGCCCAGTGGGCAGGAGTGATTCCCCCTCCTCATGCTAGAACATGGAGCCTGGCCCTGCTCTGTAAGCCTCTCTTGTTTCCCTCCACGTCAGGAGGGCCTGGAATCTCAGGCACATCCCCAAAGCAGAAGTCAGTCTCCATACAGAATCTGAGCTAGGGCCCACAAA
Organism: Prionailurus bengalensis; assembly: GCF_016509475.1. Lineage (NCBI taxonomy): Eukaryota > Metazoa > Chordata > Mammalia > Carnivora > Felidae > Prionailurus > Prionailurus bengalensis. The sequence goes on from NC_057358.1 coordinate 127,050,655, forward strand.
AAATCCCTTCTTCTATGGGCTGCAAGGAACGAACACAAAGAGTGTTTCTAAAAATAAAATGACAGAGACCGTGATCTCGAGGCAAAGAGAGAAGTGTCTGGAAGAAGTGAGAAAGAAAATTATGAAAAATGGCATTCTTTGGTCATCTCTATTTCTGCATTAAACTCTGGAATTTACCTAGAGAGGAAAAAGTCAAGGCTGATGGAAGTTTCCTGACTGCAGACAGATCCTAAGATTTAAAGTGAGACTTGCTGTCTGGGCTTCTAGAAAGATAAGTGATGTTCACTTCAGAATGACTCCATCAGGCCCCCTGAGGAGCTTTGTAAGACTCAGCCTTAAAGTTATAGGGCACATCGGTCTCCTGTAGATGCTGTAACAAATCACAAGCTTAGTGACCTAAAACAACATAAGTTATTCTCTTACTTTTCTGGAGATCAGAGTCCAAACTGAGTCTCACTGAGGTAAAATTGAGGTGTCATCAGGGCTGTGTTCCCTTCTGGAAGGTGTAGGGGAGAATCCCCTTTCTTGCTTTTTCCAGTGTGTAGAGGCTGCCCCCATTCCTTGGGTGGTGGCCCCTTCCATCTTCCAGACCAGCTATGGTCAGCTCAGTCTGTCGAGCACTGCATAACTCAGACGCTGCCTCTTTCCATGTGTAGGACTCACATGAGTACGTTGGGTCCACCTAGATAGCACAGGACAATCTCCCTATCTTAAAGTCAGCTGATTAACAACCTTAATTCCGTCTGCCACTTTAACCCCCCCCTTCCCGTTCCCCCTCTTCCAGCCAGGTAATTTAACATGTTTGCAGGTTCAAGGGGATAGGATGTGAACATCTTTGGGGACCATTATTTTGCCTACCACACAATGTTAGGAATATAGGATTGCATTCTGATTTTTTTTAAATCAGTAATTCATGCCTGGAATTGGAAGTGGCTTTCTATTACCCAGAAATGGGACTCAGCCAACTTAGTGTGACCTCAGGAAAGTCGCTTAACCTCTCTGGTTAAACCTTTGTTTTCTCATTTCCAAAACTAAGAGTTTAACTGTAAGCTCTCATGATGAGTGACCATGGCTTCACCATCTCTCCTGACAAGGGTCTGGCACATAACAGGTGCTCAGGAAATGTTTGTGCTGACTTGGGGGCAGGGGCTGGACCTAGGGCATGTAAGCCCTCCCAGATTTCAAGGCTTTCATGACTCATAGTTCTAAACAAAAAACACGAATTTTCAAAATGGGTATTCATATCTCTCAAGAAACTCCTCCTAGGCAGAAAACATGTCAGTTTTCTATGTGGCACAAATCTTTGTACTACAGGGCATTTGATTACACAGACACACACACACACACACACACACATGCACATTAAATGAATGGATGGACACTATAAATGTGTATGTGTGTATGTATATATGTATGTAAACATGTATATGTATATACACACAGAGGGTGAAAAAGTGTGTGTGTACACGTGCACACATGCTTGAGTCTAACCTTTAATAATAATAATGCCGAAGGGAAAGTGGGTGATGGACATCTGTTGGGAGGAGCACTGGGTGTTGTATGGAAACCAATTTGACAATAAATTATATTTAATATAATAATAATAACAATGTCAAATGCAAAGTGGTGTCGTAAGGATTAAAATAGTTAAGACGTGCATAATGCTTAGAATAGTGCCTGGCTGATGGCAAGTGCCACAAAACCTTAACTATTGTTTTTCATCATTGTTATTATTATCTTGACACGATGCTGAACGGATGTGGAATTTCCATAAGTCACCCTGCTGTGGGAAAAAGAAGGATCCTAGCGCTCTGGGGAAATCTGGAGCAGCTTGCGAGAGGGAGTAGCATTTGAGCTGTGCCTTGAAGGGAAGTGGAAAAGCTCCCTGTAAGAGGCCAAGGGAAAGGCATTCTGGATGGAGGAATCTTGCGAGCAGAGGCATGCAAATAGAGAGCCATATCAAGGGAAGTGAGCCCCTCTGTCACTTTAAAAGTCGTGGGACATTTGCTTGGACAGCTAGGTAGGGTGAAGGTCATGGAGGTTTAAATGCCTGGCTGAGAAGTTTCCATCATATCCTCCAGGCAGTGGGGAGCCACTGACGGTTGTTGTAGTCAAGAGGGTGGTCATGGGCTCTAAGTCTTTGCTCTAAGCAGAAGGAGAAATCAGTCCTATGGCCGTGCCAAACAAATCACCACAAACTGGGAGGTTGGAAACAACAGAAATGTATTCTCTGGAGGCCAGAAGTCTGAAATCAAGGTGCTCCCAGGGTCAGTTGGTACTGGGGGCCTGAGGGTAAATCTGTGCGATGCGTCTCCCAGCTTCTGGCTGGTGTTCCTGGGCTTGTAGGCACATCACCACAGTTTCTGCTTCCTTCTTCTCTACCTGTCTCTGTGTCTCAGATCCTCCCCTGCCTTTCTCTAAGAGACACATGCCACTGGATTTAGGGTCCACTCTAATCCTTAGTTACATCTGTAAGACCCTTTGAACAAATAAGATCACATGCCAGGTGCTCCGTGGTTAGGACACAGATGTGTCTTTTTCAGGCCCATCATTCAACCTACTACAAGTGGCTATAACAATAGTCTGGCACGTTGTCTGCACTTGAACACCAAATTCTTGCAATCAGATGGGATAGAGCTTCCAGAAGTGTGCGAGTGGCGTGGAGCCCTGAGTCAGTTGTTTTTTTCCCGTGGCTCTTCTCATCTGTAAAGGTAGATGGGGGTGTATGGGGGCCAGGCTCAGTGGCGGTTGGGGTAACAATTGTGAGCTGGGTTATAACTGAGAGGTTCTCAACCTGGATGCAGATTAGAATCACCCGGGAGAATGCTGAAAAATACCAGTGTCTTGGCCCCACCCCCAGAGGTTCTGGTTTAATTGGTCTGGGGTGAGGACCAGGTGTAGGCACTTTCTAAAACTCCCCAAGTTGTTCTCGCATGTAGCAAGGGTTTACTTAACTGCCAGGTTTTCAGCGAGGGCAATATAGTGCCAAGGGGGTAAAAATTGGTTCGTGGGAAACAAATTAACCCTTAAGCGTTACAGTGGTTTGTGACACTCCAAAGGACCAGTGTATCTATGGTATTAAAATTCCGTGGGGTGGGGTGTTTAAAAATGTAGTATATTAATATGAAATCTGAGGTGCAGTAAGGCCAACAGATCAGGCAGATAGTTTGAGAAGACAGTTTGTTACTCTTGGTCCCCAAGAGCACGTGTGTGGCACATCACACCCTGTGAGTGGGTAGGCAGGATGGGGTACACCAGGACAGGTCAAGAGGCAGAGGGGAAGGGGGAAATGTAGGGAAATGAGTCTTTCTTTTTTTTTTAATATGAAGTTTATTGTCAAATTGGTTTCCATACAACACCCAGTGCTCATCCCAACAGATGCCCTCCTCAATGCCCATCACCCACCCACTCCTCCCTCCCGCTCCCCATCAACCCTCAGTTTATTCTCAATTTTTAAGAGTCTCTTATGGTCTGGCTCCCTCCCTCCCTTTTTTTTTTCTTCCCCTCCCCCATGGTCTTCTGTTAAGTTTCTCAGGATCCACATAAGAGTGAAAACATGGGGCGCCTGGGTGGCGCAGTTGGTTAAGCGTCCGACTTCAGCCAGGTCACGATCTCGCGGTCCGGGAGTTCGAGCCCCGCGTCAGGCTCTGGGCTGATGGCTCAGAGCCTGGAGCCTGTTTCCGATTCTGTGTCTCCCTCTCTCTCTGCCCCTCCCCCGTTCATGCTCTGTCTCTCTCTGTCCCAAAAATAAATAAACGTTGAAAAAAAAAAAAAAAAAAAAAAAAAGAGTGAAAACATATGGTAACTGTCTTTCTCTGTGTGACTTATTTCACTTAGCATAACACTCTGCAGTTCCATCCACATTGCTACAAAAGGCCGTATTTCATTCTTTCTCGTTGCCAGGTAGTATTCTATTGTGTATATAAGCCACAATTTATTCATCCATTCATCAGTTGATGGACATTTAGGCTCTTTCCATAATTTGGCTATTGTCGAAAGTGCTGCTATAAACATTGGGGTACAAGTACCTGTATGCACTCCTGTATCCCTTGGGTTAATTCCTAGCAGTGCTATTGCTGGGTCATAGGGTAGATCTATTTTTAATTTTTTGAAATGAGTCTTTCTTGTGGTTCCCACTAGAAGGAGCTGGTGAGGCAGGGGAAGCAGATTTAGGATTGACTGGTTTAAAGAATTTCAGTGGGCTCTGGGGCATAGGGGCTGTGCCTGGCTGTCTGATACCTGGCCCTGGGATGATTAGGGCAGGGGGACAGTGACCTGGAGCTTGAGAGCCTAATGAAGGAGTGTGAGCTCTGGACTGGTTGGTTCACATTTGAAAATTACTCTCACTGGCAAGTAGTTTGCTGTCAGGAACTGGCTATCCAAGGGAGGGGCAGACCCTCTATGGTCCCTTAGGCCCCAGACGTCAGAGCATCAGAATACCAAAAATAAAAGTGGAGGTGGGGGACAGGGAGGGAAGAAAAGGTCCAAGAAGGCTTATTGAGGGGAAGGGAATAATAACAAATAATAATAATGATAATAATAATAATAATAATAATAATTAAAAGGGTGAGAAACCTTGAGTGACATCTGGGCTACTTCATATATTCCTTGATAGAACTCCCAGACCAGGCGCTGGGGGAGAACTCTCTCTGGAAGCATCCTTATCCAGATGTATAGCTGGATGCGGCCCTGCTTCGCCAACAAGAACCATGTGCTCACTTCCCCAGGGGTCCATGGCCTCTTCCAAAGTGCAATACCTTTTAATAGCAGCAACAAAGGAGAATTTAGAGTCCTCTTGTGGTTTATTTTGCTCAGCAATCAGCTGCTGAATTTAACCTAATGGGATTCTAATGTTTTTAAAAGCCAATTTAGTAATCTTTGTATTTTGGATGGATTGTGAAAGCCCTATTAGTTATTTATATCAATGTGTACGTAGAAGGCTGCGAATGGCAGATTTATGCTTTTATGTGCCATTAACATCTACTCTATGTTAACAGCAGCATTTAGCCAGATCTCGGAATGTTGGCCTAATCTCCTCTGTGCCTGTAAACACACACACACACACACACGCACACGCACACGCACACACACACACACACACACACCCCTCTGTCATTCTGTGTGGTCAGCCATAGGGTATTTCAACTGATTAAACATCCTAGTGAATAGTTCCTCACTATATCATATCAAATAAGTGATAAGTCTATAGTCACCAGGCTGTTTAATTAAAGATAATCAGTCTTGGAAGACTTAGAATACAATTAGATATACTTAACACTAGAGCTTGGTTGAACATGATTTAATCTTTCTTGGGTGATTCAGGATCTTACAGGCCTTGGGGGCCTTCGTTATGAATATAAATGATCTTCATGCTCTTACTTTGCAGAAGCTCCCTTGGAAAGAGATTTCTAGTTGAAAACCTGCCAAGCACATGGGCTTCCACCGTGGAAGTTACCCTCACAATTACCTGGAAGTGGTTTCTAGACATCCTGGGGATAACAAATCTGTGGATATTTGTCCTTGGCATAAAATGCTCTGGCAACTGGTATGAAATTCATTTTGCGGCCCCCTTTTATTTCTGTAACAGAGAGAAATCCTCAGTGGGGTGCTAATGTATCATTAACACCTTTCTTTACAACTTACCGTTCTTTTCCATCAAGAACTCTACCCAGGACTCACTTATTAATTCAATGCGTAAATGTTTATCAAGCAAGTCTGAGTGAAACACAGTAGAAGTGGGGAATTGGCAAGAGGTGGTAAAGCTAAATTTTTTTTCAGGGTACATGATGCATATGCAAATAATGAATCCAGAAGTTTTTGTAAATAGATACACCTCCATACCACCTCTACTATTCATCATCTCCTTCCTTTGCTTTCTAGCGTGACCACCTTCACTAGCTGAATCATATTCAGATACTTGAGATTTAGAGTTATAATTAAAATGGGAAAGAAACAGTTAAAATAGCCTCAACATACCTTTCAAAAACAAAAGGCAAGGGGTGCCTGGGTGGCTCAGTCAGCTAAAGGTCTGACTCTTGATTTCGGCTCAGGTCATGATATCATGGTTCATGGGACTGAGCCCTACATCAGGCTCTGTGCTGACAATGCAGAGCCTAGTTAGGATTCTCTCTCCCTCTCTCTCTTCCCCTCCCCCCCCCCTCATTCTCTCTCTCTCTCTCTCTCTCTCTCTCTCTCTCTCAAATAAACTTTTTTAAAAAGGCAAAAACTGATAGAACTGCAAGGAGAAATGGATGAACCCACTATTACAGTTGGAGACTTTCACACCCCTCTATCAGCAATGAACAGATCCAGCAGTAAGGACACAGTTGAACTCAACTTGGAAGACTTAGAACACAATTAGATATACTTGACACTAAAGCTTGGTTGAACATGATTTAGTCTTTCTTGGGTGATTCAGGATCTTACAGGCCTTGGGGGCCTTCGTTATGAATATAAATGATAAAACTCTATCAATCAACTGGACAAAAATGGACATCTATGAACTACTTCATCCAACAACAGAATGCACATTCTTCTCAAGCTCACATGGAACACTCACCAGGTAAGACCACACGCTGGGCCATGAAACACACCTTAACAAATGTAAAAGAATAAAAATCATATAATGGCTGTTCTCAGACTACAGTGGAATTAAACTAGAAACAGAAAGCTGTAAAGTTCCAAATACTTGGGGGTTAAATAACACACTTCTAAATAACACATGGGTTAAAGAAGAAATCTCAAAAGAAATTTTAAAACTACTTTTAACTACATGAAAATGAAAACACAACTTATCAAAATGCGTGGGATGCAGAGAAAGCAGTGCTTAGAGGGAAATTTATTGCAGTGAATGCATATGTTAGAAAAGAAGAAAGATGTAAGATCAATAATCTAAGCTTTTGCATTAGGAAACTAGAAAAAGAAGAGCAAATTAATCCAAAGTAAGCAAAAATAAAGACATAATAAGAATTAGAGCTGACGTAAATGAAATTAAAACCAGGAAATCAATAGAGAAAATCAATGAAACCAAAAGCTGTTTCTTTGAAAAAGATAGAATTGATAAGCCTCTGGTCAAGCTAATGGCTAACTAAGAAAAGAAGAAATTACTAATATTAGAAATGAAAGAGGGGACATCACGACAGATCCCATGGACATTAAAAGAAGAATAAAGGAATACTATGAATAACTCTATGCCCACAAATTTGATAACCTCAGTGAAATGGATCAATACCTTGAAAGATTCAGTCTACCAAATTCACACAAGAAGAAATAGACAATCTGAATAGGCCTATATCTATTAAAGAAATTGAGTCAGAATAGCCTTCCAAAACAGAAAGCACCAGACCCAGATAGATTCACTGATGAATTGTCCCAAACATTCAAAGAAGAAATTATACCAATTCTCTACAAGCTTTCTCAGAAAATAGAAGCAGAGGGAATACTTCCTAACTCATTCTGTGAGTCCAGCCTTACCCTAATACCCAAACCAGACAAAGATATTACAAGAAAACTACAGACAAATATCTCTCATGAATACAGATGCAAAGATCCTCAACAAAATAGTAGCAAATCAAACTCAATAATGTATAAAAAATAATTATACACCAAGTAGGATGTATCCCAAGTATGCAAGGCTGATTCAACATTCAAAAGTCAATTAATGTAATCCATCACATCAACAGGCTAAAGAAGAAAAATCACATAACGACATCAATGGATACAGAATATCATTTGACAAAATCCAGCTCTCATTCATAACAAAAACTCAGTAAACTAGGGAAGCGCAGAATTTTCTCAACTTGATAAAACTCTCTATCGACAAAATATCTACAGAATCTCTACAGCTATATCATACTTCATGGTGAAAGGCTTGAATCTGTCCTACTAAGATCAGGAAGAAGGTGAGGATGTGCCCTCTCACCATTGATTTTCAGCACTGTATTGGAAGTCCTAGCTAATACCGTGAGACAAGAGAAGGAAATAAAAAGGTATGCAGATTGGGAAGGAAGAAATAAAACTGTCTTCATTCACAGATAACGTGGTTATCTATGTAGAAAATCCAAAAGAACCGACCAAAAACTCCTGGAAGTATTAAGCAGTAATGGCAAGGTTCCAAGATATAAGGTTAATATAGCATTGAGCTCCTTAGTATCTGCCCAAAGGAATAGAAAATGTATGTTCACATAAAACCTGTACATGGATATTTATAGCAGCTTTATTCATAATTGCCAAGACCTGGAAGCAACCAAGATTTTTTTCACTAGATAAATGGATAAACTGTAGTACATCTAGACAGTGGAATATTACTCAGCGGTAAAAAGAAATGAGTATCAAGCCATGAAAATACATGAGGGACTAAGTGAAAGAAGACAATCTGAAGAAGCTAAATACTATATTATTCTGGAAAAGGCAAAACTGTGGAGTCAGTTGAAAGATCAGTGATGGGCAGGGATTAAGAGGAGAGAGGGATGAATAGGTACAGCACTAATTTTATGAAGGAGGAGGAACAATTGAATAGCAGTGAAACTACTTTGTATGACATCATAGTGGTAGATGCATGTCATTCATTATGCATGTTTCCAAATGCATAGAATGTGCAACAGCAAGAGTGAAGCCTAATGTAAACTGTGGGCTTTGAATAATAGTGATGTGTCAGTGTAGCTTCTTCAATTGTAGCAAATGTGCCATTCTGATGGAGATCTTGATAACGGGGGAGATTATGCATGAGTGGACATAGGGGACATGTGGGAAGTCTCTGTATTTTATGCTCAATCTGGCTGTGAATTAAAGCTGCTCTGGAAAATAAAGTCTATTAGAAGGGGAGGTGGTGAGAAAGAAGAAAGAAATAGAAATGAATAGGGGCCACCTAAATTTAAAATATACCACTCCAAACCCAGAACTCAAAGAGAGTCAGACTAATACATTTGCCTGTGTTGAACAAAAACAGTCCTACTTGAAAAATACTCAAAGGCAGGTGACAAACTAAGAAAATGTGTGCATGGCGCATGTCAGACAAAGGGCAGGTTTCCTTATTATAGAAAGAATTATACAAATCAGTAAGGATCTGATACTTCTATAGAACACTAGGCAAAAGTATGCAAAAGCACTTCCCAAACAAAGGAAAACAGATGCTAGTAGCTGTGAAAAAGTTGTCTTGCTCGTAATTACTTGAGATCAAATTAGACACAATTTTTCAGCTGTCACATTGGTTAGGGTATGGTGCACACACATGTACTTTTTCTTCATGGCACTTCACACAGTTGCACTTGTACATTTATTTGTGATTACCCGAGCCAGACTTTGTTGCCCGAGCCAGACTTTGAGCTCCATAAGGGTAGGGCTTGTGTGTTGTTTGTCTTGTCTGCAAATTGTACATTGTCTGGGCTCAGTAGCTATTTGTGAATGAATAAGTCAATAAATGAGAATGGACAGAAAATTCTGAAACCTTACACGACAGAGAACAGTGGTTACTGGTGGAGAGGAAAGGAGGTTGCTTTCAGTTTACCATTTTATCCCCTTCTTAGCGTTGAAGTTTTTGAAATGGGCATGGATAGCTTTCTAATTAATGCTTTGAAATTAGGTAGCTTACATTTTTTTTATTTAAATTCAAGTTAGTTAACATAGCTTACTTTTTTTTTTTAATGAATGGCTAAGATGGGAGAAAGATGAAGAGTGGACAGAGGATGCATGGAGGCAAGCTTCCAACTTCCTACATTATCTCAATATGTTGATAAGGAAGCAAAGAGTCAGCCTAGGCGGGATGCTGTCAACACAGTGCTGAGGGGTCAGGAAATCCAGCCACGTGCCCTGCTCAGCCACACCAAGGGGCTGGATAAGATCTTGAGGCTCGGACAGAAACGGAGAAGGATCAAGTGGGGGTATCAAGGGTCCAGGAAAGCCAGAGGTCAAATTTGAGACACCCACTGAGCCAGAAAAGACCCCCAGGCAGCACTCCAGGAGATCTGAGAGGCAAAGAATGTTATGGGGCAACGTGTTGATCTGGGTCTGGTGGCAGCCTGAGCAGGATGCCATTCTCTGCCTCTGTCCTATCTCCCACTGACTATAGACGAATCTGGGTGTTTGATGGTTATTCTGTCCAGAACACCAGCAATGAGTCCTGACCTCCTGGAGGCAACAAATGAGGCATCAGAGTTACCTCCCAGAGGACTCAACTGTCCCCCTTCTCATGATGTACAAGCCCCTCAGCAAGGCACTCAAGCCCATCCATGATCCAGTCTCCACCTACCTCCCTTGTCACCACCTCACTGTGATTTTCAGTCCAGCGCCCCAGCTGATTACAGTCCCTACAGTGCACCAGGAGTTTTCTTGCCTCTATGCCTTGGCTTTTGCTGCTTTGTCTGGTTTGCCCTTCTCTCCTTCACCCCCTTATCCAGTTCACCTAGTGAACATCAGCTCATCTATGAAACCTTTCCTGACACACCACCCAGGTGGGGAATATCCCGATACTATTTGTGTCATCTGTGTAGCATGTATGGACTTCTCTTATAGCACCTGTGACACTCATGAGCATGTGTACTTATCCCATTAGATTATGAGTTTCTCATAACGTCTCAGGACAGGGTCTGTGTCTTACTTTTCATTGTAATCCAATCTGGCAGATTATATGGGAAGGAAGGAAGGAAGGAAGGAAGGAAGGAAGGAAGGGAGGGAGGGAAGGCGGAAGGAGGGATAGATGGATGGGTGCATAGATAGATGAATAGAAATTAAGCTCCACAAGAGCTGCTACTTTGTTTTGTTTCCTGTTGAATCTCCATTGCTTAGCACAATGTGTAGCACATAGTAGATACTCAAAAAAGAAGCTTAATTAATTACCCTTTGATTGATTAAATGATGATCCATTACATAAACAGAAGTTTGAATGGATGGATAAGTGGATGGTTGAGCAGATAGATTGGTGGATGAGTTTGCATTATAAGTACTCAAGAGCAAGATGCACCTTGATGTAAGACAAGAGAGTCTCCATTGTCCATAAAGCTGTCTCCTCATTATTTTACTCTGGTCTGTTGCCGCGTGTTTATTGAAACATCAGAGACCAGTTTTTAACTCAAAACACTCTAACACACAACTTCCCTGTCAGTCACACCCAGAGCTGAGGTTTATCACTACCATGTGACTCAATACCCATTAGTATCACTGCTGTATAGTGAGCAAGGGAGATGTTTTTCAGAGAACTTCCAGAAAGCCACAGTCCATGTCCTGGGAACCAGATGATCTCTAAAATCTGACTTCTGTCATTTCCACAGCTACCCAAGACCTAGCTGGAGGTCTAAAATACCCTTTAGGAGGAGTCAGGGACTCCTGGGCTTGCTCACAAGCCCTGAAGGGACCCAGGCGCTCATCCCTACAGAGACAAGGATACTGGGAAGATGAGTCTCCTTCTCCTTCTAAGCCCCTATGAGATGCATGTAGCTCAGGACTCTATAGGAGAAGTTGCAAGGATAATGCGATAAAGGGAGAATGCTGGGAGAGGAGGGAGGACGAAGGGGGCATCCAACAATCTTGTAAGGGTATTTAATAATGCTCCCTAGGGACAGGGAAGAAGAAACATGGGGGGAAAGCTATAAGTCACCATGGGGCTTACATGATGAGGCTTTGCTTCATGGGAGGTGAGGAGAGACAGCAAGAAAGCCTGCCCAGCATCTCCTCTGGGGTGTCTAGCAGATATCTCAAATTGAACAAAACTGAACTCTTGGTCTTCTCCATAAGCCTGCCCCTCCCACGATGTTCCCATTTTGGTAAATGGCAAATCCATCCATTCAATTGTATAGACGAAAAACCCTGGAGCTGTTCTCAGCTGCTCTCTTTTTCTGACACCCTGCACCCGATTAGCAACTCCACTGGCTTTACCTTCACATTGTGTGGAGAATCCCTTTTGCACCATCTTCACTGTTACTACTGTGGTTCTGCCCTGGCCTTTCCCTACAACCTGTTCTCCACCCACCAGCCCTCCAGAAAGGTCAGGGCACACCGCTTCTCTACTCAGAATCCTCCAGTGGCTCCCATCCTCCTCAGAGTAAAAACCAAAGTCTAGAGTCGCCCACAAGGCTCAACCCAAACTGCCCTCAGCACTTCTCTGGCTCGATTGCCTACTACTTCCTCACCGTCTGTTCCTTCCTCCAGCAAGAAAAGCTCACCCCTCTTGAGGTCTTTACCCCTATGATCCCCTCTGCTGGCTTGCTCTTCCCCCAAGATATCAGCCTGGCTCCCATGCTCACTTCCTTCATGTCTGTCTTCAAATGCCTCCTTCTTAGTAGGACAGACCTGCTCCTGGACCCAGCATTCCCCATCCTCCCGCTCTTCTTTTCTCCATGGCACTTACCAGCCAACCAGCTACATATTCTACTTACATATTTGGAACACACGTACCAAGACAGCAAGGGCTTCCAGTATTTTGGTATGGGATTCCTAGTACCCAGAAGTGCACCCCAGCATCTAGTGGGTGCTGAACCAGTACTCGCTGAATGAATGGATGAATTAATGAATGAGCAGAATATTTTGCTTTTGTTTCTTCACAGTCCTGTAACAAGTTGATTTTCTTATTTATGCTCTTAGTGTCGCCTCACTGTCTTGGTGTGCCTCGTACCACACACAGTGCCTTAATAACAGCATGGCTGCCCCTGTGCCCTGCTCTCAAGGCTGACACACCCAAACTCAGATTCTAATTAGCTCCCTTGTTCCTGAGCTGACTGCTAGGGAAAGCTGGCTGCACCTGGCTCATATGGGGAGGGCAGGCTATGGTGTCACCTTGGGCCACTTCCTCCTTTGTGACCCTACCTTGTCCCTGCCTCTCTCTGCCTCAGCATGCAGTAGGTACACCAGCTACAATAAGCTGTGGTTTCATCATTTCTCAGGATCTCCCTCTCTGGACTGGGAACTCCCTAAGAACAGGGCCTGTAGCTTTTTTGAGTCTTAGGATCTCAAAAGTGACATTTGAATTGGGCCTTGAAGGATGAATGTGAACTTGCTGGGCACTTAGCAGAAATGGCAATAACTAGGTCTAGGTCTGATCCTGAGGACCAGGAAGAAATGGAGATAGTTGGTGCAGACCACTCTTTCTAGGATTTTGTCTGTGAAAGGGAAGAGAGAGAAACACGGTAGCTGGAAGGTAAAGGTTTAGTTTTTAAATCTAGACCCTTTGTAACCCAGGGCCCTCCGTCCCTGTCTCCCAGTCCCTCCTCCTGCACACTCTGTTTCCATCTTGTTCCCTCTTCTCCAGCCAGTTACATGCAGAACACATGCCTCTGGGCCTTTGTTATTCCTTGGAATGCCCTTATCATCATCATCATCATCATCATCATCATCATCATCATCATCATCGTGAGCTATTATAGTGAGCTATTTACTGAGCTATTTATATGGCCAAGATTCACATGTGTTTACTTATTTGATCACCCAGTGGCCCTATGAGGATTGCACTATGACCATGCCTGTGTTATTCACAAGGAAACTGAGGTACAGGGAGGCTTGGGTGACATTGCTGTAAAGTGGCAGAGCTTCAATTCAACCTAAGTATTCATTTGGGCTCCAGATTCCACAGTCTCACTCCACAGCTATAGGGTGTCTGCTTCCCCAAGTCCCAGCCCCCATGTTAAGCTATCCTGGGAAACTTCCCTGAAACTCCTGGTCCAATGTGTGCTCACCTCACTGTGCTCCCTAGTGAGACCTCATACATGCCTCTGCCCTAATCCATCCCTCATAGTGCTTCCGTTGGTGCTGGGTCTGTCTCTCCTGCCAACCAGGAACCTTTGAGGCAGAAATGTGTCCTGTTGTCCTTGTGGGGCTCAATGTTTGTGGTTTATCCCTAAGTATCTTCATGTTCTTTCAAGGTCAGCATGTTTATTCCATTTAAGTACTTCAGGCTCCATTTATGGGCATGTTATTGAACCCGTTTCTGAAAATTCTCCATCTTTGTGTTTTCTACCTCGTATTTCTTTTGATGGTTTGACTTCAGAAGTCCTGAGAATTTTCCCTTTGAATGTAATTCATTATGAAGGAAAAATGAACCATGGTCTGGGTTTATTCTAATTGGAGTATGGCATGCCTGTCACACATGAATGGGTTTGCCAAGCCAGCCCTGAATTTGTTTCCCACTGCCAAGTATCTTAAAGGAAAAAGGGGTTTTCAAGCAAGTTGTGCAAATATTTTTAAAAATCTGATAACTTCCTATCTTGCTCCTTAATAAGTTTAACGGTAAAAGAAAGCCTTCTGGCATCATGTTATTGAATTCCTAAATCTTTAGCTTCGAAGAACTTCACTTGGATTATTAGCAAACATTCATCGACCCCCTTTTCTGTGCCAGGTTGTCCATATATATTATCCCATTATGGCCTCCCAGCCATGCTAGGCAGTAGATAGCATCAGACTGCTTACAGAGGAAGAAACAGAAGCTCAGAAGAGCCAAGACGCAAGCCCTGTGCCACACAGCTGGGGTTGGGCACTACAGAAATCTGAACCTGGCAGGTCTCGCTGGTACCCGTTCAAGGGTTGGTCTGCTGAACGCCAGCTGCTTCCTTCCTGTTTCTTAAAGCTGGTCCTGGTGCCAGGACCCTCCACTTTAAATTCTGGGTATGACTGAGCAGCAAACAAGGTCTAGCTTGGCAGGCGAGGCTTGGAGAGTTTGTTCTCTCCTCTTGCAGCCAGACAGACAAAGCAGAACCCAAGCCTGCGTACTGAGTGCCAAGACGTGCATAATCTCCTTGAACTCCTCCATCACTGTCGTCACCATCGTCATTGAGGGGAGAATGGCTGAGGGCTGGTGGCTGTCTTATTTGGTTTTCTCTTGGTGGGTAAATGGAATCCAGATCCAATAATAGAATGGAACTTGGAGAAAAGCTGAGAGGAGAGAAGGGATGGGGGGAGGGGACTTTATATTTGCTGAGGGGCTTTCCTAAGCATATAGGAAGGTAGGCACGTAGGGAGGCAGAAATGCAGCCCTGATTGTCCCCAACGGAGACAGAATGCCCATGTGGTTGGCCCAGAGGAGGAGTTCTCATATTTTATGTTCGGAGCAACCTAACCAAAAGGTTGTCTGTCTCCAGTCCCACAAGATTTTGGAAAGATGATCCTCAAGACTGTTTGAATCCAGACATTAAATAAACAAAACTGCACATTTGTGGGAACAGGGTATTTAGCAGGAGCTCACTATAGGCCAGAGGCTTTAAGGATACGTATTATCTTGTGTAATCACTGCAATAAACCAATGAAGCAGATATTTTAACCCCTCTTTGCAGACATGGAATCTGGGGACCTGGGAAGTTCTTTGTCCAGGTTGCACAGAGGCTGCTGTGGGATTGGAGCTCATGGTTGTGCCAGACCACGGCACCCCACCTACAGCCATTCCCAAAGGAGAGAGACCTGGTTGTAGCTGGGAGGATGGACATTCAAAGGCCATCATCTTTTAGGACCCACAGACCCCTTTGAGAAAGTGAACGAACTTCTCCCCTTAGACAAATGTACAACCCACCCCAAGGTAAGAGAATTTCAGGGAGACCATGACCCCTTCACACTCATTGTTGACCATAGCTGATGATCACCTGCTCCCCAAGGAGGTTATTCCCTCCAGATCCAGAGAAGTCATGTTTGAATGTTGGTTCCCCTGTCTTTGAACTTGAGTCTCAAGCACCAGGCTGTGGCTATCCTTGGCTCCAATAATGGAAATTGATGAGTAGTCCAAAGCTCTGGCCTGTACTAAAATAACACTAAAATAACATGCTAGGACCTTCCTATTGACCCAGTTCATTTTTATACAAAAAACAAATAATTCCAGTTTATGTATATATCCCAGAGTCCTCCGAAAGAAAGAAAACCCTGGTGTATGATCTTTGCATAATAGATCATTATAGATTTATTAAATCTTAGTAATCTAGGTTTCAAAGCTTCTTTGAATAATTCTATTTTCACATGTAAATTTGATAACCCTCTAAAAAAAAAAGGAGGAAAACTTCCAAGGGAAATTATTTATTCTTATTTTAAAGCCTAAAGTAGTCCAAAGCTGGGTTTATACACATTAACTGTGATTTTCATCACAGTTAACATATGTTGACCCCCTATTCTTTGCTCAGCACATGCAAAATGCTTTAATACACATTATCCCATTTTATTGCTTGCCCACAGCAGCCCCTTGAGGGAGACAAGGCCATCATTATGACCTCTACGTCACAGAAGAGGAAACTGAGGTCCAGAGAGGCTCTGTGACCTGGCCAAAGTTAAACACTGATAGGTAGTGGCAGAGCCAGGACTGAAGCTCTCTGGGTTCCAGACCACCCCAATTGCTTATACCTCAAGCAGTGTGTGAAGCAATGTTTCACATGGATGTTTGAAATGAGAACTTGCTGCCTATAATGCAGATTCCAAGAAAGCAATCCTCTGAGTGCATGTAAGTATCACTTGTACTAGAAATTAGAAAACTTTTGTCCTCCCTGACATTCAGGGCTCACTTGTGGAGACGGGTCACCTTTGTTGTGAAGCCCTCTGACCACCACCTCATCCCCTGGAACCTTGAGCTACTTACCACACTAGGTCATGATCATCTGCAGTGAGCTCTCCACAGGTAGTAGTGTTCTCAATAAGAGTCAGGGACACTGGCGACATCCGATGAGGGATTGGACCAACATTCATTGCCATGGCAACGGCTACTCAACTTGGCCTCTGACCAAATGTCTCAGCAGGTGAGCAAGCAGGAAGAAGCGAGGATGACTCAGGGCATCCCAGCCTGGGGTGAACAGGAAGATGACTCATCTATTGAGGGAAGGGAGACAGGCAGGAGGCCCACCTTGGATGCTGGGCATCTCCGTGAAGGTCTTATCTTCCCTGCAAGGCTGAGAGTTTCTGAACTGCAGGGATCAGCTCTCCATCACGTCTCCATCCCACATGGAGCTCCGCACAGGACTAAGGAGTGCCCAGTGAATCTGTATTGTCCACTTAATGCCGAGTTGTGTCCTATGACAGTCCACAGTGTTTTCCAAACTGCTCATCATGGCCCATTAGCGGGTCATGAGATCATTTTGGGGGCTGCAGACCAGCATTTTTATTAATAAGATAGAAGAGAAGTGAAAAGGGAAAAAATGACAGTGCGTTCTACGTAGTAAGGATCATGAGGTTTTTTTTTTTCATGGAAAACATGCAAAGTATGTATGGGGTGTGCGTGTGTGTGTGTGGGCTGTGATATAAAAGGTTTTTTTATCCTGAGTCACAATCAAATGTCTGAAAAATAACAGAGAAAAATTTTAGAAAGACACTTATTTGATCAGTTTCCTGATTGTAAGAATATTACCAGTGACCGTTTATTTTCATTGTTCATCCACTTCTTCGGGATTCATCCAAAAATCACCTACTGGCATGGCCTTCTCCGCTGTGTCATCCTGTTAGGTGTGAATGGGAAACACCCAGGAACAAGTGACTGGCTCAGTGTGTCTAGAGTCACTAATTGGGCAACACGGGTCAGAACTGGTGTGTGACTGGTACCACCTCATACCTGCCCATCTGCAAAGCAGGAGTCTTGTTTGCTGAGCCTTTGTAGTTCAAGCAGGGTGAGCAGTGGGCTTGAACTGCTGACCTCTGCAGTCTGTCTGTCTCCACTCCCCCTACCAGTTGGCTTAAGTCCCTCAGCACCTGTATATTATCACTTGTATCGTTCCCATGTTATTTTCCCATTGGCAGTCTTGTCTCCTTGGTTAGTTTATGCACTATTAGAATATGTCTTCTGCTGCTTTTGTAGCTCCAAAATGCAACCCTCTAACGGGGTTGGGAGTAGAGTAGGCACTCAATAAATGCTTCCTATTTATTGACAACTCCTCATTGTTCAGATCCCTGCTAAGACACCCCTTCATTCCTCCTGTTCTCCTACAGTAGAGCATGTACTATACGGCTTCATGGTTATGTGTGTTAACGGTCTTCTCCTTCGCTTAGACTATGAGCCCACCGAGAACAGAGAGTGTGTGTATTCTATCCATCACCGAATCCTCAATCCCTAGCACAGCACAATACCTGCCTGCCTTGCCCATTGTGTCCTCAATGATCTGCACTTGGTAGTTGTATCTGTTAGTTATCACCAAAACAATGCTGAGTAAAAAAAACCCACACTGCCTCCAAGGCATACCAAATACACGTTTGTTTTTGTGGAGGAGCTCGAAGCTACAGGGAGGTACTAGATCTGTTCCATGTGTCTTCTCACCCCCCTTCAATTAGCAGACTAGCAAGGGAATGTTCCACTCACGATGATGGCGGAGGTACAAGAGAGCAAGTTTGGCCATACAAGCACTTTCAGGCCTTGAGTTCCATCATGTCCATTCATATACTTTCTGCCAAAGTCAGTTCGTCAAGCCCAAAGTCAAGGAGCAAGAAAGCATGCTTTGCATAGGAACTTTTGGGTGGTGAAGGGAGAAGTGAATATTTCTAAATAAGAAACCGAATTAAGTTCTCAAGCTCTTGCTAAATGCTCATGGAATGGAAAAGAAGGGAAGAAATTATTCGATTCCAGGGATTTCCCATAGGTTTTCACCATAAACTTATAAATGTCCATGGGGACTCTCCTACCTCCTGACATGTATCTCCACAGAGAAAGCCAGAGTTTTGTCTAGCAAATAACAGTCCAACCACCCAGAGTTAAGTTTTCTGGGCAAATAGCGACTGCCAGCAGGCTGCTCAGGGATGTTCAGGGATGGCAGCCACCTCTGGGAGGGAGAATGGGACAGTGACTGCTGGCTTCTCAAAAGGCATCTCTGAGTGGATAGAAGCCAGGCTGGAGGGGGAAAGGGTGTTCTGTTTTGTGTCCCCTAGCGATGTGTGCATGCACATGAATACCCACACGTTTGTTAAAATCAGCAGGTCAGGATTCTCAGGAAATCTTTTAAAATAACTAGTCATCACTTCTAAAAGGAGTTCAGAGCCCTGGTCCCCGTGTTGGCTTTGCGGTACCAACTCTGGTGTGGTTTGAGCTTGTGCAAGGCTTTCGCGCGCCCCTCCTCTGCTTAACTGAAAAATAACGGCCTGTTTTCTTTCGTTCTCTCTCCCCACGCACTGCAGGGGTGCTGTGCCTGCCAGACAGCCTGAACCTTCACAGAGACCCTCAGCGGACGAACAAGCCGGGGGAGATGCCCATGTTCAGCCAGTCGGAGTTGAGGACCATCGAGCAGTCCTTGCTGGCCACCCGTGTGGGCAGCATCGCAGAACTGAGTAAGTGGATGCCGTTCTCTGGCTTTCTCCGTGCCCAAGGTGCCACTGCCCTCAGGACAGTGCTTTGTAACCAACCAGGTGACACCTTTTATTGAGCACATGCTGTGTGCACAAAACAGTGCCATGATAGCTGTGGGGAAGGCAAGGGCTCGAGTCAGACAGGCCTGGTAAATTTCCTGGCTTTGTCACTGTCGTAAGTTTTCTGAGCCTCAGTTTCCTTTTCTATAAAATAAAGAAAATAGGGGTGCCTGGGTGTCTTAGTCGGTTAAGTGTCTGACTCTTGATTTCGGCTCAGGTTGTGATTTCAGTTTGTGAGTTTGAGCCCCACATCAGGTTCTGCACTGACAGCCCGGAGCCTGCTTAGGATTCTCTCTCTGTCTCTCTCTACCCCCCCCCCCACTCCACCTCTCCCTCTCTCTCTGCCCCTCCCCTGCTGGTACTCTCCCTCTCAAAAATAAATAAACTTAGAAAAATTTTTAATAAAAAGTAAAATAAAGAAAAAAATAGTACCTAACTTAAGTATAGTATAGTTGTGATGATTCAATGAGCTAATGCCCATAGAGAGGGTTTGCCATGGTGGCTGGCACACAGTAAATGGTCTATAAAGGGTGGCTGGTCGATTTCCAGTGAGATCCATTTAAAGCATACATCCGGGGGACGCCTGGGTGACTCAGTCGGATAAGCGGCTGACTTCGGCTTAGGTCATGATCCCGCGGTTCACTAGTTTGAGCCTTGCATCAGGCTGTCTGCTGTCAGCGCAGAGCCCTCTTCAGATCCTCTGTCTCCCTCTCTCTCTCTCTCTCTGCCCCCCCGCCACACACATACACTCTCTCTCTCTCTCTCAAAGATAAATAAACATTAAAAAAAGAAATTTAAAAAATGTTTATACAAAGCATATGTCAGATCACATCTTTCCTCTGTTCAGAATCTTCCACTGACTTTCCATCAGACCCATAGGAAAAGTTAAAGTAAGCCCTTACAATTGCTTCCGAGCCACCCCACATATCCCTTCTATTCATCCACTCTCCCCCAAGGCCCACCCCAGCCATCCTGGCCCCTTGTTTTCCCGTGAAGCAGGCATGCCTCAGGACCTTTGCACTTACTATTCCCTCTTCCTCGACCACTCCCCCACCAGATAGCCCTATGGCTGACTCCCTCATTACCTTCAAGTCTCACACAAAATTATGATACCCTGAAGACCCTTATCCTCCTGTATTTTTTGTTTTTTAACAAAAGTTTCACTGAGATAAGTTTGCCTCTTGAAAGTGTGCAATTCAGTGGGTTTTAATAACTCACTAAGGTATACTAACCATCACTACAGTTTTAGAACACCAGTGTTTATCACCCCAACAAGAAACTTGATAACCATTAGCAACCATTGCCTTCTCCCTCCACCTAGCCACACTCTATATTTGTACTCATTTCCTTTTTTAAAATTATTTATCTCTGAATATATTCTTACAGAGAGTAAGTTGAGATATTTATTTTGTTCACTGATGTAATCGCAATGCCAAGAATACTGCCTGGCACATAGTACACCTTCAAGAAATATGAAGGAGGAGGGATGGAGGGAAAGAGAGGAAGAGAGAGGGAGGGAGGGAAAGAGAGGGAGGGAGGGAGAGAGAGGAGCAGAAAGGCAGAGAGAAGGGAGGGATTGTCAGGAAGGTTGGGTGTCTCCAGTTTGAGCAGTGATTTGCCATGTTTATGCACCCTCTAATTCAGGGCTGTGCTCTTTGAGTCTGGCCATTCAGAACAAAATAATAAAACTGTATTTACTTACGATTCCGTTGATTGCCAAATTACTTGACTGTTGTGTTCTTGATGGGACCAGAGCATTGATCTCAGAAATGCTGGATTATGTCGAAGTATGAGTTGGTGTGAAATTCTAGACAGTTCTGAACCATGAAAGATTCAGGGTCCAGAAGGCAACTTGCACCTCTTCCCAAAGGAATTCCTGTATACACAGGACAGGCACATGGCTTTCCCCTCCAGAAAGAGAAGTTGTAGCTGATTGAAGCCGTTGTGAGCCCTGTGGTCATTAGGGAGCTGATTTCCTTGCACCTGAATTTGGAAATTGTGCTTGATTCTTATCAGACCCAGAAGTCACAAGATGCCACCAGTCACAGGGTCTCCAGCTACCAGTTGGCTATTGTTCTTAAACTTCTGGGTGCCCCGGACCCTTTTGACAGTCTGGTGAAGCCTGTGGACCCTGCCTCAGAATAATATTTTTAAATGCATGAAATAAGTGGACACATTTACAAAGGAGGCTGATTATATTAAAATTCAGCTACTGAGGGGTGCCTGAGTGGCTCAGTCGGTTAAGCAGCCGACTTCAGCTCAGGTCGTGATCTCACAGCTCGTGAGTTCAAGCCCCACATCAGGCTCTGTGCTGACAGCTCAGAGCCTGGAGCCTGCTCCAGATTCTGTGTCTCCCTCTCTCTCTCTGCTCCTCCCCTGTTCATGCTCTGTCTCTCTTCTCAAAATAATAAACATTAAAAATGAATAAATAAGGGGCGCCTGGGTGGCGCAGTCGGTTAAGCGTCCGACTTCAGCCAGGTCACGATCTCGCGGTCCGTGAGTTCGAGCCCCGCGTCAGGCTCTGGGCTGATGGCTCAGAGCCTGGAGCCTGTTTCCGATTCTGTGTCTCCCTCTCTCTCTGCCCCTCCCCCGTTCATGCTCTGTCTCTCTCTGTCCTAAAAATAAATAAAAACGTTAAAAAAAAAAATTTTTTTAAAAAAGAATAAATAAAATTCAGCTCCTAAATCTTTTTAATCAGAATTGCGATATAGTCATTCTACACTTTTATTAGCACATTATGTAACAGGATCTAACAACAGTTTTGATGACTCCATTATTTTGAAGCAGTGATGTGTGCGAATGATATTTTGAAATCTTCAATAATTGGAAAGGTATAAGAAAGTGTCTGCATTTTAACGGCTCCCCAGAGATTTGGTTGTAGCGGGTCCAAACAGCCCCCAGAGTGGGGTGGTGTCTGTGTGGACATAACCTGGGAAGAGCTCCCTCACTGACTCTGCACTGGCGTCCCAAAGGTTTCTCCTGGGATACGTTAAGGATCCCTCTTGGAGTCTAGCTCCTGGGCTGGGGCCCTACCGACTTCTGGCACTCTTCTAAGAAAGGATTTGCTAAATAAATCTGTACTTCACCAAAGCAGGCAGCCTACAGGAGCGGCTGGCCGCATGAACTGTTTTTAAGGACAATTTGCTCTGTAAACTAGACGCTGTCGTTCTCGTTGAATGTTGACTTTCACATACGAATTGTTGGCGTACAAATGGGGTGCTGCTAATTACAAAGGGGTTTTGTACGTTCATTAAGTCAGCCCCACAGAACGTGTGTGCAGAAACACATGGATAAGCCACCTCAGCGACTGGAGGTAATAAAATGGCCTTCTTTTCTGATCTGACTGTAATTTAGAGTGGCTTGCTCTGTGGTCTGAATCAATACAAGCCTTGCTGTCTCTGTGTACATAGAGAGCCGTTCTTCATATTCAGAGATTACTCTACCAGTGTGGATTGTAGAAACTACTGTTTTTCTGCAAGGGCGAGATGCAGTGAGTTCGTTCCCAGACATCCCTGCTCTTCTGGAATCAGGCTGCCCAGGGTCAAGGGCAGAGCCCCTACCCATGGCCTTCTCAGTAGTCAGTAATAATAATAGCAGCAGCTGATGTTACTGAACCAGGGAACTATGATAAATCCACATGAGTTATTTCCAGTGTAATGACTGTTGTCCACACTGGCAGGAATGGAGGCAAGAGGAGAACGAGCAACTTGTCTAAGATCAACCATACCCATGAGCTGGAGGGCTTGGGACTGAGCTTTTCCGCCTCGCCTCTAGACTGCCCTCCCTCTGGGAGAAGCCCATTGGATGTTTCTACATGTTACAGGTGCAGTGAGGGCTGTGTTCCAGCTCTGAGGATCTGCCATTTGCTCTGTAGGATGCATCGTGGATGCTCTCCTCTAAACATAACCGGAGGTGCAAAAAGTCACAAAGGATTCTATCCAGATGGGGACCACCCTGTGGGCTGAGACTTCTCCCTATAGCTTCAGAGCATCACATTAAAATTCAGAACTTGGTCAATCAGGATGTCCAGAGCACTTATCTTTGTCCAGCCTATTATGGCTTGGGGCAAAAATACGTCCACTCTTTCTGGAGCACCTACCGTGTGCCAAGTGTCTGAAATAGATTAAAGGTATTCCCATTTCACAGATAAGAAACTGAGACTTGGAAGGATATGTGTCTTGCCCAAGGCCACATAGCGGGTAAGTGGCAGTGATAATTCAAACCCAGTTTTTTCTTTCTCTGCCTTGATTCACTGTGTTCCAATTCAGCTTCGCATCACGAACACCTAACACATCACTCCTAGTGTGGGAAATCGCTGTCGCATGTCAGTGAATAACGGGATGGCACACAGCGAATGAGTCTGTGAAAAAAAGATCCGAAGAAAATGAGGGGAACTCCTGATGAAGGTCCACTCGAATATTAAATATTCTGTGGAACTGGATTTTGATCTCAGAGACCTGGAACTAAACCTACGTGTGTCTAAAATATTTGAGCACAAAGCTAAATTAGGATGCTAAGAGACCCCCAAACTAACACAGGCTGGGATTTTTTTTTAACCTTGAGCCCTAGAAAATTTGCACGGTGATGCACTGAACATCACAGTTGCCCTAGAGACTGGTGGGCAGTTCCTTCAGGCACTCCTTCCCTGAACCAGTGAGCAGATCTGAGGGAATTGGGTCCATCCGGTCTCTCCTAGTAAGGCCATGGGAAAAGCAGAAGTCCTGGATCTTCTTACTTTTGAATCAGCTTGACTCTGCACTTGGCTCCATTCAATCCCACATTTGTGTCCTCTGAGGTCTTACCTCATTTCTTCTGCCTGATGTCCCAGCCTTAGCCACAAGCTCTCAATGAAACCCCATTGGACAGTCATTAATTACAGTGTTTGCTTTCTGTGGTTTAGAGGGGAGAAAATGAGAGCCTCATTGTAAAATGCCTCTTTTTATTGTCTTTTCACACTAAACTGTGAACTTGTCGCTTCCACTCAATGAGGCAGTCAAAATGGGGCCATTAATTTACAACAGTGAGTAAAAAGAGTTTCTGGGTTATCTCTCCTCAGTATCACTAGAAAGAAAAAAAAGCTCAGTCCTTTTTGCTTGGACAAGAGGGTTTCTCTCCTTGTTTGGAATGTAGCTGGGCTCTTTTCAGAGAGTCGTGCTGCCTCTAGCCCCTGGGGTGCACCTGTGACCCTTTCAGGTAGCAAAGTGGCCAGTGGCCTCTTGGTATTTCTCAAATACTCCACTCCACCACAGGGCCTTTGCACTGCTGCCCCTTCAGCCTGTAAAGCTCTTCCCCTGATATTCACAAAGCTCCTCTGTCACTTTATTCAGACCTCTGCTCAAATGTCACTTCCTCAGAGAGGTCCTCCTGTGACCACCCGCCTCCCCCTCCCCGACTGCTCTCTATACACTCTGCCCGCTTCAATTTTCTTCATGGCACTTATTACCACCTGACATACTGTATGTTTATTTATGTATTTTCTGTCCATGCCACTAAAACTGTAAACCCATGACAGCTGAGAGATTTTTGTTTTAATATCACTATATCCTTAGGGACTGGAACGATGCCTGGCACACAGTAGGACTCACTAAATATTTGATGAATGAATGAGTGAATGAATGGTAAGTTTCCTGCTGAATCCAGAGTTCAGTCTTCTGTTGCATCTAATGACTTGGATTACACGTGGTCTTTTCATTCTTTCATTTTCAAGGGAAGGGGTTTTGGTGAGGCAGGTTAAACAGCAGTTTATGATGCTGGAGAATGCCTCTGTTTTCTCCTCCATGATCTCTGGTTTTATCATCTATGGAAAAAGGGTGAGGATACTTTCTCTCCCAGGGTTATAGGATGTTTTGAAAACGTACTGTAGTAAGTGGCAGCTGAGTGTGGATGAGACAGAGCAGAAGGAAGAAGGTGAAGTTGCTGTCTCCATTGCTGTCTTCTGTTCAAAAGAAGCCTGCCATTGGAATGTATAGCCCTTTGTCCTGGGAGATCACATCTGGCATGCAGGGGGATGGCTAGTGGGAGCTTCTCTGATAACCTGAGTCTGGCAGGTTGCAGCAGCATTTCCCAAGGGTGGGACAGGAGATGATCATAGGTGATACACAAAACACTTTTTATTTTTAATTGCTATGAATTTTTCATGAGCGCTAGAAAAATATTGGTTTTCCATTTATGGCACTGATACGAAGCTTCCTTTTACAATGAGTGAAAGAATGAGCTAATTTAAAGAAAAACATTAAGTAGATAAATTGTACCTGCAGCCCACAGATATGAGAGAAGTCCTGATGGTGATTCTCCCATGGCTGACATTTGAGAAACCTGGTTATAAGTGAATTCTATAAGGTTTCTGGAACCAACTGCAGCTGCCCAAACTTAGAGCAGCTAGTGACACGTGTGTTTGTTATTTTCGGTTCCTGAAGCTGACAGGTGAAGCAGCAGATATGTGCTCTACATACGTGTAGGGTAGTGGTTGAGATGGGGCTAGCGATTGGAGAATACTTGTGCCAATTCCATCTCCCGTGGCCAGACCTCCTCAGAGATGACCTGAGGGCCTCCAGTCAGGAACTAGGCTGATGATGTCAATGGTGATGATAATGATAACGATAATGATGGAAGTGATGGTGATGGTGATGATGGCGATGATGGTAATGGTGACGATGGTGATGGTAATGGTGATGATGGTGGTTGTGTTTATGGTGGTGATGGTGGCGATGATGATGGTAATGGTGATGATGGTGGTGGTGGTGATGGTGGTGGTGGTGACGATGGTGATGGTAATGGTGATGATGGTGGTTGTGTTTATGGTGGTGATGGTGGCGATGATGATGGTGGTGGTGATGGTGGTGGTGGTGATGATGGTGGTGGTGGTGACGATGGTGATGGTAATGGTGATGATGGTGGTTGTGATTATGGTGGTGATGGTGGCGATGATGATGGTGGTGGTGATGGTGGTGGTGGTGATGATGGTGGTGGTGGTGACGATGGTGATGGTAATGGTGATGATGGTGGTTGTGATTATGGTGGTGATGGTGACGATGATGATGGTGGTGGTGATGGTGGTGGTGGTGATGATGGTGGTGGTGGTGACGATGGTGATGGTAATGGTGATGATGGTGGTTGTGATTATGGTGGTGATGGTGACGATGATGATGGTGGTGGTGATGGTGGTGGTGGTGATGATGGTGGTGGTGGTGACGATGGTGATGGTAATGGTGATGATGGTGGTTGTGATTATGGTGGTGATGGTGGCGATGATGATGGTGGTGATGGTGGTGGTGGTGATGATGGTGGTGGTGGTGACGATGGTGATGGTAATGGTGATGATGGTGGTTGTGATTATGGTGGTGATGGTGACGATGATGATGGTGGTGGTGATGATGGTGATGGTAATGATGGTGATGGTAGTGGTGATTATGGTGGCGATGATGATGGTAATGGTGGTGTTATGGTGTGGTGATGGTGATGATGATGATGATGACATTAATGATGGAAGTGATGGTGGTGATGAAGATGATGGTAGTAAGAATGATGGTAATAGTGGCGATGATGGTGGTGATGGTGATACGATGATGATGGCGATGGTGATGGTGATAAGAAAAAAGAAATAGTGCCGAATATTTATTAAGCACTTAGGGTATGCTAGACTTCAAGTGTTTTAAGTGATTTATATGCATTACTTCATTTAATATTATAAAGTAGGTACTATTTTTATCCACCCAATAAATCCATTAGTTTATAAAAATCCCCATTTACAGAGAGGTTAAATAACTCACCCAAAGTCATGCAACTAGTTAGTGGCACGTTGGAGGCTCAGACTCAGGCAGTCTGAGTCCAGACAGCATGTTTTTAGCCACCACACATCCTGCCCCTCCAGGAACAGGACAATGAATGAAGCACAATCTCTGCTCTTGAGGCTCAGTAGGGAAAGCATACCGTGCGAACAATGAACCGTGAAACATGACAGAAACAAGTAACATGTCAGACTTTATTAGCAGGTATTGTGGGTACACAGGGGGGATTCTGACTGGGTGCATCCTGGAGAGCTGCATGGAAGAAGTAATACTTGGTCGCAGCTTAAAGGTCTTCAGTAGTTGAGAGAATGAGGGAAAGGGCACTCCAAGGTGAGAAAAGAGGAGCAAAAGCAAGGAACCTGGAAGTGCAGGGCTAGCTAAATGATGCTCAGAGGAGATGGTTAGCCCAACCAAGGTCAGAGGTGCCCCAGCATCTTGGGGGACTAGAAGGGTGGTACAGGGATCCAAATCATGGACCTTCTCTTCTTCATTCCCTTGTGAGTTTTCTTGTTCTGAACTTTTTCATGAGAGCTTTTGAGAAAGATGTATGGAAAGATGATACTCCAGCCTGACGTAGATGGAAGGTATACGAAAGAAAACATATAACCTTGGTAAGCTTATTATCCTGATAATGCCAAGTCATGCATGCCGTAACTCAAAATTCAGAAACTATAGACAAGTCGGAAGGGAATGCCACCCACAATCCCACTAGACAGAGAAATCTTTGGTCAATATTTTGGAGGTTGTTTGGAGTGTTGATTTTTTTTTTTTTTGATGTTTACTCAGTGCAGAGTTTTTAAATAACATAATCCATGGGGGAATGGAAGGGGAAAAAAATAGTTTCAACCAGAGAGGGAGGCAAACCATAAGAGACTTGTGAATGCGGAGAACAAACTGAGGGTTGATGGAGGGCGGGGAAAATGGGTGATGGGCATTCAGGAGGGCACTTGTTGGGATGAACACTGGGTGTTGTATGTCAGCGATCACGGGAATCTACCCCCAAAACCAAGAGCACACTGTATCACTGTATATTAGCTAACTTGACAATAAATTTAAAAAATAATAATAATAATGATAAATAAAATATAAATAAATAACACAATCCTGATCTCACAGTATGCGATTGTGAATTTCATTTGTTTTTCAACTTTACTTAACAGGAGTATTTTTTTTTGTGTTATTTCAGTTCTGTGTAAACATTTTTAATGACTGCATCCATTTATTATTTCATCACATGGATGTACCAGAGCTTATTTAACCATGCTGCTATTTTTAAACATACATTTCTTTGTCAAATTTTGGATCCCATAAAGAAGGTTGGGTGAAAATCCTTGTGCATAAAGATTTGCTGCATTTTGGGTTCTAACACTGGGAAGGATTCCCAGAAATGGAATTACTCAATCAGGGCATGGAGCATTCATTAACCGGATTGCCTCGGTATGGACTTGGAGCTGACCACAGCTGCATTGGGCCGTCTCTGGAAGAAGAGTAGGATATAGGGTGAGGGCACAGGCATTAGAGTCAGATAGACCCAGATTGGACTCTTGTCTCTGCCTCAGTTTCCTTATGCATTATTGACATTTGGAGCTAAGTTCTTTGTTGTGGGGACTGTCCTGTCCATTGTAGGATGTTTAGCAGCATCCCTGATCTCTATCCATAGGATACCAAGTATCAGGCCTTTGGGTATGACAACCAAAAATGTCTCCAAATTTTGACAAGTGTCCTCTGGGAGGCAAAATCCCCACAGCTGCAGATTAGTGCTGTAAAACTGGTCTAACATGATGCATGCTTTGCAGAGCACATGAAGATTAGAAACAGTGCCTGTGAGGTGCTTACTCACTGTCCCTGGCCCAATGTAGTGCTCAGTGAATGGCACCTGTTACTACTGTTCGTAACAATAGTGACAGTGACATTTCCCACGCTGGATGCTACAGAGATGACACCCAGGAGGACACCCAGGATCAGCTTGGAGGCCACACCCAACTCTCAGAGTCTCTGGGTCTTTGGTTCTTTGGCCAAGCACCCAGCAGTTTACTGTTCTCCTTCCAGAGGTTACCATGCATCCTACGATTTAGAAACAGAAATGCTCCTCAGATTTTCCTAATGGGGGCCTTTCTCCCTTCATTTCTTCCCCCCTACTCCCCCGCTGTTGTTTGCAGTCCAGCTTTCCTCCTGAAGGACTGTGAGTGATGTGCTGAGTCAGTTGTTGGGGAGCCCAAGTCCTTCCACCTGCACCCCCCCTGGGAGTGAGGGGGGCCCTCAGACCCTGCCTCTTAAGTGCAAACTCACTGGAAATCCAGCATCTCTGAAAAGTTCACCCAATAGATTTTTGTGGGTTTTTTTTAAACTTTTTATTTAAATTTTAGTTAGTTAACATA
Source organism: Prionailurus bengalensis (assembly GCF_016509475.1). NCBI lineage: Eukaryota > Metazoa > Chordata > Mammalia > Carnivora > Felidae > Prionailurus > Prionailurus bengalensis. Next base: position 127,080,092 of record NC_057358.1, read on the forward strand.
CAGTGCAATATCGGTTTCAGGAGTAGAATTCAGTGGTTCATCACTTACATACAACACCCAGTGCTCCTCACAACAAGTGCCCTTCTTAATACCCATCACTCATCTAGCCCATATCCCACCCACCTCCCTCCATCAACCCTCAGTTTGTTCTGTATCATTAAGAGTCTCTTGTGGTTTGTTTCCCTCTCTCTTTTTTATCCCTTTCCATATGTTCATCTGTTTTGTTTCTTAAATTCCACATATGAGGGAAATCATATGGTATTTGTCTTTCTCTAACAGACATATTTTGCTTAGACTCTAGCTCCATCCATGTTGTTACAAATGGCAGGATTTCATTCTTTTTGATGGCTGGGTTATACTCCAGTGTATATACATACCACGGTCTTCTTTATCCATTCATCAGTCTATGGACATTTGGGCTCTGTCCATAGTTTGGCTATTGTTGATAGTGCTTCTATAAGCATTGGGGTGCATGTGCCCCTTCGAATCTGTATTTTTGCATCCTTTGGGTAAATACCTAATAGTGCAATTTCTGTGTCATAAGATAGTTCTATTTTTAGCTTTTTGAGGAACCTCCATACTGTTTTCCAGAGTGGCTGCACCAGTTTGCATTCCCATCCACAGTGCAAGAGGGTTCCCCTTTCTCCACATCCTCACCAACACTCGTTGTTTCGTGTGTTGTTAATTTTAGCCATTCTGACTGGTGTGAGGTGGTATCTCTTCATGGTTTTTATTTGTATTTCCCTGATGTTGAGTTGATGCTTAGCATCTTTTCATGGGTCTGTTAGCCATCTGGATGTCTTCTTTGGAAACATGTCTATTCATGTCTTGTGCCCATTTCTTCACTGGATTCTTTGTTTCTTGGGGTGTTGAGTTTGACAAGTTCTTTATAGATTTTGGATCCTAACCCTTTACCAGATATGTCATTTGCAAATATCTTCTCCCGTTCTGTAAGCTGCCTTTCAGTTTTGTTGTTCCCTTCACTATGCAGAAGACTTTTATCTTGATGAGGTCCCAATAGTTCATTTTTGCCTTTGTTTCCCTTTCCTCTGCCTAAATGTGAGACAGGAAGCCATCAAAGTCCTAGAGGAGAATACAGGCAGCAGCCTCTTTGACCTTGGCCACAACAACTTCTTACTAGACACATCACCAGAGGCAACAGAATCACCCAGCAGTTTTTGAGAGTCCCCAGGTAGCATCTCACGTATAGCCATCCCTTCCTCCGGCCTTGCTGTGGCTCACTCTGAAATCTTGGCCTCCCATGAATCTGTGTGAAACCTCGCACTTTGCCCCTGCCCACAGCTAGGGCCACCTTTAAGGACCCTGACATCACAGCCAAAGGCAGAACTGGGAAGTCTGCAATACTTTCCAAAGCTGCTGGCCATTGACCCTGTCTGCCATGGCCTCTGTGCTTGTCCCCACTCTGTGCCCACCAAGGATGTGGTTACTGACAGATGCCAGTTAAACATGGGCTAAGCTTTTCTGCCAAAATTCTGGGTGTATCCAAGTCAGCCATGATCTCTGGAGCTCCTGATGAGCTACCAGTGAATGAAGACCCCTTCTCTCCTACCATCATGGAGGCAGTGTGATACAGTGGCTAAGAGGCCCAAATCACAGTCGTTTGAAGCTCAGTTCTTGCACTCAGTAGCAGTGTGACTTAGCCAAATGATTTCCCTGGACTCAGCTTCCTCATTTGTAAAATAGATACGCTATCAGGACCTACCTCATTGGGTTGTGTGACACCTACCCCTGTGTATCATGTGTATAAAGCTCTCAGAAGTGTCATGCCCACAGGAGCACCAAATGTCTGTCTGCTGTTGCCCATCAGAGCCTCATCCTCTGGCCCCAGAGCCCAGCTGCTTGGCTTCTACCCACTTTCACAGCTTTCCAAGAAGAGCTCTTTCAGCTCTGCCATCGCCTGGGCTGGAATTTTGATCTGAGAGACCAGGCTTCTGTTGGTTCCATAACCAGCTTCCTGCCTATACGTTGCTGGTTACTTATGTGCCCCTCCAGGCTCTCTTCCATTAGGGCAATTTATCTTCCAAGAGGCTGCGGGGTCATTTATGCGGATTGACCCATCAGCCCCCACACCCTCCTGCAGACCAGTCGGACTCTGAGACCCCTCAGCTGGAAGCTCTACTCTGTCAGCAGAGGCTGACCAATCTCCTGAGCCCTGGCCCATGGACTCCACAATGGCATATGTTTTGGGAGACTTGGGATTTAGCCCTCAAACACTTCACCAGAGTTTTTCAAAGGCCACGCCCTGAGGTAGATTCTAGATAAGTGCCTTTATGGAGGGACTGTGGTGTAGTGACAAAGAACATGAGCCCTGGAGGCCTAGTTGGAGTCACAGTCTGCTACTTCCTGAGTGACACCTGGGCCAATTGCCCCTTGCCTTGATTTCCCCATCTCTGAAGTGGGTGTGTGTCCCATATGGTTCGTATATAATGAAACTGGAAAGTGTATAAGTGGCCTGGTAGCAGGTTCTCAATGTATCGTGGTTCCCACTTCTGCTGCCACCTCCATCTACCTCATATCATCCTCCTCATCAGAAAAGTCAACACATTGTCATTGTGCCCAATCCCACCCTGGACCTGCCATCCTGTTGTTTTCTTCCAGACTCCTGCTCAGCATTGGCCGACTAGGCTCTTACATTGCCAGTGCTTAGAGCCGCCCCTTACGAGACAGACTGACATGACCAGCCTAGAAGCAGGCTTCTGGCTTCCTTTTTCCCTCTCTCCCGAGGAGCATGTTTCTAAAAGATGAAAGGGTAGAGAGAAGAGGGAAGAAGAAGCAGTTAAGGACCTAACTGTATCCCAAACACGTGCCTGGGGTGAGCAGCTTTGTAGCATTGATTCCTAATGATGTCAACCCCAGCATGAAGCTGCAAGTCAGGCACTGGGTCAGGGCATGGGCTGGACTGTCCCTGCATGTCCCAGGCACCCACCTTCCCGTCTCGCCATCCAGAGAGAAGGAAGAGCAGTGAGCCTAAGAGAGCTGCTTATTTGGTGCCAACAGTGTGCCAGGCATTTCCTCATTCTGCGTGTGACCCTCACAACCACCTGATGGGGGCGTATCACTTCCCACCAGAGAGGTTAAGCAACTTGCTGGGCTGTACACAGAGGAGTGGCAGAACTGGGATTTGAATCCCTTCCCCTGCCTCTTACCTAACTTTGAGCCCTGGTTCTCCATATTTTCCACCTGCAGGTCCCTTTGGGGGTCTTCCCTGTCCACCTACTTCTAAAAGAGAATTTCCTTCTCTGACTCTTTTTTTTTCAGTTTCTTGGGCATATTTTCCTGCTGTGGGGAATGGATGGAGACAGGAGGGTCAGGCTCTGAGCTAGGCATGGTAAGATGCAGGGGAAAGTAAGGAAGCGACCCCCCACTACTCTCTGTTCAACCCCTGCATCTGCTTGCTGTCCAGATATTAAGCTAGTGGGTTGTACTCTGATTAGGTTGACCTGCTAAGGCCTCAGGACTCTGACAACATGGAAGTTTCTTTTCCTCTGAAAACCCCTATAAGAAATAGTGGCCACTTGGAATCTTGTCTCAAGAAGGATTTAGAGGCTACATCTACACTTAGTGCATGAGAGCTCTGCAATTGATTAACCATGTCTGCCATGGACATGGAATGGAAAGGGGAATATTTGCCATTTCTACCCTTAGCTGAGACCTCATCTCCATAGCTGACTCCCCTAAGGGGGATGAATGGCCCTCTTGTCAATCTTTTGAGGAAGTGGCCTCACTTTCTTGGCTTTGGACTTTAGGTCGAAGTGTCATGTTAAAAGGTACAGCTGGATGACAAAGAAGTGATAGACTCTGCAGGCCTGGTTTCAACTGGGCAGTGAAGGATTGGGAATGGGGAAGACAGTCTCCTTCCCTCACTAGGGGCTGCCTGGACAGAGTAGAGGGACAGTAAATTCCAGCAGGAGTTGATGTTTCAGTCTTGAGTGTGAGAGCAGAATTCCTTCTTCAACGTCTTTTCTCGTAAGGCCTTCAGCTGATTAGATGAGGCTCGCCACCCACATTTTGGAAGATAGTCTGCTTTTCTCAGAACTTACTGATTTAAATGTTAAAGGTTAATGTGAAAAATACCTTCACTGCAACCTACAGATTACTGTTTAATCCAACAACTGGGTACCATAGGCTCACCTAGTTGACACATAAAATTAATCATCACAAATATATTAGTTGAGTGTTTCCCAAAGTGTGCAACACATGCTACTGGATGAGTGGAACAGAGAAGTACATTCAATAACATGGGTCATGGAGTGATCCTTTTAAATTCTATTTTATTCAGTCATATGTGGAATTTAAGAAACAAAACAGATGAACATATGGGCAGGAAAAAAAAAAAAGGAGAGAGAGAGAAGCAACCCCTAAGAGATTTTTTTTTTCCCATGAGAGACTCTTAATGATAGAGAACAAACTAAGGGTTGATGGAGGGAGGTGGGTGGGGGATGGGCTAGATGGGGGATGGGTATTAAGGAGGGCACTTGTGAGGAGCACCAGGTGTTGTATGTAATTGATAAATCACTGAATTCTACTCCTGAAACCAATATTACACTATATGTTAACTAACTAGAATTTAAATAAAAATTTGGAGGAAAAAATGAAAAATTCTATTTTAATTCTCCTTGCTTCAAGAAGAAAGGCTCTATTTGGTATGAACTAACACTTCTCTAACACTTGTTGTTTATAACAAAAAAAACAGTATGAGAATTCAGCTATAAATTAATTATATGGTTTTGTTTTCGTTGAATTAACTTTTTTATGGCAAGTGATACTGATCATCCATTTATAAGTGACAGAACATTTCCTTCAGACCCATACTTAAAAAAACTAAATGAATCCATTTAAAATTAAGTAAATGATGGCACAGATGATGCTTGGATGTAGTTGCACTTGAGAAGGTGGTATAAAATGGCCCAAGTTTGGGGAACACCATCTCAGCCTAGAAAAGACAGGAATTCCAGACCCAGCCAGCCTCCCCACAGGAAGATCCTCCCTGTGCGGCCAGCCTGGGGGCATGCAGATTGGTCTGATGAAGGAGAAGACTCCTTCCCTTTGGAGAAAGCAGGGGAAAGACTAGAGTGTTCCCAGGACTTGCTAGTGCTGGGAAGAGTAAGACAAAGCCCCCGCCCTCAAGGAGCAAGGTTCAGTGCATGGATTCTGGAGCCAGACTACCTGAGTTCAGATCCTGGCTCTGCCACGTATGGCTGCCGTGTACCCTTGAAAAGTTGTTTGACCTCTTTGGGCCTCTGTTTCCTCGTCTGTAAAATGGGTATATGAAGGTACCCACGTTAGGGTGCTGTGAGGATTAATTGAAGTACAATATAGTAAGTGTCATTTAAGACTGAGTTTCTATCATTGGGAAAGACTGACAAAGAAATGGCAATCCTAACACAGTGCTCTAAATGCTGTGATAAGAAAGTATAGTGTTGGGGCGCCTGGGTGGCGCAGTCGGTTAAGCGTCCGACTTCAGCCAGGTCACGATCTCGCGGTCCGTGAGTTCGAGCCCCGCGTCGGGCTCTGGGCTGATGGCTCAGAGCCTGGAGCCTGTTTCCGATTCTGTGTCTCCCTCTCTCTCTGCCCCTCCCCCGTTCATGCTCTGTCTCTCTCTGTCCCAAAAAGAAGGAAGGAAGGAAGGAAGGAAGGAAGGAAGGAAGGAAGGAAGGAAGGAATAGTGGGAGAGATTCCAGGAGGACTTCCTTGAGAAGTTAATACATAAGCTCATACCTGGATGATCAGTAGGAATTAGCCTGGAGAGGAGGAGAAAAAGAATATTCTACATAGAGGGAATAGCATATGCACAGGCTCAGAGGCAAGAGACAGTGTAGTCCATGACCATACTTGTGACTGCAGGGAAGACAGTACTGGCTACAGCAAAGGATGTGACAGAAGGCGTGTCCCAAGGTGATGTACACAAAGGGCTTCCTGTGCCTTGTTAGAAGCAGTGGGTTCCAGAAGGGCAGGACTCTAATTATCTTAGCAGCCCTCTGTGCTTCAAGTGCAGCCCAAACCTGGTAAGCAGGGACAATCATGTGGTGACTGAACAGATGCTTTCCTCTCCACTCGATGTGAGACCTGGAGGTCCCAGAGGACCACTCCAGTTGAATGAGGGAGTCCCAGGATTAAGAATCTCTGCAGAGGGGCGCCTGGGTGGCTCAGTCAGTTAAGCATCTGGCTTCGGCTCAGGGTGATCTGGCAGTTTGTGGGTTCGAGCCCTGTATCGGGCTCTGTGCTGACAGCTCAGAGCCTGGAGGCTGCTTCGGATTCTGTCTCCCCCTCTCTCTCTGCCCCTCCCCCACTTGTTCTCTCTCTCTCCCTCTCTCTTTCTCTCTCTCTCTCAAAAATAAACATTAAGAATTTTTTTTTAAAAAAGGAATCTCTGCAGAGATGTTCAGCACATCTTCTCTGCAAGTCATGACTGCCTTGACAAGGATCTGAAATCTTACTTCTGTCCACAGGTGACCTGGTGTCCCGAGCAATGCATCACCTGCAGCCCCTCAATGCCAAGCACCATGGCAACGGCACCCCCCTGCACCACAAGCAGGGGGCGCTCTACTGGGAGCCAGAGGCCCTGTACACCCTTTGCTATTTCATGCACTGCCCGCAAATGGAATGGGAAAATCCCAACGTGGAGCCTTCCAAAGTCAACCTCCAGGTGGAAAGGTAAGATCTGCCTTGGCTCCGGATGGCCAAAGAGAGGAGCTCCTCTGGCCAACACCACCTTGCAGTGGGTGGGTGCTTTCTCCAGAGTGGCAGAGGGGTACAAGAGGGGAGCCATGCTGGTGGTCACAACTGCACAGTGCCCAGAAACTCGCTGGAGGGGTCCAGGTTGGAATCTTATGCTCCAAGGGGTGTCTGAGACCCAGGTGGGGTCTTTGAAATGGGTTTGCATAGGGTTGATCTGGTTTGGGTTAAAAACGGCCTGGGTCAGAAAGGTGGATCTGCAGATTCTGAAGGCGTAAAGGACTCTGCTGTGCAGGGTGGCTCCCTTGTGAAGGCAGCTTTGGGGGAGACCAGCTCCTTGGGTGGGAGGTGTCTTCATTTCCTCCTGGCTGCCCTGGGGACTCCCTTGGGGAACCGTAAACACCTGCTCAGCTGAAGTGGGTCCTGAGGTGGCCAGGAGACTGGCTGGCTCAAGCAGAATTAAGGGAAAGAGAAGAAGGGAGGGCTTCCAGGGAGGGGACACTTCCTCAGACACAGCTTCTGACCCTCCCAAGCACATTCCCTCCACTTCTCTGTGCCTCAACTTCCCTTTCTGTAAACCAGTGGCTGAACTAAGTTGTTCCCAGGTCCCCTTCTGTCTGGAAAGCCCCAGGACGGTTTCACCCTCTCAGAGGCAGAGTATCAGAAACCACACTGGGAACACCCCACAGAGCCCATCTCCCCACAGCGCCTCACAAGTCGGGCCTTGCTTCCACATGAGCCTGTTTGCTGCAACTACTCTAGTAGTGACCCGTTTATCAAAAGAGTGGTTAAGAGAGTGGGCTCAGTGATCCAGAGAGTGGGTTCAAATCCTGGCTCTTCCAATTAAAAGTCAGAGGAGGGGGAGGGCCTTGGGAAAGCGCCCTAACCTATCCATGCCTCAGTTTCTTCATCTGAAAAATGCGGCTACCAAAAGTAAATCCTTCATAAGGCTGTTGGAGGAGTGAGTGAATTGAACAGTGCCCAGCACACGGTAAATGCTCAGTAAAGGTTCACTTTTGCTTCTGTTGTAGATACTATCTGCATTTTGGTGGACTCAATGCAATTTTCTTTTCTCTGTTAAATGGTTCCAAGCAATTTTGAAATGCTCATTGGCTGCTTTGCTGCTGCAGGAATGGACTGGGGCTTCCTTGGGCTTCCTTTTACAACCACGTCTCTTGGCTCTCATTTCAGGGAAGAGAATGGAGCACGAGTTAGACAAAAGTTGCTGAGTTTTTGTTCCTGTTTTGTTTTTAAAAATCTCAAGTTAGCATGGGGCGCCTGGGTGGCGCAGTCGGTTAAGCGTCCGACTTCAGCCAGGTCACGATCTCGCGGTCCGTGAGTTCGAGCCCCGCGTCGGGCTCTGGGCTGATGGCTCAGAGCCTGGAGCCTGTTTCCGATTCTGTGTCTCCCTCTCTCTCTGCCCCTCCCCCGTTCATGCTCTGTCTCTCTCTGTCCCAAAAATAAATAAACGTTGAAAAAAAAAATTAAAAAAAAAAAATCTCAAGTTAGCATGAATATTTCAACGTTTATTTATTTTTGGGACAGAGAGAGACAGAGCATGAACGGGCAAGGGGCAGAGAGAGAGGGAGACACAGAATCGGAAACAGGCTCCAGGCTCTGAGCCATCAGCCCAGAGACTGACGCGGGGCTCGAACTCACAGACCGCGAGATCGTGACCTGGCTGAAGTCGGACGCTTAACCGACTGCGCCACCCAGGCGCCCCAGCATGAATATTTCAATCCAGTCTGGAGTTAGCTTCATCAGGCATCCCACGGTCTAGGCCAAATCAGTGGGTACCCTATGTGTATTTCCACATGCCGAAGATGCCCGAATTCAGGGGGCCAAATGCTCCTTGTCCCTGGGCAGAAAATAACTTCAGTCAGAGACACCAGGAGTGCTTTTTGTGAATGTGCAACCTTAGTGCTGAGAGAATGGGAGCCAGCAGCCTCGGCCTGTGGAGCATCTAGCTCTTAGGCATACCCCCCTGACAGCCTGTGGGACAGTGAGCATCTCTGACTTACCTCCCGCCAACATGCACTTGACCCCCAGATGACTCCCTTCCAACTCCAGCTAGACAGCACCTCCTCTGAGCTCCAGAACCTCCTCGTCCTAGTCAGCCTCAGTTTCCCCATCAAGTCTCACACTCTCAGACTGGTTCTTCTCATCACACCTTATTCTTTTCCACATAACACTTACTACAGTTGATAATCATAATTTCGTTACGTGTTCGTTTATTGCCCGTCGGCTTCATGAGGGCAGAGAACACATCTGTTCTGGTTGTCCCTCCACACCTAATGCCAAGCTCAACATCTGGTGCTAGGTGGGGAGTCAGTAAATTTTTGTAGAGAGAACGAATGAACCCATCAACCTAGCTGCCCGTGGAACATGTCCCTTTGTGCGTGCTCACAACTACCCCACATCTGAAGTTATCATCTTTTCTCTGAAACCAGCTGTCCTTCCTTTCTCCCTCATCTCTAAGGGTGGCATCACCACCAACCCAGAAAAGTGGGCCTCGCCCCAGACTCTTTCCTCCCCCTCACCCCGTCCTGCAGCCACTGGTCAATGTGTGTTACTGATGCCGCACCTGCAACATCTCTCATTGCTCTCTCCCTTCCTTCCCAGATTGCTGCCACTGTGTGGTTGGGTACCTTGTTCCCTCTTACTTCTGTACTGCATTGGATTTCTAAATGGTCTCCCAGGATGTAAGGCTTAGTATCCTCTGACCAGCTCCATCGTCCTCATAGCCATCAGACTGAAAATTCTAGAATAGGAATCTCATCATGTGATGTACTCCCTGCCCCTACACAACACCCGTGCATGGCCCCATTACATCTTCCCTTACACGGCTTCCACCTTCTCTTCTGGAATCCCTTTCAGAATTCAGAGTGTAGCTGGAGTGGCTATAAGTCTGGGAGACCATCTGAGGTTTCCAGACTTTCTGGGACAAGATGTGAAGATGTGTGAGCTTTGAGGGAGAACAGAGTAAAGAGAACATGGCCCAAAATGCTATGGAGTCACTTCTGTCTCCGTCTTTCCCTTCTTCTTTGGTTGGTTTTGCGGAGGTCATCACAAAATGCCGAGTGGAACTTGACATTTTTTGAGTTGTGTTACTTTGGTCCTCTGGAAAGAATATGGATTTGGAAACCAGGCTGACCTTTGGCTTTGGGATGCTTTGGCTTTGCATTCCAGCCCTGCTGCTTCTGGATCTGAGACCTTTTTTTAAAAAAAAATATGAAATTTATTGTCAAATTGGTTTCCGTACAACACCCAGTGCTCATCCCGACAGGTGCCCTCCTCAATGCCCATCACCCACTTTCTCCTCCTGCCCACCAGAAGCAACCTTCCCCCCCCCCCCAGCTTATTCTCAGTATTTAAGAGTCTCTTACGGTTTGCCTCCTTCTGTCTCTGTAACTTTTTTCCCCCTTCTTCTCCCCCATGGTCTTATGTTGAGTTTCTCAGGATCCACATATGAGTGAAAACATATGGTATCTGTCTTTCTCTGCCTGACTTCTTTCACTTAGCATAGTACTCTCCAGTTCCATCCATGTTGCTGCAAATGGCCAGATTTCATTCTTTCTCATTTCCAAGTAGTATTCCATTGTATAAATAAACCACATCTTCTTTATCCATTAATCAGTTGATGGACATTTAGGCTCTTTCCATAATTTGGCTATTGTTGAAAGTGCTGCTATAAACATTGGGGTACAAGTGCCCCCTGTATCCCTTGGGTAAATTCCTAGCAGTGCTATTGCTGGGTCACAGGGTAGATCTATTTTTAATTTTTTGAGGAACCTCCACACTGTTTTCCAGAGCGGCTGCACCAGTTTGCATTCCCACCAACAGTGCAAGAGGGTTCCCGTTTCTCCACATCCTCTCCAGCATCTATAGTCTCCTGATTTGTTCATTTTAGCCACTCTGAGTGACGTGAGGTGATATCTCAATGTGGTTTTGATTTGTGTTTCCCTGATGAGGAGTGATGTTGAGCGTCTTTTCATGTGCCTGTTGGCCATCTGGACGTCTTCTTTAGAGAAGTGTCTATTCATGTCTTCTGCCCATTTCTTCACTGGATTATCTGAGACCTTGAACAAGCCATTCTTCCTCATTGAACCTCATTGACCGTAAAATGAGAGTGACAGAAGTTTCATGAGACTGGTGTAAGCAGTGAATTCAAAATTGTAGCTAAGACTCTGGTGCCATGCCTGGCACAAAAGGAGCTCTCCTCTCACCCCCCAAAAGAGTAGCTGATACCATACATCTTTTTTTAGGGGGAGCCTCCAAAATGCTGTTACCATTGTCCCTGCAGAAACCTGTGTGTGTTATTTCTTCTAGACAGAAAGCTATTTCTCCTGCTCCCTGATGGAATAGGCCTTGGCATTTAGCATCTGAAATCACACATGGAAGGGCTTCAGAGGAGAGATGACTTCTGTTCTCAGTGAAGGGTTTACACCAGCTCCCTTCCAAAACTTCTAAATAAGAAGTTTCCAGTGGGATATGGACTCTAATTTGGAGTTGTTTTTCTCTCTGTATTTCTCTCTCCTCACTCCCAAAATCAAACAACATTTCCTTAACTCTTTATTTTTATTCTGGCAATGTCAAGTAGGGCCATGGTGCTTATATGGTTTTTCACTAGACTATATTCTTCAGAAAAGGGACTGAATATTATTTGCTTTTGTCCATGCCCAGCAGAAAGCCAGAAACATTTGTTGACTGAAATATGGATTGTTTTATACCTCAAATCATCTCTGCTTGTCAAAAGAGCCTTCCTTGGCTGGAGTATTTGGAAGTAGGCCTACATGCACTATTTTACTCTTTCATGTGGGCATAGCTTTAGAGTTGCTACATTTGTTTTGGATAGTTTCATTTTTCACTGTGGGATTTTTGAAGGAGCTCAGTGCCAGTGTGAAATTTCTATAGTTTAAGTTTTTCCAGAACTTTGGCGACTAGTTTTTGAGCTTCTAAAATCTTTCTGAGCAGCTCTTTGGGTCACTGGAAGCATGTACCAGGAACAGGTCCTGTAAAGAGCTGGAGGTCCAGAGTGAGACAGACAGGCATGACCCAGACCACATGGAGTAGAGACTAAGACTAAAAGGTCAGACTTAGAATCTTATTCAAGTCAAGTGTTGGCAAATTCAACATGGAGAAGGAAGAGGAGGAAAACATTCCGTATCAAGGAGAATCCAATCTTTGATATCACTGAATCTGATATGTGCCAAAGCCTGGTCACTGGAGATTTATGATGCTCTGTGAAATACAATGCTGACCTTCCAAGTGCCTCCAGGAAGACAGTAGCTTCAGATTCCATCGAAAAAAATAAATTGCTGTTAATTATGGTACCCAGCCTTAGTTTGTGACCTAATTTTTTTAATCCCTTAATTCAGTTTATAATAAAGCTCCCTGAGGGAAACAATCTGCCTCTTATATGTTTTTCTAGAACCCAACATAGTATTTTGGGACATTACACAGGCTTAACAAGTGTTTGTTAAGTTAGTTAAAAATAAATACAACCAATGTCATCAACAAAGCCTGTTTTGTATTGGAGCATCAGATGTTTTACAAAGAAATCTTAGTTCAGATGTCATCTTTATTTCTGGCTTTCATTTATTCAATATTTATCCAATATTTTGAAGAATTTTCTAAGAAATAGGTAATTCTACTTAATTTTTTCCTAGGACAGAATCTTCAATAATTTAAATTCAATATCAAAATAAACATACCATACTATCAATCAATAAATAAAATCTTTCAGGTACTTCAGATATTTTTACTCAAAAGACTCAGATAAGTTTTGTAATATTTATGATTAGGCAATATTTGTTTTATTATATGTTTATATATAATTATATACTTATGATAAGGCAATGTTTATTGTGTAAGATTTATGATTAGGCAGTATTTATTTTAGTAATGATAAGTGTAAACATCTTAATGTAAATGTAAAAAACTCAGCTCTGAGGCAACTGAATTTAAATAGAATCATCTTAAGTCTGGGACAAGGTTTTCCTCCCCTATATCATTACTGGAAATATCAGTGATTCCTAGATGTGTTTGGCCATGGATGATTTCAGTAATGGCCAAAAAATGAAAAAAAAAAAAGCAGGATAAATTGGACTATTTTGTTGCCTGAGGTAGCTGGCAATGCCTGAGAGGTACAGAGATGTGTTATAACCAGAAGACTAGACAATTAGGTAGTTCTGTCCTCCCCCAGTCTCACTGAAAGCAAACAAAAACATATACTTAGGCAATCCCTTTTGCAAGCAGAACTGTATAAACAGATGTGGTTCACTGTCTACCAGGGAAGCTGGACCTAAAACATGAGTATATAATCACCAACTGTTTGAAAGAAATGAAACCGTCTTAACAAATGAAGAATTTACACTTGAAGAAACAGAGCTAATAAAGCAAACATAACAGACATTAAAAGTTAATGGTACCCGAATACATCTTCCAAGACATTCACCCTACCAAAGGATCACTCCAACACATCAGTTCTTGATGCTTTCTCATCTTTGGCATATATGACAGGTGATAGTCTAAGGTTAACATACTCCAGTGGACATACCAGGGTTGTGTAGAATTCCAAGCACTGTGTTGTAACTCTTCCTCATTCCTTCCCCCTAAGGAGTGTGTATCAGAATGCAAGTGGACAGAGATATCCTTGACACAAACAGCATCATTAGTAAAAATACTGTGTTGCAAGGGTTAAACCTACTATGACTGCTTAAAGCAGAAAGATGACCTCTGGGAGGCCCAGTTTAGGTAGATCCTTTCCTCTTCCGCATCAGAATTAGACGTTGTGTTAATTCTCTAGCTCTTTTCTCCTGGAAATATGATAAAAATTTCAGTATCAACTACATTACCAAGCAGCATTGCTTATGGTTAGAGTAACTCTAGATTAGTAAAATGGTACTATAAATATTTGATAAATCTCCAGAGCTTTGGGCTTCCCTGATTTCATTGGCTCTTGTTGCTGGCAGTGTCCTTGCATGGACCTTGGAAACTATATCTGTGGAGTTGCTACAAGAGATAGTGGGGTTCATAAACCAGGATAGTTCTCACAGTCACCCAAGTGGATCTCATCTACTTTCACCTGAGTGTCACCCGGGCAGAAGATAGCTCTAGGATGGATGGGTGAATTGCTATAAGGACTCTTACTGAAAGGAACATCTGATGCTATCCTGCTGGGCCATGTGTGGCTTATGATAGTCCCATGAGTCTAAATGTTTAGTAGAGCTTAATAAGACTTCTGATGGGTGTTAAAGCCAGAAAAGCAGGCTTTGGGGCTGCACAACATAGAGCAGTGTCCAAGTTGTACCCCAGGACTGCTTCAGCAGATACCTCACACCACCAAGGCTGGGCATTGGACACTCCTGGCAGGATCTCTGTCACAGTTACCCATGAAAGCTGAATGTCTCTACCAACACCCTTGTCAGCTTCATGTTCTATCTATGTCATACTACTTGCTTCCAAATCAGTGGTGCCTGGGTTATATGCCTGCACCCTAGCTGCAAAGGAGTCTGGGAAGTTGAATTTCTACCTTGTTGAACCATGGACTAATAATATGGGAAATTCTCTAAACACAGTAAGGTCATCAGTGTCTCCAGGCAGCTGCAAAATTTGACAAAGTTTCACCACACTCTTCTAATTTATTTGTTTTTGTATAAATAACACACAAGTGAATCACGTGTTCAGTTGAGTACTTCTGACCATTGTTAGCCACACATCTCACAACTGATTGGCTTACACACCACAAGTGAGAACCAAAATACTGCCTCAACATTAGGACTCCTTAGCCTAACACTCTGGGAACCTTGATAGCAAGGAGGAGAGAGAAGGACTGTTCCTGACATCCTAAGCAGGGATGCAGAATGCATTTTCCCAGAGGAAGAATGCTACTTCCTCATCTTCCCAAGGCCAGTGATCATGTCCGGCACAAAAGTCCCATCAAATGCCCAGCCCAGTGCTGCTGAGTCCTGGAGAAATCCAGAGTCAATGGACAAATGGGGACACATGGAGAGGGGGAGACCTGTTTTCTGCAGCGCTGTATGTGGGCTTTGGTGGATTGGCCTGGAATCCCAACACCCATGTAAATGGTTCTAAGAGGGAAAACATGCATGTTGAATACTAAGCAATTAACTGGAGAGACCAAGTTTTAAAACAGGATCCATTCGTAACTTGAGCATTGCTGCATCTGGCACAAGGTGAAAGCAACTCTAATCCCAATATTTTTCAAACTGTGGGTTACAGCCCGTTAATGGGCCATTAAATCAGTGCAGTGGAGAGATTGGCAAACAATGCCCCAAAGGCCAAATCTGGCCCACTGCCTGTTTTTATAAAGTTTTATTGGGACACAGCCATACCTATTTGTTTACATATTTTTTATGGCTGCTTTTGCATTTTTGAGTAGCTGTGTCAGATGGCTCACACAGCTGAAAATATTCTTTGGCCCTTTCCAGTAAAAGTTTTTTTGACCCCTAATGTTGTGGGTTGTGACCTAAATTTTTAATAAATGAACTACAGTAGGAAAAAAAAAGTTTTCATGAGGTAAAGTAAGTATGTTTTGTGAAACTTTTTTTTTTTAAGTTATATGAATTTAACTAGAGTTGATTGGTTTGCTTAAGGTCATGTAACTAAAGTTGTAGAGCTAGTGTCTGAACCCTTGGAGTCAGGTGCTGGTCTGTGCTCACATTCATTAGGCTGTTCTGCTACCGATGGGGTTTGATTTAGAAGAAATAACATTTGGAAGCCTCATCCCTAATCCCTAGAATTTGTTTCATCATCTTCATGAATGTTTATACTATATAAAACTAATATGTACGTGCATTAAATAAAACATGGTAACTACAAAAAAAATAAAGAAGACACTTTGAATCACCCATAAGCACCATGACCATATAGGGTATATATTCTGTGTCTACATCCAAGTTGTTTGGTTATTTCCCAAAATAAGGACCATATAGTACCTGCAGTTTTGTTGATCTGTGTCATTGAGTAGACTTCAAAAGCATGATTTTTCAAGGGACTCTTCCATCATTGGACATTTAAAGTTGAGAGAACTCCAAGAACAGGCATGTTGAACATGTTTTATGATGAAGAAGGTGAAACTGAGCCCCAGCGGGATGAGTGGACTTGTCTGGGGTCATAAATGCACTTGCAGTGGATTTGCAAGGCAGTGCCTCAGTGCCTTTGCACATGCTTTGCCTTCTTCCCAGAACACTGCCTCCCCTCTGTCATCTGGCTCACTGAGTCAGTTCATCCTTCAGGACTGATTTTAGGCATCACCTCCCCCAGGAACCCTTCCCTACCGCCTTAGGCCATGTAGGTGTTGAGGGCCTACCTCAGTGCATAGCATATAGTAAGTGCTCAATAAATGCTTGCATAACTGAACAGAACTGGGTCTGAAACCCATGTGTTCCAACTCCTGGCCCAGAGAGCTGTGGTGACAGTGTCAACTCAAGCAGCCCTCAGCTTGGCACCCACTATACGCTTCACATGCTCCAGGCCTCAGTTTCCTCAGCTGCAAACAAATAATAATTCCTACTTCATGGGACTGTTTCGATGACTAATGAACTAACTTATGTCAGTGCCATACACACTCACTGGCCCATAGCAGAGAATCCATAAATGGTGGGGATTATTGCTCTCTTAATTCAGGTTGACGTCTTATAGATATGTTCATCTATATAAGGCACTTAAAGTCCAGCATACATTAGGCTCTTTATGGATAATGCCCATTATTATTCTGTCATGGTGCTTGTAACCTGAACATACAATGTAACAGGGCTTCTCAAACTGTAATCACTAATGTGCATTGGAATCCCCTGGGATCTCATTAAAATGCAGATTCTATCCATAGGTCTGGGGAGGGCCCAAGATGTTTCATTTCTAATAAGCTCCCAGGTGAGGTGATGCTGCTGGTCATGGGCCATGCTGTGAATAACAACACATTGTAGTTTTTGTGTGTTTGTCATTCATTTCCTCAACTTACTCCACCCCCCATTTTTAAGTTACATAAGGGCAAGAAATAAGCTTTTATGGCGATTTTTGTCTCTCTGGTCGAGCTTGGCACACAATAGGCTTTGGGGGCTGCGTTGAGCCTCATGAGATGCTGGATCCCTCTGCCATTTGACGACATGAGTGGATCCCAGAGGTCAGACATGGCCAGCCTGCAGAACTTTGGGGCTGCAACAGCCAAGGAAAGACACTGAGTGTCTGAATATAATGATCATCTTCAGCCTAACAAGGTGGCTCCTCTAAGGTGGCTCAGAGATAGCAAATTAGCGACAAGCGTCCAAGGGAAAGGTGAGGCGAGATTTCACAGGTGTCCAGTCTGGAGAGAGGCAGAAGGGCAAATCTGAAAGCTCACCAGCTTAACACTGTTGAACACCTCTAGCCTCCAGGGCCTGTCAAATGGCTTCGACTCAGGAGTTTCCTGGTTGTTGTTGTTGTTTTAAGTTTATTTATTTATTTTGAGAGAGAGAGCATGAGCAGGGGAGGGGCAGAGAGAGAGAGAGAGAATCCCAAACAGGCTTTCGCCGGCAGCACACAGCCCCAAGTGGGGCTCAAACTCACAAACCGTGAAATCATGACCTGAGCAGAAATCAAGAGTCGGAGGCTCAACTGACTGAGCCATCCAGGCGCCCCTCGACTCAGGAGTTTTTTCCAGCCAAGGAAGAGAGATTGCTCCTGACCACAGGTGACAAGCTGAGGGACTCGAGTTTAAGAACAACCTTCCCTCCCAACATGCAGGGTCAGTCTGATCAGATGCACGCACTGCACTTGTTCGTTTGAATATCCAGGCCATTTCTGAACCCCGGTTAACTGGCTGCCCCAGCAATCCGCTCTGCTCTGACACACCTTCTCTTTGTTTTATTGGAAAAGAAGGAAAACCTCGCCGTCGCGCACAGAGACTGGGGAGCTAGCACCATACTATCCAGTGTAGTAACCACCAGCCACGTGTGGCTGTTTGAATGTAAATGAATAAAAATTAAAGAGAACTAAAGCTTCAGCTCCTCAGTACCCTTGTCCTCCTTTCAAATTCTCAATACTTGCCTGTGGCGAGCGGTCCCCGCTCTGGACGGAGCGCCCGGATAGGCTGTCTCCAGCATCACAGAAACTTCTCTTGGACAGCCCTGAACGGGAGACTCAAGGCTGGTAGCACTCCCCTTTTAGAAAAACAGCCCATGGGGGCGCCTGGGTGGCTCAGTCGGTTACGTGTCCGACTTCGGCTCAGGTCACGATCTCGTGGTCCGTGAGTTCGAGCCCCACGTCGGGCTCTGGGCTGATGGCTCAGAGCCTGGAGCCTGCTTCAGATTCTGTGTCTCTCTCTCTGCCCCTCCTCCGTCCATGCTCTGTCTCAAAAATAAATAAACGTAAAAAAAAAAAATTAAGGAAAAGAAAAACAGCCCATGGAAACCCGCGCTCCCAAAGCAGTACGTCTCTGCGAGAGACCAGGGACCAGCTGACCTGCCGAAGCGCATTTTACATCCTCTTATTTTGATCACCTTGCAGCCAAGTGCTTCGAAGCAACCATCACCATCACCACCCCAAATTTTACAAGGTGTTTGGGACGTGCAAGGCTCTCTTCTCAGCTCATTGGCTCACTGAGTCCTCGCAGAATGTCATGAGTGTGTTAGCACCCTTACACTATTGCTGTCTCTTCCTTCTCTTGAAGGAGGTCAAGCTCAGAGAGGTTGGTAGCCCGCCCAGGTTACACAGCGAGTCAGGGGCAGACTCTTGCAGGAAGCTTGAGTCCAGAGTTCACGCTCTCAGCCGTGTGCCATGCCACAGGGACGGGAAGGACGGGGGGTTCCAGGGGGAGTGCACAGTGTCCCTCTGAAGGTTAAAAACCTGAGGGGCGCCTGGGTGGCGCAGTCGGTTAAGCGTCCAACTTCAGCCAGGTCACGATCTCGCGGTCCATGAGTTCGAGCCCCGCGTCAGGCTCTGGGCTGATGGCTCGGAGCCTGGAGCCTGTTTCCGATTCTGCGTCTCCCTCTCTCTCTGCCCCTCCCCCATTCATGCTCTGTCTCTCTCTGTCCCAAAAATAAATAAAAAACGTTGAAAGAAAAAATTTTTAAAAAAAAACCTGAAAATCTCGAACCAGGGAATGTTCTTGTCTTAATATGCTTCCCCCTCCTCTTCCCTTTTCCTTCTGGTATTTTCCCTGGCTGAGGCCTCAATAAATATTGCTCATATAAGTGGAATAATGATAATCAAATCACTTCATTTGATTAGACAGCAGTTAAACATCTTTGAGAAACATGTTTATCTCCTGGAACGAATTGCTATAAACCCAGAACCTGCCTCTCCAGTCTTCATCTCAGTGCTACTTGAACTTTTCAGTTTTTATTTAATTTTTAAAACTTGTGGGCTTTTTTATTTTTTAGAAAGAGAGAGAGCAAGTGAGGGAGAGGGGCAGAGGAAGAGAGAGAGAGAATCTTAAGCAGGGCTCAATCCTGTGACCCTGGGATCACAACCTCAGCCAAAATCAAGAGTCAAATGCTCAACCGACTGAGCCACCCAGGCCCCCCAAAACTTACTCATTTATCACTGAACTTCTTATTCAGTTGTTCATCCTTCATCCATTTATTCAACGAACATGAATTGAGTGCCCGAGCATAGTAATAGGAAGAGCCAGTGTTGATTGAGTTTTTATATGTGCCAGGCACCATTTTAAGTACTTTACATGAATGAACTCATTTGTCCCTCGGGATGACCTCATGATGGTAGGTATTATTGTCATCCCCACTTTATATATGGGGAAAATGAGTCAGAGAGGAGAAGTACCTTGCCCGAGGTCTCAGGGCTCCGTAGTGGCCTCGTGGGGATTCATGCCCAGCAGCCTGGCCACAGAGCTCACTCCCTTAACTCTACCCGTGGCTGCTGTGTGCCACGCCCTATTCCAGGGAGGGGGGCGACCCAGGGGCCCTCACATGGCTCCTGCCCTATGCAGCTCATTTACCATCAGAGAAGGAAAGGGCAAAGGGTCAGAAGGGGCATGCAGATCAACGGCCGAAGGGGATCCGGGAAGGTAGTTTTGGGGCCAGACGGAGGCATGGATGAGATCAGGCAATCCAGGTGGCTCCAAGGTCGGAAGTCTCCCGAGTACCATAGAGCAGCGAGCGAGACCACGGCAGGGGCTAGCTGACCTTCAGCTGGCTCACAGAGGTACAGCTGTTATGCCAGCTGTTCAAATGCTGAATACTTCTCGATGCATTGGTAAAGAACCACTGCCCCAAACGCCCCCACCCCACGTCCCCACCGTCCAACGCCTGCAGCTAGGCATCCAGGTCCACGGGGGTGGGGGAGGGGCCTGCCTGTATTAAGACCACAGGAGGTAGGCGGTGCCTGGGCCTTACTGATAGTTAAATAATACTTAGAATGTCACTGCTGAGTTGGAAGTGTGTGGGAGCAAATTATGTCCTACAGGTGTTGGGCCTTTGTTCCCTCAATGGTGGGAACAAAGGGAGAAGGCTTAGCCAGATGCAACGTCCTGCTCAGCCTTCGGGATAGCTGCATCCTCACCGCTGCTGTGGAACCTGTGCCACACCCCACCCCCAGCAGGACAAGCCCCCCCCCCCCCAACTTGCTCTCTGTGAAGCCCTGTGTGAGTAATTATAACAACACCCGGAGCCATCGTGTGCCAGGCCCTGGGATGAGCGCCACTTCCGATTGCCCTACTTAAACGTCCCCATCACCCTCTGAGATGCTGCAGTTCTGCCTCGTTTCAGATCAGATGGGGAGAGTGAGGCCGACAGAGTTCAAGGACTTGCCCAAGGTCACACGGCTTAAGCTTGAGAGAGGCCGGGCTGGAAGTTAAGCCCACGCAGGGTGAGTCCCGAGCCCGTGTCCTCTTCATCACCTCCCGCGTGGGAGGCAAAGGCTGGGGCCATTGCCGCCACGGCGTTCTTTTCTTCCCTGTCTGTCTCCACTGCCGGACTGAACTGGTCAGAGGCAGGGACTGGGCTTTGATCAGCTCGTGCTCTCTCTGGCAGGCAGCCAGGGCCTGGCACAGCCGGGTGGGGATATAAAGACCAATCTGAGTGCAAGGCAGCAGGAACATGGAGCCTGGCCTGATGCAGAGGGCTGGTTGGAAGGTTCCTGCAAGAGTCCCCGAGCGTGTGGCTTGACCGAGTGCCATGTCCCATGTCCCCCAGCAAGAGAGGTCACCAACTGGCCTCCTCCCTTTGCCTGAACAATCCCAGGGGAAGCTACATTAGCCTCCTTGGATTTTTTGATGCCTCCTCATTTGCCTGAAACTGCCAGCCTTCTGCATGCCCTATGTCTGGGACTTCAGACAGTGTGCATCAATGTTCTGCACTACAGGGAAAAAAAAATTTTTTTTTTAAAGAACATTAGTGAAAATTAGCCCTTGAAGCTGCCCAATGCAAACTGGGGGCTGGCCCAGCATGGCAAGGGCCAGTAGCAGCCAGGGTGCCTGGGAACAGAAAGGCCTGCCAAGAGGGAACGCTCCCCGAGTTCAGCCAGCTTTCAAACCATCTGCCCTGTGCCAAGTTTCCACTCTGTTTTATCCTTTCAGAAACAGTGATATTGACAGCTTCCAGCACATACCTGGGTTTCACACATTATGGAAAGGAGCAGGGCAGTAGAAATATGGTCATTCGCCTAGGAGACCTAGCATCTGAGTTGATCTTGCATTCTTCAAAGTCGGACTTCCCACGTGAACCCCACACGTGTCTGCATGCCTCCTAGTAGAACTTCGTCCTAGGTTTTCATTGATTTAATCGTATTCTCTCCTCCTTCCATTTTGCTCTCCTCACGGGCTGCGTCTTTTAACAACTGTAATACAAGGTGCTATAAAGTCAAATTTTTATATTATATTTTTTTTAACCAAAAAGTTCCTTTGCTCATTTTTTTTAACTTTGGTAAATACAGAAAAACATAAGAAAGAAAATTAAAATTGTCTACAATTCTGCTACCGAAATGATTATTGGGTACCTGTTCTCATCTTTGTTTCCAATGCAGAGAGTGAGGCTTTTTAAAATAGTTGTACTGTGTATATATAATTTTATATCTGTTTTTATTTCACTTAATATGCCACAAGCCTTTTTCCTGGTACACTACAGAACGTTCATAAACATCACTTTTAATGACTGCGAGATATTCCATCTTGTGAATGCACTGTAATTTGCCTAATGGTTCCCAGGTTGCTGGTCATTTGGGTCTTGCCAGTTGGTGAATTGCTGTTCTTTTAAAACGACACACAGTAGCATGACTAAAACATCAATGGAGAGGGAATGGATGTAAAAAAACAAAAGTAGTCTCTTTGGAGTAGAGCACCTAGGGGTTAATTCGTGAGGCTTCTGATGGCTCCTCTGAGTGAGAAATTACAGAAAAGGACAGCCTTGGATGGAAAGCTTACCCAGCCTGATCCCAGATCCCATGTCATTGTGTTTTCCAGGAGGAAACACCTTATGGGAAATGTGAGAAGTGGCCTCCACCTGGTCTGCAAGGTCTCTGGCCACAGTCATTATCAAGATCTCTTGAAACTTCATGGTTTCCAGGGTCTTCCACACATACAGTCTCCCTAGATTCTAGAAGCAGGAAGACCAGACACAACTTTAAAGACTCTAGTCTGGCTCTAGTAAAGTCATGAGATTTTCCCAAAGCCACGCAGTGTGTGACCACATTGAGACCATAAGGGCTGCTCAGGGCAATCTCTGGTGAACCCCCACCCTGTGTCCTATACTGTTTCTAGAATGGGGCAGAGCATTAGGGCATCTGGATAGCTCGGTCGGTTAAGCATCTGACTCTCTATTTCAGCTCAGGTCACAATCTCACAGTCGGTCGTGAGATCGAGTGGTGAGTATGGAGCCTGCTTAAGATTCTCTCCCTCCCTCTCCCTCTGCTCCTCCTCCACTTGCACTCTGTACTCTCTCTCAAAAAAATTAAAAAATTTCAAAAAATAATAATAAAATAGAATGGGGGAAAGCCTTAATACAGCATTGTCAGAGTGCAAGTTTTGAGCTGGCCCCATGCACAAAGTTCATTGTGTATGCCCTTGTCCATGTCCGTAGATTAGGAAGTCTCCATAATTCCAGGAGTCCCTTGTTTGGTGGTCGTGCTTGTTTATTATCCTGGATTTTAAACCACTCTGTTTTTGTTTTCCCTGTGTATAAGAAACATTGCCCATGAGGGCTTCTTCAGCTCTTTCAGATTGGCGTGAGGAATTCTTTCAAGATTCAGCCCGTCAGGTTCTGGCCTGCCCAGGAATTTAGGCAGAATATGCTAGAAAAGAAGGTGGATATTTTCCCAGGCTTCTGTTCCACTGGAAAGTTCAAACTCCCAGGCTGGAGTGAGCCTTTGTGGCAGTCTTCTGTCACACTGTCCCTTATTAGTTCCTTACGCAGAATCTCACCCCTTACTTGGAGACCCTATGGCAGCAGAGTGTGGAAAGAACATTCCGTGAAGAAAAAGGGAACCCAGTAAATAGGCAAAACCAAGGACCAACTTGTTGAAAACACCAACACTGATGGCATATTCCCCTGCCTCCAAAATCCTTCCCTGGAGGCACCGTCCCTCTTTAGAGGAACTTATAAGACCGTCTCACAAAGCACTTTCCATGGTTGGCCTCAGATTATAGTTACCTGTCTTTCCTTGCCTGATGGCCGACCACTTTATGCTCCAGTCCACCAATCCAAAGACCAATCAAACAAATATACAAGGATAATTAAGGACAGTTAAACAGACTTTAGCATTCAAGGCTGCCCTGGAAAATGGGAATGTGTGCCCACACTAAACTCCTCTGCTAGATCCAACACCACGGTCCAGGTTTTAAACCTTTATGTCTTCCACAAAATTCAGCACAGACCCTTGTTCCAAGAAGATGGCCAATAAACAGGGAACAGGTTAAGTGAGCAATGTGCACAATATCGCCTACTCCCTTTTTCCTTCAGCTACTTCAGTCCACAGACTCCCCTGAACTTGCCCTGCATTTCTTCAACTAAGTTCCTCTGCCTAGACTCTTCTTCTGAATGATTCTCTCTCTCTCTCTCTCTCTCTCTCTCTCTCTCTCTCTCTCTCTCCTCCCAGGCTCGAGATGGCATTTCCCAACATACTCCCACCCCTTTAACTGCAGCTTATTCTGACTCATTCTCCCATAAGACTTTGCACATAAAGCTTTTTAGGTAGCTTCCTTTCACATTTCTTTTGCTTTAGACCAAGAGTTTGTTAAGGGCTGGGACTATTGCAGTATCACCAAGTGTACGAGTTGGTACATAGTGGGCACTCATTTATTTATTCATCTATTCAGCAATTACAGAACATCTACCATATTCCTGATGGGGAACAAATGCATAAATAATAAAGCACCAGTCACAGGTAAGTAACATAAAGAAAAATAAAACTAGGTCCTCAAACTACATATGAGTCATATAAGTTGCTGTGGTCTGGGAAAGTTCCTCTAAGGAGGTTGCATTTGAGGCAGTAAGCCATGTCAATATCTGAGCACAGATCTTGCCAGGCAGAGAGAATAGTAAGTGCAAAGGCCCCGGGACAGGAACATTCTTGGCACATGCAAGATAAGCAAGGGGGCCAGTGAGACTGAAACAGAATAAGTGAGCAGGGAGAGCGTAGGAGATGAAGTCATATGGACTCAAATCTTGCAGAGTCTTTTGGGCACCTGACATAGTTTGGTTTCTATTCCATATGTGATGAGACGCTCCATAGGTGTCTAGAATTGTTTGAGTTGAGTAAAGAATGGAACTGAACTGAATTGGGTTTTACTGAACTGAACAGAATTGGGTCTCATGTTAGTATGGACAGCATACAGTTTCTGAACAACGCAATATCCCAAGTCTGTCCTTGTTACCTACAAACGGGAAAGCACTATGAATAATCCCACTTAACAGCTTTAAAACCCGTTAGTGTGTGAGTTCACCTGTTCGGGAGCTGGCACAGCCTTGTATGTTGTGCCAAAGCCGTGTGGACAGGGACACGTTTGCCAGCCCCTCCCACATACACTAGTTTCATTGTAGTGGCAGAGGGGGTACAGGGAACATCTAATCTCTAGACCAACGTGGTGCTAATGCCTGCCCATCGTTTCTGTTTCATTTCTGACTCTCCTAGAGTCTGAAGTCTTCAAGGGTCACTGGGATTTATTCTGGGCCCTTGGCCAGGGTTTTGGACCTGACTTTTAGCATAGTTTTTACCCAAGCCTGGTTCTCACTGAATCTTAATTATTTGGATTCCTACCCTCAACACAACTGAAAATAAACCACATTTAGCTATTTTTAGAATTTTGCTTGGTTCTTATGAAAACATTCCGGTGCACCATCACCCACAATAAAGTGGGAAACCCACCAGAATTTAAGCTAAGCAAATAAACACTTGTGCATTCATTCAAAGAATGTTGAGAGCCTATGAACCAGGCACTATACTAAGTACTGGGGATATAGCAAAGCACTGGATAAGCCCCTGTTCCCATGAAGCTGATGATCTAATGGAGGAGACAGAAGAAACAAGGACACTAATAGAAAATGTCATCTCGAGTAGTGGCAAGCTCTACTATGTGCAAGTTTGGGGGGTACAAAGGTGAACAATTGATGCCTCCACAATGTGGTTGGGGTCATAATACCGTTTATAACATAGTATGCCGATAACAGGGCATTATGGAATGAGAGCTGTATGGAGGTCGATGAGAACAAGTAGCTAACTATATTGTGCGTATGGGGAGCTCTTGGGGAATACATCCCAGAGGAAGTGACGTTTGATCAGTCTCTTTGGGTTTAACTGGATGGAGAGGGTGGAAAGAAGGAGGAGACGAGAGCAGAGCTAAGGCAGGGAGATGTGAGCACGCACGGGTGTTCCAGAAAAGACCAGTCATTTCCTGTGGCCGGAGCACGTGACGTTGGGCAGGCATGGAGTGGGAGCATGAGAGAATGAAAACATACATGGGTTGAGGCAGGTTCATAAACAGCCAGGCTAAGGAATTTATACTTTTATCAGATGACCAGATTTACATGTTAGCACATTTCGTCTGAACAGCAACGTGAAAAGATTGGAGAGAACTAGAATGAGGAAATTATTATGAAAACAATGCAGTGGTCCAATTCTAGAAAGAGTCTGTGTAGAGGTAGCCAACTGGCTAAATTTGGAGTGTGGGACTCATAGGGTATGGAGGACTGGGAGTCTCTAATCCAACCATCCCCCGGATGTTTGTGTCTCCTTCCTAACGTCCTCCCCACGGGATTGTCCAACCAAGGCACCAGCCCTAGAGACTTCCCTTCCATTCCAGCTTCAGACTGCTGACACTCTTCTGAGGTCTTACTTATTTGGAGCTGAAATCTGCTCCCAGGAGCTACCACCACTACTTTGTTTGCTCCTTGGGGCTTCTAGAATCCGTCCAATTCCTAATTCAGATGGAACTTTTTGCCATTTAAAGACAGCTGTGATTTACTGAGCGCCTTCTGTGTGACAGGCAAGTTTGCAGGGCATGTATTCCCCCCATTTCCAGATTGGAACCAGGGCTCATGTGACTTGCTGGGGTTTGGCCACTGACCTAGTTAACTGGCAGCACCAGGATAAAAACCCAAAGCTGTCTGACTCCAGAGCCCTGCACTCTTGGAAATAGCTATCAGTTTAACTTGGCAAACATTTACTTAGCACCTGCTCCTATGAAAATCCCTGTCCTCGGTAACATAGAAGGGGGAAATCTAATGTAGATAGAAATGGTTATTGATTTCCAGAGCTCCCCATTCTAGTGATTTGGACAATGGAGTCAACACCCAAGTGTTGTGATCACGTGTACTTAGCTTGGGCTTGCAGTGTGGCTATTTCCGAAGAAGAAGCTAATGAGGTGTTTTACATTTGGTCCATTGCGTGGGCCTGGTTTCTGCTGGTGGCACTGGAACAAGCCCAAAGCAGGAGCCACCACCACAAAGTCCATGCTGGGGAAAGAGGGCTATATCCTGGGAAGACACGAGAAGGAGATCTACTTAGAAAGGTGGAAGGCATGAGACCAGTGTGTATAATCAGATTTAAGGAAAGCAAAGCTTTCAACTTGGACACAACCCAGTGGTGAGCAGAGAGGAATACAGCAAGACTGAGAACCTGGAAACAAAATGAGGACAGGTGTAAGGAACCAATGAGAAAAACCATGAGTAGAACCTGTGCCCGGAGCATGTGTGCAGGGGCTCCCCCTTTAGGCACTCTGTGGTATTGCTACAGTTTAGGCTGGAGGGCTTAAGGGAAAAGGACAAGACCCTGACAAAGTGAGGGTTTTGTTAGCCGACTTACCTTTCCAGTTGTGTTTTTCTGAACCTGATATTTAAATTGGTAACAACTCAGACTAAATGTGTTAGATGCGTGATGTACATGAAGATGCCTGAATGTGTATCTTCCGTATAATTGTACTTCCACACCTGTTGCCTGTTGTGCTCTGGGTGGCCCTACGAGGAAGGACCAGTGGGCATTAATGTCACTCTTCAGAGGAGAGAGAGATCTAAGGGCTAGATGACATCTTTGCCTCATCCATTCGCTGTGCACCCAGCTTCCATGCAGAACCAGCACCCACACCCCAGCCAAATCCAGACATCCTCCCCTGCTTGCCACCCTGCATTCCTCCAACTCAGAGGAAGGCGGCCCCCGCATGCCTGGGTCTCCCTTCCCAGCCCAGGCTCATCCCTGGATGCGATGTGCTTTGGTTCCTCTGGTTGGTATTTTCTCTGCCTGCCCTGGGGCTGGCCCTAGAACTCAACCCCTTCACCTGCTGATTTAGAGAGACAGGCTGCAGGACCTCTCCTGAGGGGGGCTGGACAGGTGGTGGTAGGTAGGTAACAGACGCACCCAGTTTTCTTGCCACCTACGTGATTAGCAATCCCTGAATGTTCTGCGAGTGTAGGCGGAGAGGGTCACCCTGGAGCACTGCCCTGTACAAGGAGTCCTTTCCTAAATAGTACCAGAGTCCAGCCTACGAAATAGCCCTTTTGCACTTCCTTTTGTTAAAATCAGAAGCTTCTTTTCTGGTTTCTGTCGTCTCTCACTTCCAGATTCAGCAAAATGGAAAATTGGTAACGTTTAGTTAGAGAAGTAAATTGCACATATGTTTTTTTTCTCATTATGTGGAGGTCCCATAAATCTGCTAAAAGGCCAAATGGTTGTTTTGCGTGGGCACCACAAGTGCCTCTTTTTACCCTAGTCTCTTCCTTGAGTTTTAAGGCTCTCTGGGAATGTCTCTTTTCTTTTCTTCCTTTCCCCATGTTCCTTTTCTATTTTCTTTTTACTGGGAAATTCCTACTTCCATCCCCTACCTTTTCAAAGGACCTCCCCATTCTACATGGTGACATTCTCTTTTTTTCTTTATTATTCCAGTTATTCCTGGGGCTTTGGTATAATCTGAGACAGATGATGTTATATCTAATAATAATTTTTAAGTAATCTAACTCTGAAAAGGATTTGAGCTAGACTCACAGTGTGAGTTAGACATAACAGAACCACAAAACAAGGATAGCGATACAAAAAAAAATATATGTTGTTAACACTAAAGAACACCTCTGTACCGGAAAATCTCTCCTAAGGTTTATTACTGCAGTTGAGTGCAAAACTCGACTTTGAGTTTCCTGGCCTCCAAGGCAAAAAAAGGAAACATGAATTATAAAGCTCTCATCATCTAATTTAAACACACACACACACACACACACCATAATCTTTACCAAAAAAACTGTTCACAGAAGAATGATTTCTGACTTTAGCACATTCTATCCAAGGCTAATAATACTCTTAGATCTTTCTGGTGATCTGAGTCAGTCACCTGGGATTTTTTTTTTTTAAACACTCTGTAACAAGGTCTACACCTAGATTACATCTAGGGAAATGATTGACTCTTCTCAGGTCAGTCAGGGTCTTTTCGAGTCACATGGTCACATTTGTAAATAATAGCACTCATTATATAAAGTGCCCTCCACCCCACCCCAGAAAGCCAGTATGAAATCATGACCTTTTCCTTAAGGAAAAGGAGATCTTAGAGTTCATTTGGCCTAGCTTCTTCAGTTCCCAGATGAGGAACTGATGCTTCTCAATGTTCGGTAACTTAGTGCCTCACTGTTCTTTGGAGAACCCATATAATGACTAAGCTCGTGTACTTTGGATTCTTGCAGACTTGAGATCAAATCTCTGGCCCAGTAGCTACAGTATCCTATCTCCCATCTAAATACGCTATATAAGTTACTTAGCTTCTGAAGTTTCTAAGCCTCAGTTTGCTCCTCTGTAAATAGGGATGATAATAATAATTACCTTCCAAGGCTGTTTTGATAATTAAATGCAATAATATATGTTTAAGCTTTTTGCACAGAGCGTGACACATTGTAAACACTCAAGAAAATGGTGGGTGCTGCTCTCAACAATAGCCAAATTATGGAAAGAGCCTAAATGTCCATCAACTGATGAATGGATAAAGAAATTGTGGTTTATATACACAATGGAGTACTACGTGGCAATGAGAAAAAGTGAAATATGGCCTTTTGTAGCAATGTGGATGGAACTGGAGAGTGTGATGCTAAGTGAAATAAGCCATACAGAGAAAGACAGATACCATATGGTTTCACTCTTATGTGGATCCTGAGAAACTTAACAGGAACCCATGGGGGAGGGGAAGGAAAAAAAAAAAAAAAAGAGGTTAGAGTGGGAGAGAGCCAAAGCATAAGAGACTGTTAAAAACTGAGAACAAACTGAGGGGTTGATGGGGGGTGGGAGGGAGGGGAGGGTGGGTGATGGGTATTGAGGAGGGCACCTTTTGGGATGAGCACTGGGTGTTGTATGGAAACCAATCTGTCAATAAATTTCATATATAAAAAAAAAAAATGGTGGGTGCTGTAAAATCCTGAGAATGATGATGATGACGTAGACCATGATAATGGAAAACCTGGATCAGAACTTAGGTTGCCTAATATCTACCGTAGCCCTCTTTCCATTACCCCCTTATACCAGGATTCCTATCTGAAATTATATGCCAACATCCCTTAGAACTGCACTACCCAACAGGGTAGCTGCTAACCATCAGTGGCTATTTACAGTTAGATTCATTAA
Source organism: Prionailurus bengalensis (assembly GCF_016509475.1). NCBI lineage: Eukaryota > Metazoa > Chordata > Mammalia > Carnivora > Felidae > Prionailurus > Prionailurus bengalensis. The sequence continues at coordinate 127,109,828 of NC_057358.1, forward strand.
AAATAAATATCGTTAGGGGCGACTGGGTGGCTCAGTCAGTTAAGTTAATGACTTCGGCTCAGGTGACGATCTTGTGGTTTGTGAGTTTGAGCCCCACGTCGGGCTCTGCGCTGACAGCTCAGAGCCTGGAGCCTCTGCTTCGGATTCTCTGTCTCCCTCTCTGCCCCTCCTCCGCTCATGCTCTGTTGCCTCTCTCTCTCAAGAATAAATAAAAAAATTAAAATATAAATACATACAGAAATAAATATCATTAGGATTTTAGCTGCTCAGTCACACCAGCCCCATTCCCAGTGTTCAGTAGCCATGTGTGGTCTGTGGCTATTGTATTGGACAATACAGATACAGGACATTTGCATCGTAGCAGAAAGTTCTGCTGGAAGCTGCCTTCACGGCTCCCCCCACCCCCCAGCAACTTCCTGATGTCGGTATTTTGTTATTTATGTATTTATTTCAAAATATTACACTATTCTTCTAAGCTACGTGAGAAGGTTCTCTTAACTCTACTGGTGAGTTCCCTGGAGGCCCACAGAGCCTCAAGGGGAGACAAGTCACAGCTGGTCCAAAACACGCTTCCGACTCAGTCACTCTATGGTGGCCCAGAAGACCCGCAGAATCAGCTGTCTTAAGTCTGTTTCCATAGGGTTCGGATTGATCAGGGCTGGAGTATGAATTTAATCCGTCTTGTCATACTGCCAAATGCAGGGTAATATGAGTTCAAAGGGTTTATTACAAGAGCACAAGAATATCGTTTTCTCAAAGCCACAGCCCGGTGGCACAGACACCAAGGAGGGCATAGGGGAGGCTCTGGACCATGCTCGGTCTCGCCCTTTTATCCTCCTTTTTTGTAAGGAAGAAAGAGATTCCGCGTGGTGTTTCAAAATTGATCTGTTATTGGAATATTGTTCAGCCATGAGAAAAATAAAGAAAATCCTTCCATTTACAACAACATGGATGGACCTTGAGGGCATTATCCTGAGTGAAATAAGTCAGACAGAGAAATACTGTATGATCTCGTATATATGTGGAATCTAAAAAAGCTGAACTGATAGAATACAACGGTGGTTGTCAGGGGTGGGGAGGTGGGGGCACATGGAGAAAGGCTGGTCAAAGGGTGCAAGCTTCAGCTAGAAGATGTGTAAGTTCTGAGAATCTCATAACGTACAACACAGCGACTATAGTTACCCATACTGTCTTACATATTTGAAGGTGGCTGAGAGAGTAGATCTGATGTGTGAACTAACCCTACCCTGGTAATCACTTTGCAATACATATGTATCAAATCATCCCGCTGTAGACCCCGCATTGACACAATGTCACATGTCAATTACATCTCAATAAAGCTGGGGGGGGGGGGGAAATAGCTAAAATAAAATAAACCTGATTTGTTAATTTTAAATGTGTGATGTTTCCTTGCCAGAGAACGTTTGCAAGGATAAAGACTTTGATATATGTTTCTGACTTCAAGAGCATCTGTGTTATTATTTTTATTGGTTACGTTAATTATAATGAGCTCAAAGCCATTGTCAGTATATTTTCACAAGGTTAATAAACTCAATTTCCTATGACATAGTTTACAGCTTTAAATGAACAAACAATTCATTGTAACAAGTATTTTGATACATGTGGTTTCTGGGAACAGATAGTTTCACGTTTCCAAGTTTGTAGTCTTCAGACGATAACTATTAAAAGGAAAAGTTGGAGTGCCCGAGTGGCTCAGTCGGTTAAGCATCTGATTGTTGATTTTGGCTCAGGTCATGATCTCACAGTTCATGGGCTCAAGCCCTGCATTAGGCTCTGTGCTGACAGCTCAGATCCTGGAGCCTGCTTCGGATTCTGTGTCTCCCTCTCTCTCTGCCCCTCCCCTGCTCGCTCTCTCTCTCTCTCTCTCTCTCAAAAAATTAACATTAAACAGTATGGGAAATGATATTAGTGTCAGAATTAGATTTGGCTATGAGTGACAGAAAACCCACATAGCAGGCATTTAACAAGATAGGAGTTTATTTCTCATATAAAAAAAAGTCTGGAAGTAAGAATCCAGGACCAGGTGTGGCCACCTAAGCAAATGTCAGAAATCCAAGTGCTTCTAGGTTTTCTGCTCTGTCATCATCTACATGTGGCTTCCACCTCCTTGTCCAGTTTTTCTGATTTAGCAACAGCCATCGTGTCTACATTCTTGCCAGCAGAATGGACATAGACCAGAGAACACTGGGCTTCCTCCTTTTAGGGACCTTTCTAGAAGTTTCACAAGAAACTTCTGCTTAGGGGCACCTGGGTGGCTCAGCAGGTTAAGTATCCGACTCTTGATCTCAGCTCAAGTCATGATCTCACAGTTTGTGGGATCGAATCCCACATCGGGCTCTGCGCTGACAGCATGGAACCTGCTTGGGATTCTCTCTCTCTCTCTCTCTCTCTCTCTCTCTCTCTCTCTCTGTCCCTCTCCCCCCTCCCCCCACTTGTGCGCACTCTTTCTCTCTCTCTCTCAAAATAAATAAATAAAAACTTAAAAATAATCTTTATTCTTCCAAATCTTAACAAAAAGAAAGAAAGAAACTTCTGCTTATATTACCGTAAGAACCAGTCCCCTAGCTACAAGAGAGACTGAAAAATGTGTGCCAGGTGGTTATGAGCCCAGTTAACTAGTGGGGGGTTTTATTACTAAGGAAGAAGAAGAAAACACATATGGAGGGATACCCAATGGTCTCTGCCAGAGTATAAAAATATTCTCTGTTAACTTTGTGAACAGTTACAGCGAACCTTTCATTTTGCATTCTCAGAGGTGTTTTTGTCGATCCATTCTTGACATTTCTTTTCGAATACTTTTCTGATTTTGTGTTTTTCCACTGCAGTTCTGGGAAAAAAGTAAAGTATTGGGAGTTTACACTTTTATTTCAGAAGTTACGAGGCCCTAGGTGGTGTTTCCCCCCATCTCTCCAGTGTGATCCTACCATCCCTCCCCTGCATTACTCTCTCTCCTTCATCTCAGCTCCAGCCACACCAAGCTGAATTCCCTGAAAGCACTATGCCCCAGCCTGCCACTGGGCCTTTGCACATGCTGTATCCTCTGCCTGGAATGATAGTACGTGTGGCTACTAGCCCTGGCTCTGGGTCTAACTGCCTACATATACACCCCAGTACTGTTCCTTATACCTGTGTCCCCTTAGGCAAGCTGTATAACCTCTCTGTGCCTGTTTAAATGTCTGCAGAATGAGGATAATAATAGTACTTACGTTACAGTTCTTGTCCTTATCAAATGAGCCAATGAAAGACAAATGCTCAAAACCATGCCTCACATATGAGCCTTTAATAACAGCTGACTTTGTTGAGCATTTACTATGTGCTAAGCACCTTACAGAGATTCTCTTAATCTTCCACAACAATCCCGTGGAGTGGCCTTGCTATTTCTCCCATTTTACATACAAGGAAACTGAGGCACAGAGAAGTTAAGTAACTTGCCCAAGTCCCACAGCTAGCTAGTGACGGAGCCTGGGCTCCAACATAGGGCCTTCTGTCTTTAGAACGGGTGCCCTTCCCACCACACCAGCGCCACATATAAAGGTCTCCCTCGTAAGGCTGTGTGCTTCCCTTTACAGATTTTCATGATAATCCTTTTGGAAGCAGGGGCAGGCCCAGGTGATCCCTGTGGGCCCATCCCTGGCCTTTGCCTCTCAGCCTGCCACAGCCCAAGCCCTGCCCTTTTAGGCTTCTGGAACCACTGCCCCTGGGATGTGAGTCCCTGTATCATTTGCCACCTCCCAAATGTTTATCTGTTGTGCCCAAGGCTGTGAGGAAGGTTCTGTGGCACCTCAAACAGCCTGTGGCTTCCCCTCTTCTGAAGCCCCGGCTCCCCTCCCAGGCCATTTATATCCCAGGCCCTGCCATCATCCCAGCCACTTGAGATCAGGTTCCCACCACAGAGGCTCTGCGCCCATAAGCCAGGCCTGGCTTCGGTGCGGCCAGCAGCCCAGAGCGGGAAGGTCCAGGCTGGTCTGTTGGTCCCTGCGTGGTGTGTGAGGAAGGACTTCGGGGCTGCCATGCATCTTGCAGCTCAGAGCTGGCATCCTCGAGACCTGACGGGCTCCCTTTGAGCGGGCATCAGAACCCGCTCTGCAGGTTCTCTGCAGAGAACGAACCAGGCAGATGCCCAGGGTGCTTGTCTCAATCATGGCCCTCATCTCTGCAACCTGTATTTTACAAAGAAAAAGGGTCTTTGCAGATGTGATTTAGTCTTGGGTGCTAACAGTGGGGAAATAATCCTGGATTATCTGGGTGGGCCTTGAATCCAATCCCACGTGTCCTTAGAGGAGAGAGAGATTTGACACCCACCCCAGAGGAGGAGATGATGTAAACACAGAGGCAGAGATGGAGAGATATAGCCGCAAGCCAAGGAGTGCTGGGGACCGCCAAAAGCTGGAAGAGGCAAGGAATGAGCTTTTCTCTAGATCCTCTGGAGGGAGCACAGTTGTGCTGGAACCTTGGTTTTAGACTTCTGGCCCCGGACACGGTGAGAGAATACACTTCTGTTGTTTAAGCCACCGAGTTTGTGGTACTCTGTTACAGCACCCCCAGGAAACCGACGCACCCTGCAATCAGGCAGGAAGGCAGGAATATGCATTTTAATCCGTTCCCCGGGTGATTTTGAGGCCCCCGCCACCACCGAGATGCAGCACTAGACGGAGAGTGCAGACTGAAATTCCGGAAGAGCTGTAATTCCTCCTCTCCCCCATTTTTGCTCCTCTCCTGTTCAAACGGTGGGAGACGGGAGCACGTAGGATGCTTAGATCCAGGTGGGGAAAGTGCAGAGGAGTGGGGGGTGGCGCTGAGTTAGGGGGCAGGGAGGTAAGTGATGGAGCTTCCTCCCCAGGGGAAGCAGAGGGAGGCAGGCAGAGGAGGAACCTTCCTCCCCAGGATGGGAGGGGAGCTGAAAGCGGGGCGAGGGTGCAGGGAGGGGACAGTTGTTACTCATATATCATATTTGCTCTACCTGAACATGCTGGTACCTCAACCCTCCGTTTGCAGCCCTCCAGCCCCCTACATCACCTGCTTCAGAATATGTGACAGGAAAGCCAAAGAAGGTTCCAAGGTCAGCCACAGGGGCCTGTTGGCATGATTAGCAGAGGTCAGCCTCCTCACTCGGGGACCCTTGGAGCCTTGCCCCATGTCGGGGAATTTATATAATCACCCCTTGATGGGGCTGACTTCCACACTCAAAGGGCTTGTCCGTTGGGTGTGAAATGGCTTGCTCTTCCCGAAAAGCATAATCCTACCCATGATGCCTTTGTTTCACAGCCCCCAGGCAATGTGTCTACACACTCGGGTGTTGGGAAGCAGTCTTCTGTGGGACCCAGCACCCAAGCTTCCTCCCTGCCCTGGTGATTGTGGGTGACGGTGAAGGGGTTCCGCCATCAGCACAGAAGGAGGAGGCTGCAGGTCTGCTCAGGTCTGAAAGCAGTTATCGGGCAGAACCCCCTAGTGGTCGGAGGTCAGCCTTTTTCTCTTAAGGCCTCCAGCCGATTGGATGAGGCCCACCCACTTTACGAAGATAATCCGCTTTGCTCAAAGTCCACCCATCTAAATGTTAATCTCGTCTTAAAAAAAATACCTTGGTGGCAACATCCGGACTAGGCTTGACCACATATCGGGGTACTGTGACCTAGCCACGTTGACATGTAAAATTAATCATCATTCTTTTGAATAAGAATACACACATAGGATACATTCCCAGGATGATGATAAACACTGTCATGAATACAAAATTCCTATCAGACAGTGGGATGGGCATTTGGGTGAGAACAAACTCCCTGAGACTGAGAACTTTGGTTTAGTAAGACCGTTGGAAGACCAAAGGGGAATCCTGGTGGGAGGCAGAACCCACCTCCCAGGATAAGAGCAGAAATTGCCAGACACCTGCTCTCCCCGCCTCCCTGGCAGTTTGGCACAGGCTCATAAACTAGGCTCACACAGGCCTCAGGAGGTCTGGATCCAAAAGAGCTCCTTCTTCCCTTCCATTGTCTCCTGGGCCTCTACCCCCTTTTGCAAATGACTCACTTCTGGACTCACTTTCTCCTCCTTAAACATGATAAGAGAGTTCACCTTCCCTGGTTTCTGGCTTGAGTCATAATACTGCCCTCGGGCCTGGTTACTCAAAATGTGGTCCATACGCTGGCAGGTGCATCATCGCCTGGGAGCTTGTTACCAATGCAGAATCTCAGGCTCTGCCCCAGACCCACTGAATCAGAATCTGCATTTTCACAAGATCCCAGGCGATTCATGTGCACGTTCATGTTCGAGAAGCACCGACCTAGAGCACCCCCTTGGCTTCTCCCACTCCAGACCCTCTGCCAGAACCACCCTCGGGGGCAGTGCAACTGTACTTTGCACAGTGGGACCCTATCATTCTAGCAAATAAGCCATGGCCACCTCTGACCTCGGCGTCTTCCTAGCGTTCGTGCCCACAATACACGGAGATCACAGTGAATATTGCTATGGAAACCAACCTTGGATGTTGTCTGCTATCAATTTTGCTGCTTTTCCTTCACTCCCTGCATCTCTGGAATTATGAGCTCCTAAATCACACTCGAACACCTAAATTTCTCTGCAGCCTGAGACTTAACAAATAACAAAGATGTAGAGTCAAGGCCACACAATGTATAAAGGAAAGGCCTAGCAACTGCAGAGGTTCGCCTTGATTTAAAAAGCAAAGACAGGAGTGGTGTAGCAAGGCTCTCCCTCCGCCAGCCCAGAGAACACTCGAGTGATGCTAAAAACCACGCCAGTGATGCTGATGAGTGAAGATGCCACCTGCTGAACATTTCTTGGTGCCAGCCTGTATACACCAATCCATTCAATTCTGATAGTGCCCTCTGTCTTAGTTTCCTGTGGCTGCTATTAAAAAAAAATTGCCACAGACGTGAAGACTTCAGACAATACAGATTTATTGTCTTACGGTTCAGGAGGTCAGAAGTACGAAATCTGACTCACTGGGCTAAAGTGAAGGTGTCAGCAGGGCTGGTACCTTCCAGAGGCTCCAGGGGAGGATCACTTGGCCTGTTCTAGCTTCAGAAGGGCGCCTGCATTCCATGGCTCATGGCCCCTTTCCTCCATTCATCCAGTTACTTCTCATGTCCTCACATCTCCTACTCCCTTCTAGTTTTTAAGAAATGTTTATTTATTTATTTTGAGAGAGAGAGAGAGAGTTAAAGCAGGGGAGGGGCAGAGAGATGGAGGCAGAGAATCCCAAGCAGGCTTCACATTGTCAGTGTGGAGCTGGACACGGAGTTTGAACTCGGGAACTGTGAGATCATGACCTGAGCCAAAACCAAGAGTAGACGCATAACCCACCCAGGTGTCCTATTCTCCCTTCTTTGACCTTCTCTCCTCTCTCTGCTAAGGACTTGTGATTGCATTTAGGGCCCACCTGGATGATTCCAGATAGCCTTTTCTTCTCAAAATCCTTAACTTATAATCACATGTGCAAAGACAATTTTGCCAGATAAGGTAACATTGACGAGTTCTAGGCATTAGGAGGGAGACATCTTTGGGGGGATTATGCAGCCCACCACACCCTGTTGAGCAGCTACTGTTATTATCCCCATTTTCCCCTGAGAGAACTCAGGCACAACAATTGAAACACCTTGTTCAAGGTCACACAGCCAGAAGGTGGAGCTGGAATCCAGCTCTGGGTCAGCTTCTCTCCAAAGCCCGAGGTTCTAATTCCAACCTCTGCCCTGCACGGCCTCCAGATGACTTTGAACTCACCCGCTGTTGTCAGTAGGTTCAACGAAATGAACTGAAAACCGTCAGCTCTCTAAAGAGTTGGAGCTTCCAAGTGAGATTTGTCTACCACAGACCAAAACCTCAAGGGCAAGGCAGGACTTAAGTCAAACCACAGGTGTATTGGTCTTCTAGGGCTTCTGTAACAAATTAACACAGGCTAGGCGCCTTGAATAAAAGAAACTTATTTTCTCACAGTGCTGGAGGCTGGAAGTCCAAGATCCAGGTGTCAGCGGGTTTGATTTTTTTTTTCCCCAAGGCCTCTCTCCTTGGCTTGCAGATGGCTGTCTCTTGCTACCTTTTTCACATCGTGCCCTGATGTGCACACACACTCTTGGTGTCTCTCTGTGTCCTAATCTCCTCTTCTTTTAATTTTAAATTTGCTTATTTATTTTTAGAGAGCGCGCATGTGAGCTGGGAGAGGCAGAGAGAGAGGGAGAGAGAGAATCCCAAGCAGGCCCCGCACTGCCAGCGTGGAGCCCGATGTGGGGCTCAAACCCATGAACCATGAGATCATGCCCTGAGCCGAAATCAAGAGTTGGACGCTTAACCAACTGAGCCACTCAGGTGTCCCCTAACCTCCTCCTCGTATGGGGATATCAGTCATACTGAATTAGGGCCCAGCCTAATGGCCTCATTTTAAAAATTACATTCCGAGGTGCTGGGAATTAGGGCTTCAACATAAGCGTTTGGAGGGGATACAGTGCAGCCCTTATGCAGAGGTATTCTCTGCCCTCAGAAACAAGGCAGTTTATGTGTCTGAGGTGAGTTCCAGAGCCCTGTGGACGCCTTCATTCTCAGCTTAAATGCTGGTGCTTCGTTCCTCATCACCCTGTTTCCGCACTAACCCGCTGCGACCCTATCGGTCCCCCGGCTTTGTGATCCTATTGGTTTCCTATGGCTGCTGTAATGAGTCCCCACAAACCTGGTGGGTTAAAACAACACACATTTATTCTCCAGGTGTTAGCAGGGCTGTTCTCTTCCGGAAGCTCTGAGGGAAGAATCCATTTTCTCACCTTTCCGGCTTCTAGAACTACACCTCTTGGCTTGTGCCCCCGTCCTCTATCTTCAAAGCCCGCAACAGAGCATCTTGCTTCACTATCACCTGTGCCAGATCTCCCTGTTTCTCTTTTATAAGGACCCCGATGCCTGCACGTAGAGCCCACCTGGATAATCCAGGGTGCTCTTCCCTTTTCACAATCTTAACTGAATTACATCAGCAGTCTCTTTTGCTGTCAACATTCACAGGCTCCAGGGGATAGGACTTGATATCTTGGGGGTTCTTATTCAGCCTACCACCATGAGTTTTCCTCATTCATGTCCTGGCCACCCCTGTCATCCCTGGAGGGCCAGTATAGGAGATGATGCATGAGTGAAAGCCCTTGGTGAGCTGCAAAGGTTTTTTCCACCTCAGGGCCTTTGCACAGTTAATGCTGCCTGGAACATCCATGTCTTTACACACTCATTCACAGATGCCAATTCCTTCTTGTCTTTGAGGTCTTGTTACCTCCTCAGAGAGGCCTTCACATTGCTCCACCTAAACTCTGTTTTATTCTCTGTCCCAGCACTGACGCTGATCACAGTTTGTAATTGCTTTATTACTTGTTGGTTTATATGTTCCTTATCTGTGTTATCCCTGTTAGACTGTTAGTTCTGTGAGATCAAGGACCTGACAAGTCCTGTTCTCTGCTCTATCTCCGGCTCCTGGAAGCGTGCCTACAGCATGGGTGCTCTCTAAAGGATTGTTGGATGAATGAGTGACGTTAACAGAGGACATTTCATCAGTTACACACCCATGACATGGTTTGGGTTGTATTCTTGACCTGATTCTTGAGGTACTGCCTCTGGGGATGCCTGTGGTTCAGTGTTCCCCAAATGCAACCATGACCTCCTTGTGGGAGGGCCCTATTTCCTAATCTCTCCAAAGCTTTCTGTCCCCATCATTGAGATCTTCATGTGCTTCTGCCCATCTTCAGGGCGTCTTCCTCAGCCCCCAGGAAACTGACTATATTTCAATATACTCCAAGAATTTTAGAGGAGGAAGGAACTGAATGAATAGACCCAGGGTTGGCCAACTATGACCCGCCATCTGATTTTGTGAAGAAAGTTTTCGTGGAACACAGCCAGGTTCTTTCACTGATGTACTGTCGGGGTCTGCTTTCACACTATAATGGCTGGGTTGAGTGGCTGAGTCGGAGACTCTATGGCCTACAAAGCCTAATATATTTACTATCTGGCCTTGTGCAGAGAAGGTTTGCTGACTCCTGAAACAGACCATCTGATCCAAGCCCATCCACTTTATCAATGAAAACACTGAGAACCTGTTTTCAGACCAGAGCCAGAACCCTGCCGTGGGCTCTTCTGGCAGATTCAGGGCTAGAATCCGGTTCTGCCGGACCCCAGACAAACCAGGCTTCTCCCACATACCCAGCCATCCCCCTTAGCACCCAGCCCCTCCCCGCCCAAACTCCCTTTCAAATCTCGGCGGTCACCCTCCTCACCAGCTTTCTCTTCAGTGTTTCAGAAAGGCCCCACCCATGTATCTTCTCCATCTCCCACCACTCGAATTGGGGCCCAACAACCTTCCTTAGCCGACTTGCTCTCTTGATGGTACAAGAAGCCCACCCCTAGGCTTTCTCTTCCCTTCTACAATCCCTGGTCCCAACCCCACAGACCTTCTCTTCGAACACCACAGCAAAGATTTCAATGGCCACTGCCCTGGTTGAGTTGACCGTGCCCTCCCACTATTCACCTCAGGCCACCCAGTTGGAGTTATCAAACCCCAGAAGGAGCTTATTTAGAATGCACGTGCCCAAAGTTAGAGAGGGAGAGAGCCAAACCATAGAAACTCTTAAAAACTGAGAATAAAATGAGGGTTGATGGGGGGTAGGATGGAGGGGACGGTGGGTGATGGGCATTGAGGAGGGCACCTGTTGGGATGAGCACTGGGTGTTGTATGGAAACCAATTTGACAATAAATTTCATATTAAAAAAAATAGAATGCACGTGCCCTGGGGCACCTGGGTGGCTCAGTCAGTTGGGCGTCCGACTTCAGCTCAGGTCATGATCTCACGTGAGTTTGTGGGTTTGAGCCCCGCGTCAGGCTCTGTGCCGACAGCTCTGAGCCTGGAGCCTGCTTCAGATCCTGTGTCTCCCTCTCCCTCTGCCCCTCCCCTGCTCATGCTCTGTCTCACTCTGTCTCTCAAAAATAAATAAATGTTAAAAAAAAAAAAAATTTAGAATGCACATGCCCAGACCCCACCCCAGACTTGTTAAACCAAAACTCTGGGGGTGAATCAGGGCCTGGGGAATTTTCAGACATACGCACAGTACCCCGTGATTCTGTTGTGGAGCACACAGTCTAAGATTAACCACTTCACTGAGCCATGGGCTTCACAAGCCTCCTGTAGGCTTTAGTCACTGTAGACAACTTCAGAACAAAGTCGGTAGTCAATGGAACACGGTTCTCTTCAAAAATACATCAGGAGAATGCAGCCTTTCTCCTTCCGTTTCCTGCATCCTCTCCTTAACTCAAGGCCCTAGAATTCTTTCCCGTCTCCAAACTCCTCCAAAAGAAACATCACAAAATAACACTTTTCCCCCCTCTGAGTAGACAGGATAAGAAGATTTTTAAATGAGTTGCTGGCAAAGAACTCATGCGCTTATAAACTATTGAGGTCAGGGTGATGGAGAGAGAGAAGGCAATGGTGAAAGGAGAATAGGTACAGAGAAAAGTCCAGAGCAGGCTGGAATCCTAGGGTTCAAGGTTTCTTCTTCTGGTGCTCGCCAGCTGTCTTGGTACAGGTGTTATTTTGAAGACAGCAGTGTCTCTTTCTCTCCTCTTCAGTATTCATCAGGAGCTGGCGGCGTGCCCTGGGCCTCACACCTCACATAAAAGGCAGAAGCCGAAGGGCAGTCTGCAGTAGAGACGGGACGCAGCCCCCCAGGGGCTGAGAGTTCTGGGCTGCGCTTGGGGGGCAACGAGCAAAGGAAAGGCCAGATGGGATGGCGGCTGCCTTGGAAAAACAACCCAGAGGAGAGTTCTCTGAGCGCTCGGGGCTGGTTTCTACAGCGACGGAGACATGGTGACAAAAATAAGTCCGGCTCACCTGAGACAGTAGAATCCAATTCAATTCCAAGTCAGTGTGTGTTTATTGAGTGCCTGATTCAGTTTAGGTGATGGAGAGAACGAGAGAATGAGGGCGACAGCCTAAGCAGCGGGCTGACTCAGGCAGAAATTCCCTGGGAGACTGCCTCCCAGGTCCATGGGTCCAGAAACTCGATTGTATCCATTGTACCCGGTAGGAAATCGGTAAATCTTTGTCTGTCTGGTGAACAAGTATTTATTAAGTGCTTCCAGCCTGCCAGGGCCGTCCTGGGGCCGTGGCTGAATCAGTGAATCTAGCAGGCCCAGGTCCCTGCCCCCAATGGAGTTTACATTCTTCTACTGGGACATCTGCAAGGCCAGTGGGTAAGGTCAGTGGAGTGGGGTCTATTATAGGAGGGGTCCACTGGGAGTGGATCATCAGGAGGAATGTTTAGGGTAGGGTAGGATTTGCTCTGTAGTTGGAAGGGTAAGTGGGGTGTGGATTTTTAAAAAGCTGGAGGCCTTACAGACAGGGGACTGAGCTGCGTGGCCGGAAATGAAAATAGTGTGCCGTGGAAATTCCGTGACCAGATCAGCTCGTTCTTCTGGGGCAACAGGTGCATGCTGGTAACAGAGCGCCTGCTGGGAAGTTAGACAAGAGAATGTCAGTACCACATGGGGTTATGGCACACAGGCTGTGTACTCAGACATCTTGGCTGTAACTCCTAGCTCTCACACTTGCTAACCTTGTAATCCAAGGCATGCTACTTAACCTCAATAAACGTCATTCTCCTGATGGAGAAGATAGGCGTAGTCACAACTAGCTTACAGGTTGGTCCTAAGCATTTCAAGGAGATCATGAATGGGATTAATTGAGAACGACTGTAAAAAGCTTAGCTGTTGAATGTTAACATTGGATATACAGCTTGCTTTCTAGCAAACTGGAACTCGCCACCAAAAACTTGGTAGGGAGCTCAGGATGCCTGTATACAGTGAGCAGTTTGTTGCCTTGGCAACCCTCCATTTACGACCCTCTTTCCACCCCATGGCAGCCATGCTGGACTGAATGGCAGCACTGGGGTCAAGGTGAGGCAGGAGAGGTGCCTAGAACATATTTGCATGACCTGGCCTCCTTCAATTTTGCACCCTGAGTGCCCTGCTTGCCTCAGCCTAACCATGGTTCTGCCGAATACAGGAAACATTTTTGGTCTGCACGTTTGTGTGAAATCTGCATTTCTCAAAGTGTGTTCTTTGGCCTACTTAAATCAGCATCATAGGGGCTGCTTATTAAAATTATATTTGTGGGGGATGCCTGGGTGGCTCAGTCGGTTAAGCGTCCGACTTCGGCTCAGGTGTGACGATCTCATGGTTCATGAGTTTGAGCCCTGCGTCGGGCTCTGTGCTGACAGCTCAGAGCCTGGAGCCTGTTTCGGATTCTGTGTCTCCCTCTCTCTCTCTGCCCCTCCCCCACTTGCACTCTGTCTCTCTCTCTCAAAAATAAAAAATAAAAATAAAAAAATAAAAAATTATATTGGTGGACCTGACAAAATCAGCATCTCTGGAGATGAGGTGGGTGGGGCGGGTGTGCATTTTAACACACACACACGCACACGCACACGCACACGCACATTCCCAGGCCCTCCACCAACCCTAGAGCAGAAGTTCTTTTTGTGTGTGTGTGTGATAATAATAGCATTATTTTATCTTTTTTTATTTTTTATTTTTTAAAATTTACATCCAAATTAATTAGCATATAGTGCAACAATGATTTCAGGAGTAGATTCCTTAGTGCCCCTTACCCACTTAGCCCATCCCCCCCTCCCACAACCCATCCAGCAACCCTCAGTTTGTTCTCCATATTTATGAGCCTCTTCTGTTTTGTCCCCCTCCCTGTTTTTATGTTATTTTTGCTTCCCTTCCCTTGTGTTCATCTGTTGTGTCTTAAAGTCCTCATATGAGTGAAGTCCTATGATATTTGTCTTTCTCCGACTAATTTCACTTAGCATAATACCCTCCAGTTCCATCCATGTAGTTGCAAATGGCAAGATTTCATTCTTTTTGATTGACGAGTAATACTCCATTGTGTGTGTGTGTGTGTGTGTGTGTGTGTGTGTGTGTGTGTGTATACCACATCTTCTTTATCCATTCATCCATCGATGGATATTCAGGCTCTTTCCATACTTTGACTCTTGTTGATAGTGCTGCTATAACATGGGGGTGCATGTGTCCCTTCGAAACAGCACACCTGTATCCCTTGGATAAATGCCTAGTAGTGCAATTGCTGGGTCATAGAGCAGTTCTATTTTTAGCTTTTTGAGGAACCTCCATACTGTTTTCCAGAGTGGCTGCACCAGCTTGCATTCCTATAGAGCATAAGTTCTTTGAGTGTGACCCCAGACCAGCAGTATCTACATCACACAGAAACTCATTAGAAATGCAGATTCTTGTCTACCTCCCCAAGCTACTGGATCAGACACCTTGTGGGTGGGGCCCAGCAATCTGTATTTTAACAAGCCCTCCAGATAATTTTGATGTGCAATGAAGTCACCCCTTGGGTGTGGGGGGGGGGGGGTGGGTAAAAGCTGCCAGTATCCAGCCCCATCCTAGATGAATTCAATCAGAATCCCTGAGATAGGGCTCCCCGGCCAACCCAGCGATCCTAATGGGAGGACAGAGTTTGTAATCATCACTGGAAGAAACAGGAAGTTGGCACAAATGTATTACACTTACAAAGTACGGTCAGCCTGGGGCAGGGTCTCAGTTAATTCTTGCAACAAGCTGGCCCCTGCTGTGGTCTCGTTAGCTGGTGAGGAACCTGAGACTCCCGGAGCTTCAGGGGGTGTGGCCAGGCCCCCAGGCGCCGGCAGTTGTGCTGGCTGTGCTGGGCAGAGCCACCTGGCTCAGGGAAGACTGCGTGGGGTCTTGGATCTTTGCTGTTGGAAGCGTGGTGCTCAGGCAGAGCTGGGGCTGGGAGAGCTCCACGAGGGGAGCCAGGGGAGATGGGAGGGGAGATTTGGAGGACACCTTAGGGCCGGATCCAGCATGGGGAGTTCCAAGTACCAATAACCCCAGGCGTTTTTTGGGTTTTCTACTAAGTGCCAGCCCCTGTGCTTGGTGCTTTAAGTGAGCCATCGCCTGTGTGTTCACATGATCTCTGAGGGAGATAACACTCACAGGATAGTCACACGGTATCCCTGTTTTGCAGATGAGGAAACTGAGGCCCAAAGACTCCGGAGAGTCTGCCCCGGGGTCGCCGGTGCGGTCACCCGTGCGATCAGGATGTCTCCAAAGGTTCTCCCACCACACGGGGATTCAGAGTCAGGGTCCCCAGGGAAAGCGGGGTGGGGGTGGGGGGGCTCAGGGGCGGGGGTGGGGGGTGGGGGCCGGCGAGCAGGAGGTGGGGCTGAGCCGGCAGCCCCCGCCACCGGGCCGCCCTAACGCTCTCGCATCCTCCCGCGCAGGCCCTTCCTCGTGCTGCCGCCGCTGATGGAGTGGATCCGGGTGGCCGTGGCGCACGCCGGCCACCGCCGCAGCTTCTCCATGGACAGCGACGACGTCCGCCAGGCGGCCCGGCTGCTGCTGCCCGGCGTGGACTGCGAGCCGCGCCAGCTCAGGTAGGGCCGGGCCGGGGCGCAGCGAGGGGCGTCCTCCCGGGGGGGGGGGGGGGGGGGGGGCGGGACCGCCGGCCGAACCCCGCCCGGCGCCCGCCGTGCGCCCCGCAGACGGTTGAAATGACAGGATAAGCGGGTCCCCGCACTTCCAGGGATGGAGGAGGACGGGAGCAAGGCGTGTTGGGAACGCTCCGCTCTTGGATGACCAGTTATCGGCCTGCCTGTTTCTGTTCACATTCTTTGAGTCTCATTCTCCTCCTCTCCCTCCCTCTCTCCCTCTTCCCTCACTCCAAGAGAAAGAAATTATGGTCTTCCTGTAGTTTTCCAACAAAATCTTGCACAGTTAAATTGCTGGCTGGGTGAAAGCACATCTCTGCTTTTTCACATCCGTAGGGATGGCGGGAGCCCTCTATTTCCCGCGCCTGTAACCAGGTCTCTCCCCCATCAGGGTGGGAATTTTTCTTGGGCCACTCGGGGACCCCCCCCCCCCCCGTGCATGGGGGCTCATTTTTATCCAAAGCAAAAGAAAGAAAATAAACCACTCAGCTGAGTCAAAACCTGGGTCTAAATGCAAAACAGCAGGAAGCTCAGAGGTGTGTATGCATATGTGTGCTGTCTTCCTTCCGGGTGGTCATTGTCACTATTTTCTTTCTATTTTTCTTTCTTCCTCCCCCCGGCTTTATTAATATATAGTTGACATATAACATTGTGAACCTGTAAGGTGTACAAGCTGTTGGTTTGATACATTTATATATTGCAACATGATTACCACCTTTAAGAGTGTTGGCTAACACCTCCATTCCATCACATGATGACCATTTCCTTTTTGGGGTGAGACCATTTAAGACCCACTCTCTTAGCAATAGCAACTTTCAAGTATATGATACAGTATTATTGGCTATAATCACCATACTGTAGATTAGATCCCCAGAACTTAGTCATCTTATAACAGGAAGTTGGCACCCTTGGACCAACATGTCCCCATGTCTCCCACCCTCTTGCCCCCGGTAACCACCATTCTACTCTCCGTCTCTCTCAGCTCTGTTTAGAGTCCACATATAAATGAGAGCACACAGTATTTGCCTTTCTCTGTCTGACTTATTTAACTTAGCATAATGCCCTCAAGATCCATCCAAGTTGATGGAAACGCTAGGGTTTCCTTTCTTCTCGTGGCTGAATAATATTCCATTATGTACGTATATATTTTTTTCACATCTTCTTTCTCCATTCATCCATTGATACTTAGGTTGTTTCCATATCTTGGCTATTGTGGCTAATGCTGTATTTGAACGTGGGGGTACAGATGTCTCTTTGCAATCCTGTTTTCATTTCCTTTGGATATCAACCCACAAGTGGGGTTACTGTATCCCATGGTAGTTCTATTTTTAATTTTTTGAGGCACTTTCACACTGTTTTCTATCATGGAATGGTGGCTGTACCAATATACATTTCCACCAAGAGTGCCCAGGGGTTCCCTTTTCTCCACATCCTCACCAACACTTGTTATTTCTTAGCTTTTGGATAGCTAGCCATTCTAACAAGGGTGTGCTGATAACTCATTGTGATTTTGATTTGCATTCCTGAGCATGTGGGATTTCTAAACAGTTTGGGGTTTTTTTTCCCCTTAGTGTGTGAGGTCTCTGAGTTCTTGGGTGTCTGTGTCCCTGAAGTGTAATGTTTTTGAGCTGTTGGGGGTCTGTATCCCAGATTTGGGGTCTCCCAGCCATTTAGTATGGTCCGCGCAGGATTGGAAGTCCCTCGATTCTTTGTGGGTTCTGCATCCTGGATGTGTGGACTCTGAACCCAGAGTGAGAGTTCTCTGAGCTGTTTAAAGGGTCTGTATCAATGTGTGAGATCTACTGGCTGGTTGGAGCCTTTGTTCTTGAGGGCCCTGAACTGGCTGGCTGTTTCCCCAGGTGTAAGGCCTCTGGCTATCTGGGAGTTTGTATTCTCGGTATATGATCTGCAAGGCAGCTTCAGGTATGTGTCCAAGATATGTCCATCTGTAGGTCTCTGCGCTGTTTCTGTATCTGTTTTCAGATTGTGAGGTCTCTGAACTATTAGCCAGTCTGTACACAGAGTATAGCATTCTGAACACTTGGGTATGTGCGTCCGATAGAGTGAATCCCTTGAGCCATTTGCTGGTCTTTGCAGGACTATGTTTATGAGCTGTGTGGGCATCTTCGTTCAGAGTATGAGAGCTCTGAGACGTTCGGGTGTCTTGTCCGAGGTGTGAGTTGTTGAGCAGTTTGAGGGTCTTCATGTCAGAGTTTGAGGTCTCTGAGTTGTTTGTTAAATGTTTCACATCCATCTGCTATTGGGGATTTGTGAGGAAGAGTGGAGTTTCTGAACTTTTTGATGGTCTGTGTTTCAAGATACGAATTTAAAATATGTAAAGAACTCATACAAGTCAGTAACAAAAAAACAATCTGATTATAAAATGGGCAGAAGATCTGAACAGGCGTATTCCCAAAGAGGATGTCCAGATGGCCACCAAGCACATGAAGAGTTACTCAGCATTGCTCCTCATCCAGAAAATGCAAATCAGACCCACAGGGAGATATCCCCTGACACCAGTCAGAATGACTATTAGCAAAAAGACAAGAAACAGGTGTCGGCGAGGATGTGGAGGAAAAGGAACCCTCGTGCAGCGTTGGTGGAAATGCAGACTATGGCAGCCACCGTGGAAAATGGTAATGGAGGTGCCTCAAAAAATTAAAATTAGGGTTACCACAGGATGCGGCAATGCCACATTGCTGGGTATCCGGCCGAAGAAACAAAAACACGAATTGGAAAAAATATATATGCATCCCTATGCTTACTGCACATTATTTATAAGCTAAAACATGGAGACAACCTATGTCCATCGATGGATGAATGGATAAACAAGATGTGGTGTTTATACACAGTGGAATACGATGCAGCCATAAAAACCAATGAAATCTTGGTTTGCAACAACATGGACGGACCTTGAGGGTATTAGGCTAAGTGAAATGAGTCAAACAGAGAAAGACAAATAACCACATGCTTTCACTTATGTGTGGAATCTAGGGAAGGAAAAAAAAAAAAAAAACCCAGACTCACAGATACAAAAAACAGATTAGTGGCTGCCAGAGGAGGGTAATGAGCAGCAGGCAAAATGGGTAAAGGGGATTAAAAAGTTCTGGGGCGCCTGGATGGCTCAGCTGGTTAAGTCTCTGACTTCATGATCTCGTGGCCTGTGAGTTTGAGCCCCACGTCGGGCTCTGTGCTGACAGCTGGGATCCTGAAGCCTGCTTCGGGTTCTGGGTCTGCCTCTCAATCTGCCTCTTCCTCACTCACACTGTCTCAAAAATGAATTAATGTGTAAAAACAATTTTAAAAAAAAGTACAGGCTTCTAGTTATAAAATAAGTAAGTCACGGGGATGAAGAATATAGTCCGTAATATGTATTAACTGGGGCGCCTGAGTGGCTCAGTCGATTGAGTGTCCGACTTCGGTTCAGGTCATGATCTCACAGTTCGTGAGTTTGAGCCCCGCGTTGGGTTCTGGGCTGACAGCTCAGAGCCTGGAGCCTGCTTCGGATTCTGTGTCCCCCTCTGTCTCCGCCCCACCCCTGCTTGTGCTGTCTCTCTTTCAAAAATGAATAAACATATAAAAAATTTTTTAATAATAATAATACGTATTTTAACTTTGTAAGATGACAGATGGTAACCACACTTATGGTGGCGACTATTTCACAATGTATATAACAAGTGTTAAATCACTGTATTGTGTACATCTGAAGCTAATATAATACATCGGTCATGCCTCAAAAAATAAAAATAAATTTAGAAAACACCTTAGGACAGACATCTTCAAAGATTTCAGAGGCCTCACACCCTGAACACATACTCGAGATACTTCAGAGGCAAACTTTGAAACCCACACCTTAATGAGTTTGCAGACCTCATACCTTGAATACAGAAGCCCAGAGGCCACAGATTCAAACTTGGAACACAAACCCTCAAAGAGCTTAGAGACTTCACACACTGAACACACATTGTGAAAGACTTTGAACTCATACATAGTCACTATTTTCAAATCCCCACTGTGCACCCAATGAGAAACTGCCCTTCCTCTGAAATCCATCTGGTCCAATCGTGTGACCAGGCCACAGAGATTTCCACCCTTCTGATCTGATTGGGGTCTTCCAGGAAATAGAGGGTTTACAGCATAAAACAGAGCCCGCCCCCAACCCGGAAACCCCAGAGATGCCCCTTGGCCTAGGAACATACGGGGGCTTATCAAGTCACCATTGCTGGCCTTTATTAAATGCTTTACCATATTCTGGCCACTGTTTGAAGTGCTTTACACAGATTCATTAATATCTAATATTCTCCAAACCTTACGAAGTGGATACTGTTATTATGTCCACTTTACAGATAAGGAAACTGAGGCACAGATAGGTTGAGTAACATGCCCCAGGTCATAGGACTCGTAAGTGGTGAAGCCAGGACATGGATGTAGGTGCCCTAGACCCCCAGGCCCGTAGTTCTAACCACTCAGGTTTCTGTCTAGGCAGCTCCTGCCTACACTGTCATCCCATAAGGGATGACCTTGTCACCTAGAATAACGGCAGGTCTTGGGGAGATGCTAAGGGGCGGCCATTTACTTAGCACCTACTGTGTGCCAGTTATCTCCCCATTTTACAGATTAGGAGGCTGTTGGTGGGACACTTTATAAATGGAGGTACCAGGGGTGGGATCCTTGTGGCTCATGCTCCAAAGCCCATCCTTTGCCCACTAGACTCCCCTGCTCCCTGTGTCCTCGGGGTGGCACCTTATCTGCCTGCTTTCTCCCACCACCCTTGCCTGCCATCACCAGCTCGAATCTGACTTGACCTTGAGGCTCCAGCTCTTCTCTTTGCAACAGTCCTGAGTCTGCTGCGTGTCAGGCAAAGTAAGGTATTGGACACCTACTCTGTGCCAGGCACTGTCTTCGTGGCATGCAGTCGCCAACAATTGTGCAAGGCAGACTTTTTTATCCCATTTTACAGATAGGAAGGCTGAGGCTAATGGAGGTAATGGAACTTGCCTGAAGTCACACAGCTACTGTGAGGCAGATGAGTTCTAGAATGGAGGACCTGGCCAGTGGAGGTAACAACACTGTCTCCTTGGCTCTCTCCCCTCCCCCCACTCCCAGACATTCACCTTCCAAGTTGCCAGGTAGGCTCCAGGTTCTGAGCCCAGCCAAGCTGAGCTCGCTTCTCTAAGTAAACAGTCCTAGAAAAGTGCGGGTCGTTGGGGCTTCTAACAAACGCAGGAACTTGGGATCTCGGTGCTGGTGACTAGAGTGTCAGTGACTATTAGCACATATAATTACCTACCAGCTGGCCGAGGTTTCCTGGTGGGAGGCAGCCTGGATACCAGCTGGGACAGAGCAACCAGAGTCAAGGATTCTCAGGTCTGATGCTAGTACAGCCATTGATTTTCAGAGTGACCTTGGCCAAATGCTGCTGGAGCTCTGCTTTTGTCTTTATTCGGCTACAGTAAAGCCTCACCATGGTGATGG
Organism: Prionailurus bengalensis; assembly: GCF_016509475.1. Classification (NCBI taxonomy): domain Eukaryota; kingdom Metazoa; phylum Chordata; class Mammalia; order Carnivora; family Felidae; genus Prionailurus; species Prionailurus bengalensis. The sequence goes on from NC_057358.1 coordinate 127,130,828, forward strand.
GGTTTATTCAAAAGGAACACCATTTGATGCGGCTGCAGTTTGTAAGCTGACAGGGGTGACCCATTTATTCTTCCTTAATTAAAATATCAGATAATGTAAACCTGGGAAATTCAGCCTTTTATTTCTTCTCTTTTTCCTCTCCTTTGGGAGGTGGGGGAGGGGGCCCGTAGAATAAAAGAAAGAACAAATAATACATGCGGGCAGGGTTTTACATTTTCTTATTAATAATTGGTCTTGAAACAGTTTAGAAGTACACAGAGTAAATCCTGTTTATTTCCCTGTATTTGTAAGAGGCAATTTTTCTGCTCCAGAGTGGGGCTGTGTTAAAATAATGATAATAAGGGATGTTCTCAAATCCTATCTTAGCTGATCAACAGCATCTACCAACAGGATTTAGGGGTTATTAGAACGATGAGCTCACTCCAGGAAACAGTTACTTTTTGCAAGTATTTCTTAAATTCAAAACAGATTTTGAGCTGTCCCAGAATGGATAAGTTTAGGGAGCGGTAAGGTGCAAAGGGTATCAGGATGGGATTCAGGAGACCAGGGTCGTTATGTTCTTTCCTTCCCTCTTTTGTTACATTTACTGAGAACTTACTAGGTGCCAAATGACACTCTCGATGCTCTCATCTGGGTCTGCTGCTGTGTAACAGGTGACTTCGCCCATCTCACAGGACAAGTTTGCTTTGTGGGGTGGGGAACCCCAGAAGGGAGCCGAGTATGAATTTAATGAATTGAACCCTGCTTGACCTCTACTTTAAAAAAAATTTTTTTTTTTTTAAATTTTGAGAGACTGAGCACGAGTTGGGGATGTGCAGAGGCGGAGGGAGACCCAGAACCTGAAGCGGGCTCCAGGGTCTGAGCTGTCAGCACAGAGCCCGATGCAGGGCTCGAATTCCATGAACCTCGAGATCACGACCTGAGCCAAAGTCAGATGCTTAACCAACTGAGCCACCCAGGCGCCCCTGATCTGCTGCTTTTAACCCTTCTCAGGTATCCCGGACACCTTTTGAGGTTAACAGGCTTTTCCCATTTGTCCAGTTTGGGTCAAACTGGGTTCTAAGGTGAAGGTTGCACCCCAACAGTACCTGTCCTAAAATTCTGGTGCCTCCCACATAGCCTCTAATGACAGCTGGAGGTTCAGGTTTGTTTATCAACATGTATGGGGCTGCTGGTGGTCCGTGAAGCCCTGTGGGGGGCATAGGGAGGCCACGTCAGGGCCATAGCATCTGGTGATCACCAAGTCACCTAGGAGACAGGCATTGTGCTGCTGGAGCTGTTGGCCCTCTTTCCCGTGAACATCTGTGGCCCTTTAAGAAGAGTATCGCCCCGTGAGGGGACTTCCGGCCCTTGTGTCAGAAGGAGAGACGCTCTCCATCATTCTCCACCCATCTGTATGGAACCAGGCCTTGTTCTGGGCTCGGGGGGGGGGGACAAGGACCCCAGGACTTAGGCACCACTGGGGAAATGCAGGCAATAAACAACAGTGACAAATGGGCAAGATGATCTCACATAGTCTGAGTGCTGCAAAGACAGGGAAGCAGTGTGGGGTAGATAGGGATTGAGGAGGGAGGGGCGGATGGTCAGTATTCAGAGAGCACCTTGGGCTCCCAAGGGGAAAGACAGTGCCACACTCCTGATTTAAAGGTACACTTGGTATCTTAGGCAGAAGACCGGGAAAAAAACTGGGGGGAAAGGGTTCCATCCGGAGCCACATCCATGCCAGCCATTTCCCTCGGTCATTTCCATATCCACCTCTGAATCCAGACCTGGAGGCCTCCCCATTCCCTCCCTCAGAAGGTCACCTGTGGAAGTGGAGCACCTGGGCCCTGGCATGGCTCTGTGGGCCCCGGAAGGCTCCTAGCCTCTCACCGAGTCAAGAGCTGTTCTCTCTTCTTCCTTGGAGTGCCCTTGTCCTTGATTGGCTCTGGAAAATTCCTGCAGCTCCCCACGGCCTCTCCAGAGGGGTTGGCATTGGAAGGACAGCCACAGAATGCCAGTCCCTTCCTCACTTCCAGCGGACATTAAATCTATGCTTCAGGCTCCATGGTGACCTGGTGGAGCCACTGCTGTCCCCACACTGATGTCAGTGCATTAGCGCCTCCTGGAAGACCGGAAACTGCCCTCTCCCTGATCCCAGGAGAGTCATGGTGAGGCTAGCTGTTCTCCCCTAACAGTGTCAGGGACAGGCCATGAAGCCTGCTCCAAGAGCTGAGCTAGCAAGGCTGTCCTGCTCTCAGCAGGCACAGACCGAACACCTTCTGTGTGGTTGACATCCCATGTGTGTCCCCCATGGCCAGGCGGGGGAGAGGCATGTCCCCAAGTAATTACAGAAAATTCTGGTAACTATTATAGGGCAGTAAAGATCTGGCTCCAGGAGAGCTGGAAACATACGAGGTAGCTTCGATCTTAATGCTGATGAATGAACAGATTGATCAGGTGGAGAAAGTGAAGAGAGGAGAGGAAGGGAAGTCAGTCTACACGGAGGGGACCACACAGGGGTCCTCAGGGTGGGAGCTCGGGTTGGAGGAAACCTAAGGAATTCACACCATTCAAGCACCACCCCCCTGAGCACCTCCTGCGGGCCAGGCTCCGGACCAGGCACCGAAAATAGGGCTGAGCTCATCTGACTATATATGCAGGACGTAGGAGCCGTCACAGACTTTTAAGCAGGGAGATGACATCAGATTTGTAGTTTAGAAGGAAGGGCTGGTGGCTGTGTGGATAATGGGCTGAGGCGCGCAGGGGTGGGACCAGAGTCCAGAAGCTGTTTCGGGAACCCAGGTGAGAGTCGCAGGCAGTCGGACTGAGAGGTGGGGAGGGCTGGAGACCCAGTGAAGGTGGGAGCAGCAGGACTTGGTGATGTATGTGGGGTGAGGGAGTGAGGGATATCAGGCATGGCTCTGGCAGCCGTGGGCTGGGGTGTTTGGTGCTTCCTGGGGACAGAGATCCAGTTTGGGAAGATGAACAAGTCCCCAGGACGGACAGTGGTGATGGTGTCATGACAATAGGAAGGTACTTCATGCCACCGAATGCGCACACTTTAAAATGTTTAAAACGGTAAATCAGTGTTGTATATATTTGACCACAATTTCTTTCAACGGCTGTCGTGTGTTACCAAATGAAAGAGACGATGCAGGATAGTGTCTAAGGTGTCACCCTTGTGTGAAGTATGCATGTGTATTTGCTATCCATGTTGGGCTGTCGCTGGAAGGGTAGATACGAAGCCAGTAACCAGGGTCATATCCACACCCGCAGAGGAGAACTGGAAAATGAGTGTATGGGACTCCTGTGGCTGCTGTAACAAAATACCACAGACAGGTCGTCTTAAAACAACAGACACATTGGTCTGGAGGCCAGAAGTCCAAAATCAAGGGCCATGTTCCTTCCAGATTGTCTGGAGGAGGATCCTTCCTTTCTTCTTCCAGCTTCTAGAAAAGCCAGCTATTTCTTGGCTTGTGGCAACACAACCCCAGTCTCTGCCTCCTCCTCACATGGCCTTCTCTCTGTCCAGATTTTCATCTTATAGGGACACCAGTCATGTTGGATTGGGACCCACCCCCGTGACCACATCTTGATTTGCTTACATCTAGAAAGACCCTATTTCCAAGTAAAGTCACATTCACATGTAAAGGGGTGGAGGGTTAGGACATCAACATATTGAAAGGGGACATAATTCAACCCATCACACTGGGGGACAGAGATGGCAGGGAAACCCATGTGACTGTTGCATTCTGTAGTATGTGGTAACCTATTCCCCTCACCAAATTTTTTACATTAAAGATTCACCCTGAGGTTTCTGTCTTGGGAGGGTGTGTAGCTTAAGGATGCTTTTAACAAATAGAGGACAAGGACAATATGAGCTAAGTAATAATGGATTCAGTTTTGAAAATGTCAAAGACAAGTTGCCATGCCAGCTGGTTGTCTGCAGAAATGAAGAGAGTCCACGTAGGGCTTCTCCACCAGAGCAAGGTTGCCAGTGAGTCAGGTGCTCCCCGAGCATCTAACAGAGAGGAAGCAGAGCTCAGTGGTTAGGAGTGTAGGCCTTGCAGCCTGACTACCTGGGTTCGAGTCCTGGCTTGACCATTTACTCTCCATATGACCTTAGGCAAGTTGCTTACCTCTCTGGGCCTCAGTTTCTATCTCTGCAAAATGGGGACAACCATATGCCCACCTCATGAAGTTGTAGGAAGGATCCAGTAAAATAATGTATTTATTAGCACCATGTAGCATGTAAACCACATAGTATACTTGCGTCATAGTAAATGCACATCGGATATTAGCGATTATCTTTATTTCTCCACTCTGGACCCAGAAGGTTACCTCCTGGTTACCAAAAACAATAGCCTCAGCTTCCTCTGGTAGAGAGTGGAAATAAGTGTCTCAATGACATGTGGTGGTATACCATCTGGGATATGGTTTGTAGCTCAGGCTGAGGCCTCTACCCTCCTCTCTCGGCTGGTGAGCCAGCCCCCCGAGGGTGCAGGAAGAGATTCAGCCCGGCCAACTGGCCAGGGGGCCACTCTCCCATCCCAGTGACAAGTAGGAGATTTTAAAGGCCATCAATGGTTAGACAACCACACTTCTTCAAAGCAATCGAGCGCCCATCACCAGCTGCATTTGTGACCTGAGGTAGGGTCAGTAGTGAGAAGAGACAGCAGAAGGAAAGGAGAATGTGTGTGGACAAAGGCAGATATGGCTCCCCATTGGCAGGGCCTTGCCCCAAGTGAGCAGAAGTTAGGGAAGAGGTTAGGGGGCATAGAATATTCTAGAAGAAAGGGTCTTGCAGCATGGACTTTATCTCAGACAGCTGGCTTACTTGGCTAGGGCAGATATCAGATACCTGAGGGGTGCCTGGGTGACTCAGTCAGTTAAGCATCTGACTTCGGCTCAGGTCATGATCTCACAGTTCATGGGTTCAAGTCCCGCATCGGGCTCTGTGCTGACAGCTCGGAGCCTGGAGCCTGGAGCCTGCTTCGGATTCTGTGTCTCCCTCTCTCTCTGCCCCTTCCCCACTCACACTCTGTCTCTCTGTCTCTCAAATACAAATAAACATTTTAAAAAAAGAAAAAGAAGAAGAAATCAGATACCTGAATTCTGGGGCCTACCACAGAGCTTGACACTTAGTTGGGGCCCAGTAGAATGAATGAATGAATGAACAAATGAATGATGCAGAAGGTTGTTACTGTGCTGCTACTGTACTAAATGACTAAGACTTTTCCTGGCCTGACACAGATGAGAACAGGCTTCGACATGGGAGACGTGGGTAAGCAAGTGTGGAGCTCAAAGAGAGGTCGCACTAAGAGGCCTTTGGGGGCAACACTGGCAGATGGGTGGCCACTGATGTCACAGGTGCGGGTGAGAGCGTCCCAAGGAAGGGACTGAAGAAGAGGCCTCACCGTGACACAAGGGAAGAGAGGTCCTAGACCAGAGAAGAGGCAGCGGTCACCAAGGGAACCGAGACGGAGAGGGCCTGCCGGAACCCCAGGTTGCTGTGCCAGCACAGAAGATGCAGACGAAAGGACGCCACCGGGCATGCCGGTGAGGGGAGCACAGCACCCTTTGCTTTCTGCAGCCTGGCGTAGGCGGAAACCATATTGCAGGCGACAGACAGTTTGCCAACACTTGGAATTTGTTCTGAGCTTTCCAAGTGTTAAAAGCAAAACAGAAACACAGTTGATGCTTCACGGCAACACAGAGAACTACATCTTAAATGGCATTTGGGGCTCGCTTCCAAATTGGAGCTTCCGATCCCAGCTGGCAGTTGTGAGGGTGTGTACTTTGCCATATGGGATTTGGCTTCCTGGGAACAGGGACCTTTTTTTGTTTTGTTTTGTTTGGCCTCCTCTCGAGTCTGTTAAATTTCTGTCCAGGGTGCTTTATTTACTTAGCTGCTAGCAAATCTCTCAAATTCTAGTTTAAAATAATACTTACAGAGGAATATTCTCTTCCCTTAGCAATTAGGCAACCGTACTCATTCAAAGGCATGTACTTAGTACAAAGTACTTTGTTCAAAACCATGACAACAAAGGTGCTTTGGGTAAGAGCAAAGGAGCAGGTCCCAATCACTCAGCAAGTTTCTAGGCATCACGATGTTCTGTTGTCTGTGCCATTTTTCCAGAATGAACTTCCTTTTCATCAGCGCATTAAATTTCTCTATAAAACATTAAGAATCACCAGACTTGATGATCTCCAAAGGCCTGTCTAGCCCTGAAGATTATTCAGTCTTGTGGCCTAACATTAGGCGTGCACATGGGAATGACACTTTTACCTGTGGGGGAAACTGAGGCATGCAGAAGGTGAAAGAAACGGGTAGAGGTTCAGCTCACGGTCTCTCCTGTATGTTAGCAGATGATAGAGGAACTAACAATCAAGAACCTACCTGGGCCAGACACTGTCCTGGGTGCTTCTCGTGCTCTGCTCCATTCAGCTCTATGAAAGGGATCGATTTTCCTTTGCACATCTGAGAACACTGGGACTCCAGGAGGTTCATAAACCTACCCACTATCACATATAGAATGTGTCCTGTCTTGGATTTGAACCAAGTCTGTCTACAGACTCCAAAGCCCCATTCTCTGCTGAAGGGGGTAGCTCCAGTCAAAGAATCAACATCAGGAGGTGTGAAAGTAACTTTGAATGAGGCCCACCTCGTACAGTCTCCAGCCTTAGAATCTCTTAGAAATTCAGATGCCGGGCCCCTGGGTGGCTCAGTCAGTTAAGCATCCGACTTCGGCCCAGGTCGTGATCTCAAGGTTTGTGAGTTCGAGTGCCGCATTGGGCTCTGTGCTGACAGCTCAGAGCCTGGAGCCTGCTTCGGATTCTGTGTCTCCCTCTCTGTCTCTGCCTCCCCCCAACTCATGCTCCGTCTGTCTCTCTCTTTCTCGCTCAAAAATAAACTAACATTAAAAAAAAGAAGAAGAAGAAATTCAGGTGCATGGCAGCCTCTTGTGCAAATCTAACATAGCTGTTGACCAGTGCCAAAGATGCCTGTGAAGGCTTAACGTGGAAATATGCTACCACATGGCCAAGAAACCTATGAAGAGGGCTGAGCCTTACTTATAATCCTGAAGTGCATTCAAAACCACACCTAGGCATGCCTTTCACACCCATCAGGTCAGCAAAAAAGTGACAGTCTGATGATACCAGATTTGAGCAAAGATCTAGAACAGTCAGAACTCCAATACATCACTGAAGGGGACTCTGAGTCCACTTTCAAGGAAACTTGGAAACACATAATTCTACTCTTAGGTTTATACCCTAGAGAAACTCCTCCACATGGAAATCAGGTGTTCATTTTGTGTTTATAATTGCAAAATGAAGAGAAGGGAAAAGAAACAAGCTGTCTACAAGAGAAGGAGTAAATGTTCATTCAATGGCATACCGAGTAGCAAGGAAAGTAAATGAACCAGATCTACATGTTATTACACAGTCAAATCCCAGAAATGTAATATTGTGTTAAAAAAAAAAAAAGCAAATCAAGACAGGATTTGTGTAGTGTGCTAACATTTACATAAAGTTTACCAACATGCAAAACAGTCTATGTATTATCAGGAATTTAATAAAAGCAGTAAAACATCTAAAGCATGCATGAGGATGATAAATTCAACCTGATGAGATAGGGTAATCTCAGGAAGTAGATGAAATGATGGAATCAGGAGGGGGGTCTAAGGGACTTTGTAATTATAATGCTTTATATATTTATAAATATAATGGTAAGCATATAGGTGGTCATTGTATTGCTTTTTCTTTTATGTGTGCCTAAATTAATTTATTAACAATAAAAGTTACCTAGCCAGTGTTTGCAACAGCATATTTAGAAGGCCAGTTATGGGATATTAATAAGCATTATTTAAAAAAAGTGTTAAGCGGTTCAAATTTGGGGAACACTGGCAAAGTAAAATTAAATAGGCTTTAAAAAAAAAAAAAACTTTCTCCATGCTTTTAACATGCTATGTTTCTTGTAAATCCCAAAGAGAAGGTTATCCTGTTTAAATATTTTACCATAGAACAAGGGTTGGCAAACCAGAGCTGTCTGCCACCTATTTTTACAAATAAAATTGCCTGGACAAACAGCCATACCCATTTGCTTATTATATAGCCTGTGGCTGCTTTCACACTTTGCTTTCACACAGTGGCAGAGTTGAGTACTTATGACAGAGACCGTATGGCCCACAAAGCCTAAAATATTTCCTAGTCAGCCTTTTACAGAAATCATTTCTGCACCCATCATAGAGCATCCTATGGGGCTATTGTCACTGGGAATGTTGGAATTGTAACAGTCAAACTTTGCTCTCATACCACGGGAACAGGTGTGTGTGTGTTTGTGAAAACTGTTAAATAGAAGACCATTAGTTCTTTCTAGATTCCTTGGGGGATGGGGTGTGTGCTTGTCTCTTTGAATCTCCAGCACCTAACATAATAGGTAGCGGGTACTTAACACTTGCTGTGTGCTTTCCTGAACTGATTTTAATTCAAAAACCGGTTGCGGAATGGATTCATTAGCATACAGATTCATTAGGTGTAACAGACATGCAAAATACCTGTAGTTTGGATAAGGGAGGAGTTTAAAATTCTCCCTCGTACAAGAATCCAGGCATAAGCAGTCGGGGCTGTTATGGCGTCTCCACCTCAGGGACCCAGGCACCTTCCCTCTTGTTGCTCCACCATTCCTTAGGTGCTACCTTCCTCTGCGTGGGGCCATATGGCTGGTTCCACCCACCGGGACTTCCTCTCTGCCTCTTGGGCAGAGGAAAAGTAGAAGGATAGAGCAGACCCCAGAGACTGTACACATCACTTCCCCTTACTTCCTGTTGGTCAGCACTTAGTCATTTGGCCACATCTGATCGTCAGGGAGCTGGGGAGTTATCATCTTTCTCTGGGCAGCTAAAAATTCAGGTCCTATAACAATACATGAAGGAGATAAAGAACTCTCTGAGGGACTATAACCAGTCTCTGCCAAAAAGGGGTACGTTAAGGCCTTGCCAAAATTAGGGGTGACTCTTTTCTCTAAAGGATAGGCTTTATTTTCAACTCTTTTAAAATAAGCCATGATGCCAAAGCAAGAGACGTGTAATGATGCTTCGTCATTTTCTACTCAAAATCACATGACAGCACATTCAGAAATGAGCACACTAGGTTCATTCTCCTGGGTGTTTGTAGCCCTTGCATTTGAGAGACATCTCTTTTCACATATTTGAATGGACCCAGAATTTGTTTTGCAGGGAGGCAAACACAGTGGGTTTTGCCACTAACTGGCCATCTACTTCTAAAGAGGAGAAAGGTTCCAGGCCCCTTGGGATCTCTCCCAAGGCAGAAAAGATTAGCTGGGAGGAGCACATGGACTCACACTTTCTTTACCTTATCCGAGTCAGGTTAATGAGCCGGCCCTTCTCTGTACTTTGGTATAGCAGCATTAAACAGCAGGTAGACACCATTTTTGGACAAAGATTTCTCCTAGGAACTTTGCACTGTTACATGTTCCATTCGCTGCAATAATATATACTTTTTTTTCCTTAGAAAGGTGCACAGAGAACTTGGTGTGACTTACTTCAGCACAGAACAGTCTCAATTTGTTCATCTTTTTGCTACCCAAAAGAAAAGGAAAAACTCATCCACTAGGGGACTTGAAGCCTATGAAATGGAATGTGGCTTCTTTGGGAAAGTGTGTTGAGGAGGGGGGCCAGGGGCTGGTATCCAAGTCAGGCCTGTCGTCCTCTGAATTGTCATTTCACGATTCATTTCTGAAGCCACCATTTTATTGTCACGCTTACAGAATCCTGTAATGGGAACCGCTTGATATAGAAGAGACAATGCAAAAACAAAAAAAAAAAAAAAACGTTATTACCCTCTCCCAGGATTTCTCAACCTCAACCCGTCTCAACTGTGGACATTTGGGGCTGGATTATTCTTTGTTTGGGGAAGGGGGATGCTGTCCTATGCAATAGCATCAGTCTCCTGTACCTACGAAACAACAGGAGCACCTCATTATTCGTGACAACCCAGACTGTCTCCAGACATCGTCAGATGTCCCCTGGGTGACAAAAGCGCCCCTGATTGAGAATCGCCGCCCTACACAAGCCTACAGGTATCCATAGAGAGACTTGCTAAATGACCCTAGCCGAAGACATGCATTCTGCTCCTAAATGCATCTGTAACTGCTTCAGATTAGTTAACCCTTTTCAGGCTTCCAGTTTCCTGATCTTAGGAAGGTTAGGAGTTGGCCCCAGTGCTCTCTTTCAGCACCGACATTCTGGGATGCTGCAAGCCAAAAGCTGTTAGGTGGGACTTGTATCTGGAATAGGATTTGAAGGAAAGCAGGATACGGGGAGAGGATCTGAAGCGAGGGGCACACTGGGCATGCAGACCAGAAAGCAGTCCGGAGGCTTGTGTGCCGAGTGGGCGGCAGGCCATATTGGCTGGAAGGGTGAGAAAGAAGAAATGGGGGCGCCTGGGTGGCTCAGTCGGCTGAGCATCCGACTTTGGCTCAGGTCATGATCTCACGGTTCATGAGATCAAGGCCCGCACGGGGCTCGCTGCTGTCAGCGCAGGCCCCAGTTCAGATCCTCTGTCCCTTTCTCCCTGCCCCTCCTGCGCTGGCCCTCTCTCAAAACTAAAAAAAATAAATAAAAAATAAAAGAAGAAATGGTTGGGTGATGGGGACCTCTTGGGAGGGGCGGTTACAAGAGGGCCTCGAGTTTGAGGCCTGTGAGTGGGAATTTATGTTTCTTTGGCTTCCTGCACAGCACCTGGCATCTAGCAGTGACCCAGGCAGCGTCAGCATAGAATCTATGTGTTTGTGGAAGACCTTTACTAGAACCGACAGGCAGTGGGCTGGGGCGAAAAGAGCTGGGTTCCAGCAACAGCCTTCCCGGTTCAAATCTCAGTCCTACCACCTGGTGGCTCTGTGACCTCGGTGAGTTTCTTAGCCTCTCTGTGCTGTAGTTTCTTCTTCTGAAAGCTGAAGATAAATTGTGTAGGGTTAAAGTAAGGATTAGGTAAGATCATATATATGAATGAGTATCTGTGTGTGTGTATACATACATATTTTACATGCATATACAGACACCCACTCATTCACAGGTGTGTGTAGGATATATATGTGTGTGTGTGTGTGTGTGTGTGTGTGTGTGTGTAAAATTAAAATAGTTCCTGACACACAATAAATGATATGTGTTTGCCATTATTATTATTATTAGGGAACCAAAAAAATACTTTTTACGTTTACTTATTGTCAGGGACAACATGAACAAGGTGGGGTCAGAGAGAGAGAGAGGAGAGAATCCCAAGCAGCCCCGCACTGTAGGTGCAGAGTCCGCTGTGGGGGGCTCAATCCTACAAACTGTGAGGTCGTGACCTGAGCCAAAATCAAGAGTCAGACACTTAACCGACTGAGCCACCCAGGCACCCCAGGGAACCAATAAAATATTCTGAGTGTGGAAGCACTTAGTGCCTTGCACACTGCCTGACAAGTAATAGGTGATCAGAATGAATTAATGAAGAATTCTTAAATCTTAAATTCTTAATATCTGTAACTGACCGCATTCATCCTTAGCTAGGCCCGGGTCCAAACTCTGAGGCCGAGGCCAGGCAAGGCACACACATGAGTGGACCCAGCATGATGAAGGACCACAGAGAGGACTGGGCATGTGGGTGCCCCACATGAAAGTTTTCAGGCTGTTTCCAAACCCTGTGCCGGCCAGCAGCATGGGATTTAGGACTGCCCTGGCCTAGAGTTTGCCCCTCTGCACCCACACCCTGCACCTCTCCCTGCTTCCTGAAACTCTCTTCCGGTCAGACCTCCTGTGCCTTGCAGCAGGAACAGAACGTGGCTGTCTTTGTGGCTCTTTGAGAACCACAGGGCTGCTTTTCCATAACAGTGTAAACCAGCCAATTCTTGGCTTTGTGCCCCCATCCCCCACCTCCCCCAGGCTGACCTCCTCCAGGTAGGAGGTCAATAAACTGGGAAACTAGGGCCGGGCACCTGTGGCCCTGGTACACCCTCAGGATCCCCCCAGGCAGACTGGCCAGTGCAGCCGCTGGCACACTGAGAGCACATTGTCTTGCTTTTATCCTGGGGGCCACCAGACCCTTATAAATGAAACCCAAGAACCTTATTCTCCTACATACTCTATAGCAGTAAACCCCTGCCTTGGACCTACAGACTCTCATAATCTTATCTAGAGACACAGAAATTAGGAAATGGGAGAAAGCAGCCCAATCTGGCCTTTTAAATTCTAGGAAAGGTATTTTTCCATTCTGATGTATTCGGAGAGTAGCCATAAGGGGCAGTTACTTTCTTAGCTCCTGTATTAGACAAATGATAAGAGTATCTCAAAGTACAGTGATATAACTATAATAGATGTTTATTTCTCCATCGTGTAATAGATCAGCCAATGCAAGCTCATGGGGCACCTCTGCTCCACAAGATCCCCCTGAAGACCCAAATTCCTTCCATCTTGTTGCTCTGCAATTCCTTTAGAGTAGGCATCAGCAAACTATGGCCCGTAAGTCAGCCTGGCTTTTTTCTTTTTTTTTTTTTTTTCATATCCTTCCATCAGCTGTGTATAAGAGTACCCTTTGGCACATCCCACTGCCAATTAGGCTCTGCTTTTTTTTTTTTTAAATTTTTTTTTTCAACGTTTATTTATTTTTGGGACAGAGAGAGACAGAGCATGAACGGGGGAGGGGCAGAGAGAGAGGGAGACACAGAATCGGAAACAGGCTCCAGGCTCTGAGCCATCAGCCCAGAGCCCGACGCGGGGCTTGAACTCACGGACTGCGAGATCGTGACCTGGCTGAAGTCGGACGCTTAACCGACTGCGCCACCCAGGCGCCCCAGCCTGGCTTTTTTCTTAACAAAAGTTTATGGGAACAAAGTCACACCTATTTGTTTGCCTGTTGCCTCTGGCTGTCCTCGAGCCCCAACAGCAGACTGAGTAGTCCCAACAGAGACCATCTATCCTAAAGCCTAAAATAGCGGCTACCTCATTCATTAAGAAAAACTTGGCCAACTTGGGGCACCTGGGTGGCTCAGCTGGTTAAGCAAGCGTCCAACTCCTGTTTCAGCTCAGGTCATGATATCACAGTTTCATGAGTTCAAGCCCCACGTTGGGCTCTGTACTGGCAGCACGGAGCCTGCTTGGAATTCTGTGTCTCCCTCTCTCTCTCTGCCCCTCCCCCACTCACACTGTCTGTCCCTCTCAAAATAAATAAATAAACTTGAAAAAGAAAAACTTTGCCAGCCCTGCCTTAGTGCATTGGGCTCACCTGCACAGTCAGAGCTAGGACATGGGCAAGTCTGTTTATCAGCTGGGGAGGGGGAAATGGAACTTAGTCAAATGGCTGTCACTGACCACAAGGGGAAATATAATTTCTAACCAGACAGCCATGTGCCATGCCAAAACTCAGTGAGGGCAGAAGATGCTGTGTTACTATAAGGAAGGGGTGGAAAATGGATGCTGGAAGATGGTGGTCATTGTGACACATTCCTTTCCCAGACGATCCCCTTGGCCATGAATAAGTGTTTGCATGAAATAAGAGCAAAGACAGAGAAGCTAAAATGTTGGGATGAAGCCAGGGAGGAAAGCTGTTGCCTAGTAAGGGATAATACATGAGCACCAGAAAACATGGGATAAACTCAGAGAATGTCCATGCTTGGAGGCACCCAAGAGCTTGACCAGCCTAACACCCCCATTTTCTGTATAAGGAAACTGAGGCTGTTGAAGGAAATGGGATTCATCCAAGATCACACAGCTGATGGGTGGTGCAGCCACGACCTAAAGTCACATTCATCTGAGCCTTTATCTTGGCTCAGTTTCTGCCTTACCAGTTACTTTCAGAACTGCTCTGTTGGGTCCTACATGCCCTTCTTTCCTGGCAAAGCCTTGACATGGCCTCAGAATCTTCCTTAACACCATTCCCCAACCAACCACAACACCATACTCCAACCAGCCGCACTAGTGAATCAGGGTTGGAGCCTGAGATTAACCCTGTTTTCCATGCCTAGTTTATATGTTGCTTCATAGCCAACATATTACCCTAGTTCCCATAGAGGTACTAGGGGCGCTGAGTGCCTGTAGTGTGCGTGCTGCGTTTCAGATGGCTGAAATATGTGCACATCTTCTAGAAATCCATAGTCTGTACCAGCGTTACACATCCCGCATCCTCTAGCCACGTGTCTGTGTTTGAACAGGGCCTCCAGAATAGCCAAAATAGATTCGTATGCATTGTCTCACCTATTCCTCACAAAACCTGAACACGGGTACTGGTTCTCCCCATCTTATAGATGGGGAAATGGAGGCCCAGAGAGAGATGGGGGAACTTGCCCAAGGTTACACAGCCAGGAAATAGGCTATATTGGCATATACATCAACATCACTAGTTGTCTCCACCACCCTTCAGTGAGTTCCTGAAGATCCAGATAATGAAATCAGCACCTGTTGTCTCCTTCTCGACATCATAAATCTCTCTAGCATCCCCCCCGAGGAACAGGAAAGGCCAGGGACTCGATTCTCGGTTACTACTTTGAGTTAGGGTTCTGTTCTCATTTTTCTCCCAAGACACGTCCATTTTCAATTACGTGGTCACCAGTGGAGCCAACAACTTGCTCAGTATCCTTTTGTCCGTGTAGCCTGAGAAGGCAGGGCTTGATCTGGCTCACTTGCTGCGGGACCCCAGCACCTAACCCTGTACCTGCCTGTTGCTGGTGTTCAGTGAACGGTATGTGGGAATGAATGAATCGTGGCATGTCCCCTAGCCTCTGAGTCTCTCGGGGCAGAAATCTCATCCAGGTAGGCTCTCTGGACCCCCCCAGTGTGCGTGGCACACAGTAAGCATTCGTTAATGTCAGATTCCTTGGAATTCGGCTGACAGAGTGTGGGAGATCACACACAAACCCAAGTCTGACATTGAGATGAGACAGGTCTGGGCTGAAATGGAGGTGGAAGGAGCCAAGTGACTTTAGGACAGGATGCTTAACTCCTCTTGGTCTCTGCTTCCTCGTCTGTAAAATGGGGGTACGGATGCTTGCTTTTGGGGCTCCTGTGAGGGTTTAAGCAGGATGCGAGCGTGGGCTCAGGAGTCGGACCAAAGGGGTCAAAAGCCGGTTTCACCACCTATGTGCTATGTGACCTTGGGCAAGTGACATAACCTCCATGCCTCGGGTTTTTCATCTATAAAATAAAGAGAACAGTGCCCAGTCCATTGGGTTATCTTGAGGATGAGGTGAGCTATCACATGGGAAATGGTTAGCATAGGGAAAGCTACCTGTCAATGCCATTATTAGAATTAACTAAAATATGCTAGGAAAACTGTAAATCTTCACTATTTCTCTGACTACTGTTAATATCTTTACTCTGTTCCAAGGCAACTTATGTGATCTCAAGCCCTTGGGAACCGTACTATATGCCGAATCACAGGTCCTGGGGTCCGAGGGGCAGAGGGGGGCTGCACCTTCCCAGGATGATCCCCACAGCGGCCAGATACCTCCGCCTATGCCCCACCATGGTGGGCACTGGTATCTTCCATGGGAGCAGAGCAAAGTGACTCCACCCCTCACATGGCCTCCCAAGCTGACCTCTGGCCACAGCCTCTGAGAAAGGCCTGGGAAGTTGCTCTGTCCCGGGTTGCCAGCCTACTGGTAAGACCCAGATGAACAAGAACAAAAACCCTGAAGGGGAAGTGAGAAGCCGTGGGAGCCATGGCAGAACTGTCTCAGGCTCTGTAAGCCGGGTCGCAGTGAGGGCCACGCTCAGAGGCACTGGGCCCCACAGCAGCTGGAAAGGGCCTTGGGGGCAAGGAAAGGACAGGAGAAGTGTGGCATTGGAGGATGGGGAGGTGGGGGACTTCCAGATGGCCTGATTAAATCCCTGGAAAGAGGACCTACAATTACAAAATGGTGCATTCTCCGTATCGGGCAGTTTTTATCACGACTGTGCTGGGTGGTTCAAAAGTACGACCTCTGGATCCTTGTCACAGCTGCTGGGGACAGAAGTGCTGCTGTCAACCCTGCTTTGCAGATGGGAAAACAGGCCCAGAGAGGTTAAGCCACCTGCCCCAGGTTTCAAATATGAAGCACAAAGGGAAATGAACTCTGGTCTTAAGCGCTGGGTTCCGTCTGCCCCATGGGAGACAGGCTTTGGGGTCAAGCACTCAGCCCTGTGCCTCAGTTTCCTTGTCAGTAGAAAGGGAATAATGATAAGACCTTCAAGGAGAGGTCAGTTGAAGTGGGAGGAATTGAGCACCTAGTATGCTGCCTGGCACACAGTGAGCTATGCAATAAAGGGTGGCTTCTTTATTACTGATGAGGGAAGGTCATGGTTGCGGGGACTGTTTGGGCCTTTGAGGTTCAGATCCCAGAGTCACGCATGGATGCCCTGTGATTGCCAGCACATTGCTAAAAACTGGGCTGTACAGAGTGGTTATTGGGACAGACTCTGGAGCCAGACTGCCTGGCTTTAAATCCTGACCCCTATTAGCTATGTGACAATAAGCAAGTTAATTAACCTCTCTCTGCCCCATTTTTCCTTGTCTATAAAATAGGTAAATAACAATAATGCCTTCTTCACAGGGTTATTGTGAGCATCGAACATGTTCATATTTGTAAAAAAAAAAAAAAAGCTTATAATATGCCTGGTACATGGTAAAAACTAATAAATATTTATTAAATCAGTAAAATGTGTATAAATGTTAGTGTCCCCATTTTACAGGTGAGAAAATGGAATGAGTTTAAGTTACCTGTGCAGGGTTAGGTGCACAGCAGAAGCAGTTAGTGAGGGTAGAGCCAGGTGACAAACCCAGGCAGTCACACTTCGGAGCCCACACCCTTGGGGACAGGCTTCCCGGAGTTAGCCCATAGTCAGCGCTCAGGGAGCCTGGGAACCGCCGGCACTTTCTAGCACCCATGGGATCAGGATTGGTCCAGGGCGTGGGAAAGAAAAGAGGGGCTGGGAGCCTGGCCGGGCAGGCCCACAGCACCTTGAGTGGCTCTGTCCTGCCATTTCCTGCTTGTTGAATTATTCCAGAAACTGGACTTTGATCAGGCATGACCCCCGTTCCCCCTTCCGTCCCTTACAGCTTGCTGGCAAAACCATGCTGGGGCATGGCGGTCTCTCTGGGGGCCAGGGTTTCCCCACTGGGAGAAGGACTGCCTTTATTCTGGTGAAAATGGTTAGATGTGGTGTCTGTTTGAGACCTTAAGAAACACTGTTATTACAGTGTTCTTCAGTCTCCGAGTCTCTGTATTTGCTTCTTCCAAATTCAGTGTGTTCTCTCCAGTATGCACCTTGCTTGGTGATTTACAATAATGATCGTAATGGGAGATCTGTAACATTTAACGAGAGCCGTGTGCTAAACTCTGTTTCCTTCTAAGCACTGTACGTGGTTTATCTCATTTCATCCACACCCAAAATCCTGTGAGGAAGGTATTATTACTAAACTCATTTTACCGATGAGAAGACAAAAACAGAGAGGTTAAGTGACTTGCCCCAAGATCACACAGCTGCTAAATAGAACTGAGAATCAGAGTTCATGCTCACAACTACTATGTGTGCTAGCTTTAAAAATTCATACATGAGTAAAATGTGTCTGAGGCCTCACCAGCTCCCATTCGTCACTGGGAGTGCATCAAGAGACCAGCAGAATGCACCAACATCCCGCCTCAATGCCGACTCCTTCCTAGGGGAGAAAACCCGATTACTTGCCGTGTGTGTGTGCTCAGGCCTGCAGGCTTCCTGGAAAACATCCTTCTGAAGGCACATTCTTGAAGTGGTGGAAACTACTGAGCCAATCTCTTGGGGCCAGGGCCCTTGAGAAATCAGAGAAATTGACTACCTCGGTAGCTGACCTCTTATTTAAATTGATCAGATTTTTTCATGGCATCGTTGAAAGCCACTGGAAGGGAAACCACAAAGCTGATCACCTTCTGGTGAAGCCCCAGGGTGACCGGCTTAGTAGATTTCTGCATAAATAAGTCCCACACTTAGGCAGGCACAGGGGGACCTATTGGTCTTTGGTGGTAGATCCTTCCGAGGCTTTTCAGAGACAGTAAATTGAGCTCCGAGTCGTGTTTACAGGAATGCTGCAGGAATTTAAATTTGGCAGAGTTTAATTCTCTAACAAACTAGTTGAACAGAAACCTTTATAGAAGATGTTTCTTACCTGCTTTAGCCAGTAAAATTCAGTAACCAGAATCGTTACTTACTTTGTATGACTGAGGAATTCTTGAAAAACAGGTGTTTCCTGGGGCCTGCTCTCACGAATAAAGGGCAGGCCGTGCATGGCTTACCTATCAGTTAATACCACATGCTTTAAGCACATAACACAGGCATAAGATAGATGTGGTCCTGCCCCCAGGAGGCTGACAGCCTCATGGAGAAAAGAAATAAGAAGATAGATGATAGATAGATAGATAGATAGATAGATAGATAGATAGATAGAATGAATAGAGTAGTCACAGATTGTAAAAGGTGCTAACAAAAGGAAGGATGAAATTGTTATAGAAGGCCTCCTTTGGACGTGACATTCAAGCTCCTATTTGAGGGGTGAGAAGGGGCCAGGAGGGGGAAGGGCGAGAATAAAGTCCTCGAGTCAGGAGAGAGATTGGCCAGTGGAGAGTGGCCCCTGCCAAAGGAAGGGTGGGAGAGCAGGGCAGGCCCCACCCCTGCAGAGTCCTGTGGGCCATCCTGGGGGAGCTGGATTCTATTCTCAGTACATGGGAAGGCATTGGAAGGTCTTATTTAAGCAGAGGCACAACACAGTTTTATTTACAGTTTAAGCTCATTCTTGCCTTGTGTAAGAGACTGGTTTGGACGGCAAAAAGAATAGAAGTGACAGACCAGTGAGGAGGCCACTGCACTACTAGATGAGAGAGGCTGGGGTTTGGAACCAGTGTGTGTGGGCAGTGGAGCTGGAGGGCAGTGGACAGATTTGGGATTTGGGTGGCAAAATCAACGGCTGATGGAATGGACATGAGCGTGGGAGAAGGTTCTGGCCTGAGCACCTGGGTGGACAGTGGTGCCATTCATGGAGACAGGATGACTGGGGGACAGGTTGGGAGGGCAGGGGGTGGACGTGTTAAGAACAAGTTGCATTTTGGAATACTAAATGTGAGGGCCCTGGGAGACATCCAGGAGATGCGCTCAAGAAGGCAGTTGTATAGGGGCACCTGGGGGGGGACTCAGTTGGATAAAACGTCTGGCTTCAGCTCAGGTCGTCATGATCTTGCAGTTCATGGGTTTGAGCCCCACGCTGGGCTCTGCGCTGACAGCTCAGAGCCTGGAGCCTGCTTTGGATTCTGTGTCTCCCTCCCTCTCTGCCCCTCCCTCACTTGTGTTCTTGCTCTGTCTCTCTGTCTCTCAAAAATAAACACTTGAAAAAAAAACAGAAGGCACCTCTATATGTGGGCACACCAGCACAATGGAAAAGTGCCAGGTCCCACCAAGCAAGGTCAGACTGGGGTGTCAGATCGCTGGTCAACCTTGGGCAGGTTCCTCACCTCTAGAATCGGGCCCCTATGTCATGGGCTTGTCGTGATGAACCTTGGGCAGGTTTCTCACCTCTAGAATGGGGCCCCTATGTCATGGGCTTGTGGTGAGGATTGTATGACTTAATACATGGAAAGAACTTAGATTTCAAAAGCAAGAATTCAGTAAACATTAGCTTCCTATAATAACAATTATCATCATCTTTGCTACAGTAATTTTCTTGCCATTTGTCTCTTTCTAATTAAAATCAAGGACCTCTGTAGCTGGTAAACACTTGTCCTGATGTTCTTGGAATTATTGGCTTATGAGTCTGGACGCTTGGGGAACACGGGGCGGGGTCTGTGTCTTCCACCTCCTAGCCCCCTGCCATGGTGCCCCCACACAGTAGGTTCTCAGTTACATTTAGCCAGTCACATGGAATTCAGCTTGACTCCAGAGAAAAAACAAAATGCTTGTTTGAGAGAATCAGTCAAGCATGGAGGATAGCAGAAGGGACTTCGATGCAGACAGGAGAGAGGAGATTGCAAATTCACTGACAATGATAATTCATAGCATCTTTGCTCTTAAGAAGGAGGCTCTTGAGTTCACAAACCAACGTCTTCCTGAACTAGATAATGGTCTTTTCAAAGAAAAGTTTTCCTTACAATTAGTCAAATCTGATACCTCCCCAAGATCTGCACATGCACCTGACCCATTCAAGGCTCCAGACATGTCAACACAACACATGCAAACACCCACCTTTCCCCCTCCAGAAGCCTCTGCTGTATGCCCCAGCACCTTGCCCTCACCCGCTTTGCTCTGTCTTGTCCCTTTGGCCTGAAGCTTCTTTCTTAAACACTTTTTTAGGGAACTCAAATGAAGCCTGCCACCCCACTTGGGGTTTCTCCTCTAACTCTGGAGATGCTGGGATCCATGGTCTCTCCTCAGACTCTTTTCATTTTTTTTTTTAATATATGAAATTTATTGTCAAATTGGTTTCCATACAACACCCAGTGCTCATCCCAAAAGATGCCCTCTTCAATACCCATCGCCTACCCTCCCCTCCTTCCCACCCCCCATCAACCCTCAGTTTGTTCTCAGTTTTTAAGTCCTCAGACTCTTTTCAAATCATGACAGATGGCTCTGCCCTTTCCCAAGTCAAAAAAAAAACAAAAACAAAAACAAAAAACATTTACTTTCAATTTCAAATAAGCAGTGTTTTAGTGTAAATTTGTTCCACACCGCATTTGCTATGGCACACTTCGATTTACTAAATCTAGCCACCCTCGCTGTAAGAGTCCCAAGTCCAAAGCCCCATGTACCATGCCTTATGGCATAGCTCCATTCTGTGCCCTAGGGGATTGCATCTTGGATGCTGAGGCCCAGGGTCCTTCAGTCCTCTCCTACCACCTGGGGAGCCCTCAAGCGTGCCCAGAAAGTCCTCCGACAGTGTTGGGTGGTCTTGGCTCCCCTGCCTGCCATGAAAAGGTCTTAACCCCGGAGTCCAGGGTCCTGGGCAACTGTGCTTGTACAAATAGGCTGTTGGAGACCTAGCCTGACACCCAGCTGCTCACGCGGGCATGCAGATTAGACCCCACATCAACACCAAGCTTCCAGTCTTTTACTCTGGTTTCTATCTTCACAGTATCAGCTCCCCCTGGTGGCCAGAAGCAAATTCTTATGGTCTCCTGTCCAAGCCCTTGTATCTCCTACAGCTGGGTTTATATTTCAGGGTAGACTTCTGCCCAAGGTTCCTCTGCCAGAAGAGATGAATGATATATCAGAAACTCAATGAAGAGTCAAGCACATACCTATCCGCCCCACTTCCTGAGGCTCCCTTTGTGGTTCGGCCCTCAAATGCTCTCCCCCAGCTCCTAGCCTTACTGATTAACGGGAGCCTCGGTGCCATAAACTTTCTGGAACAATAGCCCCTCTCATTTCCTCCAACGATAAAAAAGAAGGTAGTTCCCTCACAAACATAACCTTTCCTTGTGCCACAAACTGGCTTAGGGAGAAGCAGAACCAGGAATTCTGAACATCTGGCTCCTTTCCTCAGTTTCTACTCTCTGAATTAGCAAGGGGAGGGGATGAAAGGAGGTTCTGGGACAGTGTTTACTCCAGCTTGTTGGCTTTGTAGCCCTGGGCAAC
Source organism: Prionailurus bengalensis (assembly GCF_016509475.1). Classification (NCBI taxonomy): domain Eukaryota; kingdom Metazoa; phylum Chordata; class Mammalia; order Carnivora; family Felidae; genus Prionailurus; species Prionailurus bengalensis. The sequence goes on from NC_057358.1 coordinate 127,152,436, forward strand.
TCCTTTATCTATGTCTGTTTCCCCAGGGTTTAAAGAGGGGTAGTGATAGTACTTGCCTTTTGAGGTTGTGTGGGGATTGAACAAACTGATTCGTGTGAAGAGTTTAGCAGAGGGCCTAGCCCACAGTAAACATTCAGTAAATATTAGCTATGGCCATGCTTAGCTCAGTATGCTGTGGAAGCAAAGAGGAAGACAGATCAGCAGCAGTTATAAAGGACAAAGGATCGAGACATCCAGATTTTAATTGGAGCCTAGGAACAGGCAGTTGACATGAAAAACAAAGGCAAAGGATCCTTCGTGCTTTCTAACTCTCACTGGTCCTCAAGGACCAGTTCCTGGGGAAGCCACTGCACCTCACTGATCATCTCTCCCTTCCTTAGGGCCGACGACTGCTTTTGTGCTTCTCGGAAGCTGGACGCTGTGGCCATCGAAGCCAAGTTTAAACAGGACCTGGGTTTCCGGATGCTGAACTGTGGGCGGACGGACCTGGTGAAGCAGGCGGTGTCTCTCCTAGGGCCGGATGGGATCAACACCATGAGCGAACAGGTACAGGGCCCGAGTCTCTGAACAGGCAACCCCTCCAACCTCCGCCAGGTACGCTGCCCCCACGACTTTGCCAACAGCAGGCACTGGACACACACTCCCCCTGCTGATGACTTAGGGTGATTTTTATTTATTTATTGAGTTAGTTTCGGTTTTTAAAATATAAAAATATCCTTGTTCATCTTTATAGAAATTGCACATGATCATTGCAGCTGAAATGGAAAATTGAGAAAAATAGGCCTATTCCAGAAAGGAAATAATGCCATCACCCAGATAGCCATCATTTATATTTAGTATGTGTCCCTCAAGTCCTTTTTTCAGCGTGGTTAAAATTAGTTCTCTGCCTGCCTGCCTGTTACTGCATCACAGAACAACTCCAGGAGTATTTTTACAAAACTTTCAGGGTATGTTTGAGATACACAAAAGTCATTCTGGGGAACCCTGGGAGGCACCTCAGAGATATAGGCAGCTATCCCCCAAGTCCCTGAAACTGAGGTACAGGGAGAAGCTCGTGCGTCTACCAGTCAGGGAGACACCATGTGGATGAAGGTGTCACGGACAGAGAAACAAACAGCAGTTTTCAATGTGAGCCCCAGATGGAAAGTCACAAGGGACAGATGGAGCTGTTTCTCATATGGGCAGCTCATGCAGTGAGTTCCAGGGAAGGAATAGCAGCTAAGAATTTTCTTGAGCAACAAGGATCCCTAACACACACACACACACACACACACACACACACACACACGCATTTGTATTTTTTTAAAACAGAGATTTATAATATCTTGCCTTTTTCAACAATTTATATTATAGGTACTTTGCAATATCATTAAATACTATTTTTTAAATCACTTTTAATGGCAACATAAAATGGTCCTATTACTTGTTCAGTTAACCATACCTCAGTTGTTGGATATTTAGGTTGCTTCTCACTACTTATATCAATAATGCTGAGTTAAACATATTTACACAAGTCTTTGTTCAAAATCCCTGATTATTTCATTAGGGAATTTTTTTTTCATTAGGGAAATTTTTTTTTAATCGAAGTATAGTTGACACAGTAGTTTCAGGTGTGCAACATAGTGACTCTGCAATCCTGTACGTTACACTGTGTTTATCGTTAGGGAAGTTCTTAAAAGTGGACGTAGTGGCTCATAGACATCAACCTTTCTGAAATGACTTTCACAGAGACTTTGTTTCCTTGTACACACCCTCCAACAACATATGTGTTTCCCCATCAATCTTTAAAAAAATTTTTTTTAACTGTTTATTCATTTTTGAGAGGCAGAGTGCGAGTAGGGGAGAGGCAGACACACACACACACACAATCCAAAGCAGACTCCAGGCTCTGAGCTGTCAGCACAGAGCCTGACACGGGGCTCAAACCCATGAACCATGAGATCATGACCTGAACCGAAGTCAGATGCCTAACCGACTGAGCCACCCAGGTGCCCCTCCCTATTAATATTTTCCTTACCTTTTGCCAGTTTTTCACTGGAGCTTTTATTGTCTTCTTTTTTTAGAAGAGCTCTTTACATATTAGGCATATAACCCTTTCTTATACTATGACAAATATGTCTCAATTTATTGCCTACCTTTCGATTTTGTTTATGTTTTCGGTTTTAGGTCCTCAACACCGTAATGCTTTTCCTTCATGATTTCTTCCATTACTTTTACACCTAGAAACAGATCCAGTTAGATGGTGCGAGATAAGCTCTAACTTGCACGTTTTCCCAAGTAGCCACCTTCTCAACACTGTTTATTGAAAAATCCATCCCTCCCTTCTAATGGTTGTGGAACTTCAAAATAAGAGGAGTCACTGGCAAACATGGAATTCCTAAAAACCATTCCTCATTCACTTGCCTTTTGCTTGTAAATGATAAACCAGACATCAGTGATGGGGGCATGCTCGGAGGCATCCAATTTCCCTTGACACTGGCCAGCAGCTGTGTAGAGCAAAGATAATACTTACATTGTGAAAGAGAAAAATGTCAAGGAAACAGTGTTTATGAGTTAGATAACTTAGGACTGATACCACAGAATCCAGAAAGTTCCCAAGACCTGTAAGTTGAAATCAGCCACGTGTTTTAGCAAACACCCTTAGGTCTCTTGCACCTTAGGACAGACAAATGAAAACACTCCAACTTAAGCAAAGATAATTGCAAAAACGGCAATCCCCCACCTTTTTTTTTTTTTTTTTGCCTTCATTTTGGTTTTCAAAATAGGGAGGATTGTGACTTTATGAGTCATAAGGGCAGCACGTTTATTTTTTTAATGCTGGATTTTGAGTACAAACATAGCCACCTACACACAAGATTTTCCATTTGCTATCGTCCAGTGACACAGCTACCTTGTAAACCTTCTCCATTCTCTGGTTTTTAACCCACCACAGGGCATGACCCCCCTGATGTATGCCTGCGTCCGTGGGGACGAGGCAATGGTTCAGATGCTGCTGGATGCCGGAGCTGACCTGAATGTCGAGGTGAGGGTGCAGAGGGCTACAGGGCCCCTGGGCCTGGCAGTCCCCCAGGGAAAACGAGCAAAGAGAGGGGGGGATTTTTCTTCTGAGAGCCACCACTGGGGGCGGTCAGTCCAGCAAATAGGTCAAATCAGCCTGTAGATTTCCTCCATCTGGAGGCCCCAGCCCAACCAAATCCCAGGGAGCTGCCCACGTGCATATTTCATTTAAAAACAACCAATGAAGCTACAAGAAGCACCAGCGTTCCCTTATCTCAGCTGAACTGAGTCTGATTCTTATTACTGATCCATTCCTTCTGGGATCAGGGCAGGGAGCTCTCTCCTGAGCCATCAGGACATAAGACAGAGCTGCTTCCCATACCCTGACCTAAGGTGTAGCTCCCTCAGATCCTACCCCCTCCCAACCAAATCCTGATTGATTCGCCTATTGGCTGAGTTGAAGCCACAGGTCCTAAAGCTAATGGCAAAGCTTCTGTGAGGCAGTGTGGTGTATTTATCGTGGGAAGCGCACCCCCGCAGGCTTTAGAGTTTGACACTTAAGCTCAAATTCCGAAACTGCTGAGTCTTAGTAACTTGCTTTTGTGCTGGGGCAGGTGGCTTAACCTTTTTGAGCCTCAGCATCCCCATCCACAACAGGGGGAGAATAATCACACCCATCTCAGAGAGTTGCTGGAAGAAATAAATACAAAGAGGACCTAGCATAAGTTTGGGGTTCAGTCAATACTAGTTCGCGCACACACACCACGAGGCTTGTGATAGGTGAAATCACGCTTTTCGACCACGTCCTATCCTGTCTGTCTGGCAGCCAGCAACTGGCAGCCCCAGAGGCTAGGAAGGTTGGCATGCTGCAGTCCTAACTCAGCAACCCTATAAAACTTTTTTAGTTCAAAATGAGATGTTCTTGTAGTCTTAGTACTGTGCTTTTTTTATAGTGAGTTTTATATTCATCTGAGGAAAACAGGCAATAGACCTAGTTTTGCATCCAGACCATTTTGGATATTATAAGTTTCAGGTACTGGGGATTTTCTTGCCTGTTATGAATCCCCCAACACCATGCAGACCCCTGCAAGGGCTCCTCATCTTTGGGTCCTGGTGGGCTTCTCTGATCCTCTCTAGCCCATTCCGTGACTCCTAGCCAGCTCAAGGCCTACCCTGACAGGTGACAAGTGAATTCAGCTGCTCTGAATGAGTCAGACATCACAGCTGTTTGGTCCCAGGGGTGTTTGGGATAAAAACCATGTGTGGGTGCCAGTCCTGAAGGACCCCAACCTTCAGCTTCCCTGTTGCCTCTCTTTTGGCCTAGAGTGTTTTGAGGCCCCCCATATTGAAGGACCAGTATCAGATTGCTCACTCGTGGTGTGTCCAGGGAAGGTTTTGTGCCCAGGTTTCCAGTAGCATGAGGGTCCTTGTCAACTGAGAAGCCAGAAGAACAGTGAAATGAGAACAGGGTAGGGTGAGCTGTGACCAGATGGGAATGTGACTCCATCAGATGGGTAGTGGTCTTCCCTGGCTTGAAAACTCAAAGCAGACCTTGCCTTGCCTTGCCTGGGGTTTGCTGCTGCTGAGAATTTCCCCTAAAGGCGCAAATGTAATGATATGGCATCTCATGCTGTCTGACACCCTATGGCTCTCAGAACCACCACCCTTCCTTAAGCAGAAAGAGGGGACAGGCTGGGGAGTTGGCTTGTGGTAGCTGCCATTACAGCTTCTCCAAGGCACCTCAGAGGAAGTCAGAAATCATCGGTTTAATTCCTTTCAGACAAGAAGCAAAGAAGACCTTATGATGCACAGAGAACATAAAGTCACTACCCCACTGTTACCGACATTTCCCAAAGCACTTCTAGAATGTCCTTCTGTACATCTCTAGCCCACATGCCAGCCACAGATAGGTCAGATTTGCTAGTCAAAATATTGTGAAGGTCACATTTTGAAAATAACTTCAATTTGTTTATAGGTTGTCAGTACTCCTCATAAATATCCATCCGTCCACCCTGAGACCCGCCATTGGACGGCTCTGACTTTTGCTGTGTTGCATGGACATATTCCTGTAGTTCAGGTATATTAATGTATTTCCCTATCCACATCTGACCTTTAATTTTACCCTCTTCCATCATGCAAATCTGTTACCTCTCCCAGCATGCATATTCCCTAAGAGATTCATATTGGTTAATTGCAACTAAATATAGCACATTCATATCATATAAGTGAAAATATCATATGTAATGATCTATATGGCCTGGCCTTAACCAATATGAAACGATCACATACCCACATGCAGCCTCACACAGAAGAGTGGCAAACTTATGAAGTTGTTCCTGGTTGCTCGGGGGTGGGACCTGAGCTGCAATTTTGTGGATTTGTTCATTTTGCTTGTCGCAATGTGAATCGTGAGACTTGGATGGTGTGAGACCTTAGAACCTCCCCTGAGGTGTGACCCTGGTGTTTGTGTAGAATCTAGTGGTTTCTAACTAGTGGAAAGAAGCATCCCCAAGTTGCCAAGGGAATGATTCTAAATGACACTTGCTTGGATTCTACTTATTGAGAATCTGATCCAAGAGGTCTAGAGTAAGGCCTTTGGATGTGTCTTCTGAAACAGCTACCCAAGGCTCCCCAAGTACGGAGAGATGTCCTCATCCGAGGGCCGTTGGGCATTTAAGTATGTATTGGTTATACTTTTTCTGGCTCTTGTACAGTTGGTATTCAACAAATAGCCATCGAATATATTCTAGATCTTAAACTTGCTCTTCACTTCATCAGGAAAAAAGAACTCAGCATCCAGGTCCATTATCACACCTGGCCTCATGGTGCTGAGTTGTGGGTACATCAGGAATACTTGCTGTTATGTGCTCCAAGCGTCTTAGAAGTTTACAGAGCAGGAAATAAGTGTTCCAGGGACCATGAGGCAATGTTGGAAATCCACAGGAATCTTTTGTTGTTTCCTCAGTCATGGGACTCCTTAGGACAGACCCAAAGTCATGTTTCAGGAGGTTGAGAGTATGACGTGTTATGCTGAGAGCTGAAACTTCTGCCCACTTCACTCTTGGTAGAGGAATATAAGAAAGAAGGGATCGGGAGGTGGCCTAGTGGACACAAATGCCACCCTTAAAGTGCAGTGGCATCCCCAAGCCTTTAAATCAGAAATAGGAGCAGCGGGCAGCCAGGCAAACCCAAAAAGAAGTCAGGCCACCTCTTCACTGCAGGTACACAGGTCCCAGAATGCCAGGAGTCAGCCCTCTCCTGGCTGTGCCCTGAGGGAGCCCTGGATACGTAGCAAAGAAGGTAGATTGCCCCCCCCTCCCCATTTTCCACTGGTGGTCCTGAGAGCACATTCACTGAGAGTGAGATCCGGCACAGACAGAATCTCCATCTTGAAGAAGCCCTTCAGGAATGCACAGAACGGAGTAAACTCCTGGATTCTCACTCTGCCTCTTTATTAATTGCTGGCCAGGAAATTTAGCATTGGCTAAACTATACTCAGAGCCATCCAGAGTGTTCTAGAAGGCATCCTTGCCCTCATTGGCCCAGGTGGTCTCCAGAGTCCTTCAGAACTCAAGATTCTGTGGTTCTAAGAGATCCCTCTAATGCTCTCTTCGAGGCTTTGTGTAACCGACCCGAAAAGGGAGTCTTCCAGCACTCTGATGCCATGAACTGCTCAGTCAGCACTTCTGGAAACTTCAATGTACTTATAAATCACCTGGAGATCTTGCTGAAATGCAAACACTCTCATTCAGTTGGTCGGGGGTGGGCCCTGAGAGCCAGCATTTCAAAGCTCCCAGGGGATGCTGATGCTGCTTTTCCGTGGACCACACTTTGATAGTCCGAGGTTCTAGTAGATTCGAGGGGCCATCAGTTCATCCCCCAAGGTACAGTTGCCCTCACCCTGTGCACATGGCCACTGACCCAGAGGGAGGGCAGGAACATTGGCACTGTGCTGACTCCCACCAGCTCTCCTGACGTGTCCTCACAGCACATGTCTTTAAATGTCTCAATGGCCACTCTTCCTCTGCAGCTGCTCCTGGACGCCGGGGCCAAGGTGGAAGGTTCCGTGGAGCACGGAGAGGAGAACTACTCGGAAACACCCCTCCAGCTGGCTGCTGCCGTAGGTAAGAGTTGCTGATTCTCATCCCGGCCAAGGGTCTCCACCACCTCGGCCCTCGCTGTGTCTGTGACCGTGTGTTTGCTTTATTCGCTTATAAAACCCCCTTCTCTGGGCTTGCAGGAAATTTTGAGCTGGTTAGTTTGCTGTTGGAGCGTGGTGCGGATCCCCTGATAGGAACCATGTACAGGAATGGAATTTCTACAACCCCCCAGGGTGATATGAACTCTTTCAGCCAGGCCGCAGCCCACGGACACAGGTAGGCTAGGATGGGCCAAAGCCACAAGGTCCCAAGTGGTGCTTGTTAAAAATGCAGATTCCCAGGCCTACCCCAGACCCACTATATCTCTGGATGTGGGGCCCAGAGGCAGGCCAGACACCAGGCCTGGCCACAGTGGCCTTCACTGCCAGCTTTCTGCTCAGAGCCAACTTCGTGCAGTGCACATCCACTCAGACTGCCTTGCTTTGTCCTTTCCCGGATCAGCTTCCGCCTCACAGAGATGCCACTCTTTGCCAGCGTTGGTCAGAGCCTGTCACGTCAGCTGCCATGAAGTGACAAGGATCCATTTAAAAAATAATAAAATCCCTCGTGTTTGGTTATTTCTTGTCACATGGCCTTCAGGTTTTACCCCATCCAATTTTATTACACATAACCCCATGTAAAGCAAATTCATGTGGGACCCTGTACAGGTTGATGGTTAAACGAGCACAGTTCTAGAGCCTTCTGGATACTTGTGGAAAGCATTTAGCTGCTCCAGGTTGTCCTCCAGGAAACAAAGCCAGTCATGCTCCACCATCTCCTCCACCCAGCCCTAAAACATAGCACCTGTGGTCAGGCCTCTGAAGCCACAACTCCAGAGTTGTTCCTGCCATTCCCTTGTCTCACACGAGTGGTGTCCCCACTGCCCACACCCCATCCCTGCCCCGGCAAAACCCTTCCATCTCTGAGTGTCTTCCTCTCTGGGTTTATGATTGACAGGAATGTGTTCCGCAAACTGCTCGCTCAGCCAGAGAAGGAGAAGAGTGATATCCTGTCCCTGGAGGAGATTCTGGCCGAGGGGACTGACCTGGCGGAGACAGCCCCGCCTCCCCTCTGTGCCAGCCGCAACAGCAAGGCCAAACTGAGAGCCCTGAGGGAGGCCATGTATCACAGCGCTGAGCATGGCTACGTGGATGTCACAATTGATATCAGGAGCATAGGTCAGTCTGGGCACCCTCCGCCACTGGACACAGCATCACTGCCCAGTGCTAGGTGACTCACACACACCCGTGCACACACCCCCACACACGCACACACACGCACACATACACACACACACACACACACACAGAGGCCCAGGGAATTTCGCATTTGCTGGTTGGAGCCCTTCCAGGCTAAACGCCCGAGCTATCCCCAAAGACAGCATCACCCTTCCAGCCCCAAATGCCTGACCTCAGGTCATTTTCTCATGATTCCCAAATTCTGGACCCTGAGAACTTAGGAATTGGAATCACCTGGGAGCTTGTCTGAATACGGATTGCCAGGCCCTACACCCAGAGGCTCTGCTGTTGAGGGTCTGGATGGATAAAGGCCGGAAATCTTTATGTTTAACAATCATCCCAGGTGGCTCCCAGTGGTTGGGGAATCACTGCCTTAGAGCACCCAAATCACGAAACAGCGGCCAGGCCAACAGCTAGGACGAGGGCGTCTCTTTGCCAGGCTCACCCACTGAGCTTGCGGGGGCAAAGCCACTCTCGGGAAAATTTGGGGGTGGCTCTTCCTTGAATGAGCGACCTCAGACCCGTCTCCTCTGTGCGTCCAGGGAACAGGCTCGCCCAGTTTTCCCCAGTCTAGAGGCAACAGCCCCGCACAAGAACAGCAGGACCTAGCCTGGGCCTTCAACACACGGAGTGGCAGGTCAAGGTGGGCTGAGGGCCTGAGGAGAGGCCCCCTGCTGCTGCTCTGGATGTGGGCTCCTCTCTCAGGGTAGCTGTTCAGTCTGTGGGATATTTATGCCACTGCCCAGAGAGCCTGTTTACCATAATGATGAAGCTCCAGGCTCTGAATGGCCTGCTCGTTATAAACAGTAGTGAGACGCATTCTTCCTCTGTGCCTCACCTCAACAGGGGAGAAGCAAATCACAGCAATCAGCTGCTGGAGGGGTTTCTATTAAAGGAGGAAGAACCTGATGAAGTGCCCACAGATGGGAAAGTTGTTTTGCCCAGGGGAGCAGCGGCAGAATCCTCCCGGGTCTTTTTCCAACATACGCGTCCGTCCTGGCCAGTGCGGTAGATGACAAAGTCCACCGATGGGTTTCACCAGCTCTGGCGCTCTCGCCTGGTGCTATCTCATCCCGGGCAAGACACTTCCCTCCCTGGGCTTCTGTCTCCCCAGAAGGCAGAAGGGGTGGAGGTGAATGAAGTCAGGACTCAGAAGTATGGAGTAGGCAGAAGCAGCGTGTGACATTCCACGTTCTACACGGTGGTTCTAGCTTGTAAAATGCAGCCCCCGCTAATGTGACGAGCATGCAGAGATGAACACCCATAGCTAAGGGAATTGAATTGTGATCTTTAGTTTCAACATCTGCAAGTCTTCAGGGGGAGAAAAAAAATACAAACTACCCTGGCTGTATTCATCCCAAGTCGGTCTCTTGGTCTCGTAGTTTGGTGATGTCCTGGGGGAAGGCCAGCTTCCAGATAAAAACACACCTTCTGTTGTGGTTGTTTTCTGTCTCGCCCTCTCCTCCCCTCCGTGCCCTCCCCTCCCTCTCCCAGGTGTCCCATGGACCCTGCACACGTGGCTGGAGTCTTTGCGGATCGCCTTCCAGCAACACCGCAGGCCTCTTATCCAGTGCCTGTTGAAGGAGTTTAAGACCATTCAGGAGGAGGAGTACACAGAGGAGCTCATTACTCAAGGCCTGCCCCTGATGTTCGAGATCTTGAAAGCGAGCAAGGTAAGAGGAGTTTAACGCTGTGGTGTCAGTCGGCGGCAGAGAACAAGCGGGGAGGTCCCCGACCTCAATGGCCCCTTAGCCTGATCCTGCCCTCCGGATACGAATCCTGCAGTCATGGCCACTGGTGGCATATGTACGTGGCTGACTAAAGCTACTTGTGCAGTCATTGTGGGCAGCTGTTTTATTGAGCACCTGCTATGTCCCAAGACACTTCTAATAACCCAGGGAATTTGCAGGAAAGCTGGGGAGATGCTGCCAACACATGTGCCCCAAGGGCATCTGAGGTTTATGAAACAATGTTGAATGGTGGCATGGGCTCTGAGGGGTGTGAGTCAGTCAGGGAAGGTGTCAGGGAGGGGCCGAGATGTGAGCAGGCCTGGCCGGACAGATAGGAATCCGGCAGGAAGAGGGAAATGGTATAGCTCGCAAGATCCATGGGATACAGACCCTTCCAGGGTTCCCACAAAGCCGGGCCCTGGAGAAAATTTTTCAGGTACAGAAGATCAGATGAGTCTCCCCACCCTTCCTCCTGGGTCCCCTTACTCCTACAACAGAGAAATAAATGCTGCAGCCCCTTCAGAACATCGGTTCATCCCTTGGGCTATTATGAGATCAGTTCTTAAAAATCTCTTCGGGGTCACTTGTTTGATGATATAGTATAGATGTTCCGTCCCTGCCAGGGGGCCTTTGGCATCGTTGCGTGTGTTGCTGGAGAACTTCGAGAATGGACAGCCGTGGCATGCCCATCCCCCAGCCATCCTATCAAGGGTGGAGAGCCAAGGGCAAGGGGGAGACTGTGACAAATGCCCCACCACTGTGGCCATGGAAACACCAGGGGTGACCAGGCTGCCTTGAGAGGCTCTGAGGAGTCTGTGCATCAACCACCGTGTACCTGAGGGCTCCCCAGTGGGCCACGAGGGAATGAATATATATTTATATGGCACAGTGGGTCAGAGCATGGACTCTGGAGCCAACCTATAGGGATCCAAACCTCGCTATGCCACGTACTAGCCTTATGACCCCACTCCAGTTACTTAACTTCCCTCTGCCTCAGTTTCCCTACCTGAAAATGGGGACAATAACTATATTGACCTCTTAGGGTAGGTGTGAAGATAAAATGAGTCCGTGCCCTCCAACTGGCTCTGCAACTTGGTGAGTGCGGTACAAGTGACCCTGTCACAAAGCCGGCCTCGCCGGAGTATGACGCACCTCGAGTATTTCCCAAAGGGTGTTCTGTAAAAGCCATTCCCTCAGCGGGGTTGGTACCAAAGTATTTAACACCCCATTGCAGTGCACGTACCAACCAGCCCCGAATACTGGCCTGAGAGCAGGGCTTTCAGCTCCTTCTACAGGCTGACATTGGTTTACTCCAATTTCTCTCCCGGAGAGCCTTGAATACCCTAATTCACAAAGGCAATCAAGCGTTTCCCGAACTCATTTAACCTCGGAACCCTTTTATAATGAACTGTCTCAAGACACACATGAGGATTTTTAAGCTAAAATATGTATTTTTTATATTTACTATATGCCTGGCACTATTCTAAGCACAACATAAAGATTAACTTAGTTAATCCTCACAATCTTTGAAGGAGGTGATGTTCTTATCCCCCATTTGACCGATGGGTTGACTGAGGCACAGAGAGGGTGATTACTTGCCCAAGGTCACACAGTTGGTAAGTGGCAGACCTGGGCTTAACCCCAGGCAGCCTGGCTCCAGCACCAGCCTCTTACCCCTTTGCTCCAGAACAGACTTTGCAGAAGTCTGGGGTCCCTCTAAGACACGGGAACCTCTGAAGTCTCAGGAGAAATGGGCCTGTGAACTAAAAGGGCACCGTGGGTTCCCCCACCAGGCTGGGCTGACAGGCTTCCCAAAGAGTGAAGAAGGAAGCATGGAGCCACCTTCTCTGACAGCAGGGATGGCCCCACAGCAAAGCAGCAGCGACACGGCCGGCCGGGCCCGTCTGCTTTCTGAGCCTCGGAACACCTGGCCTGGGGTGCAAAGCAGCTCTCCTTAGGTATTCTCAGCAGCCTATCCTGGCCCAGAGTCTCAGGGCCCCCTGCAGGCTGGATTTGCACTTGATGAAGGCCCCACCACAGGACCCAAAGTGGGAGCAAGAGTGCAGCTTCTGGGTAATGAGCCTCAGTGATTCCACAGAGCGCAAAACCCTATGGAAGCATTTCAAAACCAAACTCTCCCTGCCCCTCACCCTTCATCCCTCTAACATGAATGAATGAGTGAATGAATGAACGAACGAACGAACGAATGAATGAATGAAGCTTTCACCTGCAATTACCTAAGCAACCACTTTAGTGAAAAACATTCCTAAGTCTGTTCCCAGGGTTAGGTGTTCGAACTTGTTTTTGGTTTCTTGGTTTTTGTTTCCTTTTTTCAGACTATAGTGGGAATTCCAGAAATTACTGAGGCATCCTGTGTATTAAGTGAATGTAATCTATGGGTTTTTTAAATAAACTGTATTGGGGCGCCTGGGTGGCTCAGTCAGTTAAGCATCTGACTTTGGCTCAGGTCATGATCTCACGGTCCGTGGGTTTGAGCCCCGCGTCGGGCTCTGTGCTGACAGCTCAGAGCCTGGAGCCTGTTTCAGATTCTGTGTCTCCCTCTTTCTCTGACCCTCCCCTGTTCATGCTCTCTCTCTCTCTTGGTCTCAAAAATAAATAAATGTTAAAAAAATGTTTTTTAATTTTAAATAAACTATATTTTGGAATTTTGGAGTATGACATATGTACAGAAAAGTGCCCAGATCATAACTGTGTAGAGCCCAGTGAATCTTCACAGGCTAAACCTACCTGTGTGATCAGCGCCCGGGCCAAGAAAGAGAACATTGCCAGCACCCCAGTAGGCCCCTTATGCCCCACTCAGCTACTACCCCCAAAAAGACAGCCAATGGCTGGGAGTTGGGAAGAAGGGAGGGGCCTTTGCCAGGAGATGTAGACTAGAATCTCCCCCCAACCCGACCCCACCCCACCCCCATCAGCTGTACTGATCTTCAAGGATGGAGGGAGCCAGGGAAAGGAAGCAGCTCCTTGTCAGAAGGACAGTCTGGGAAAGACAGTGCATTCAAGAGTGGGGTTTGCCCTTATAAGGGTCCAGTGGCAATCCCTACTGGTGAAGTGTGGTATTACACATCATGTACATTCCTGGTGGGAGGAAAAAGAGGTGATTAATTTCCCACCGCTGCCACGTGAAGCCAAGCATTCCCCAAGCATGAGTGATGTTCTTGTAGTCAAAAGAAGACTAGAGAGAGATGATGGCAGAGAAATTCAGAGCGTTGAGAAAGTGCTACAAAGCTGTGCCCTCCAATGTTTCATATCGGAGGATAGTAGTAGCCACACATCACACAACTGCCTAGCCTAGTTCCTTCTCCATTAAAGGGTTCCTGTTCAGATTTCATCTGCTGTTCTGTGTGGGCAGGTATATGGTTTCATCAGATAGATAAGTAATAATGCATAAGAACATAGAAATGCAATAAAGAAATTCACTTTATCGTCAACTCCCAGAAATACAGCTATACTATGAAGTGAAGCATACGCCTTCCCATCCTTGACTTGTGTTCATTCATACATTACTTGAAATCTAGTTGCAGATGTGTTTTGCTCCCTTCTCTAAATTTTAACTTCAAAAGAATTCAGCATCTCTAGATTTCCCAGGAGCCAAACAAAATAGTCATTTCTTTTTTTTTTATAAACTTTTTTTTCAACGTTTATTTATTTTGGGGACAGAGAGAGACAGAGCATGAACGGGGGAGGGGCAGAGAGAGAGGGAGACACAGAATCGGAAACAGGCTCCAGGCTCTGAGCCATCAGCCCAGAGCCTGACGCGGGGCTCGAACTCACAGACCGCGAGATCGTGACCTGGCTGAAGTCGGATGCTTAACCGACTATGCCACCCAGGCGCCCCAAAAATAGTCATTTCTTAATATACATCTGTTTCAAGAAAGTTCCTGGCCTGTTTCCACCCCCCCCCACACACACACACACACATAATTCCCCAGGGCACTGATCATTCAGCAGTCACACGTGCTCACTATGCTGCAATGGTGATGGAAGAGAAATGTCCTTTACCCTCCTGGAGCTTGCTATGTGCAGGGGAGGGGCGGGCAGACAGTAAGCAAGGAAATGGATCAGCAAAAGAGAGAGAGAGAGAGCCTGATAAATGCTATGGAAAAAAAAGTGAAATTGGACAATGATATAGTCTCTCTGAGGATGGGGCAGCCAAGGCCTAATCTAGACAAGATGCAAGGAAGGTCTCTCTGAGAAGGTAGCATTTGAACAACCACTGAAGTGAGGAAAAGCTCCAGCCATGCAGAGGTCTGGAACAAAAACATTCCAGGTGAGGGAGTGCAGGACCTAAGGCTCTTCATGGAAACGTGCTTGGTGTGTTGGGGCAACAGGAAGAAAAGCCATGTGACCGGTGCAGTGGGACAAAGGGAGAAGCATAGGAGATAAAAATCAGATTGCATGGAGTCTTTCTCCATGGTGAAAAGCTTGGGTTTCCCTCCACGTGCAGTGAATAGAACACCCCTGGAGGTTTTAGACAGAGACAAGACATGATCTGTGGGGGGTTTTTTCTTGTGGTTTGTACACTTTTTCATTTTTTTCTCACTTTTTTAATTGAAATATTTTAGTTTTTTAAACTTTTGATTTTGAGATAATTTTAGATTCACGTGCAGTTGTAAGAAAAAATACAGAGATAGCACTATGTACCCTTTACTCGGTTTCCCCCATTGGCAGTCTCTTACTAGAGTACCATAAAATATCACAACCAAGATACCGATGTGATATAGTCAACATGCAGAAAATTTCCAGCACCCACAGGATTTCCTCATGTTGCACTTTTCTAGCCAAACCCATTTCCCTTCTGCCCTCACTCCATTATCACCCCCTGGTAACCACTAATCTGTTCTCCACTTCTCTCATTTTCAAGACTGTAATTTCAGTAGAATCATACAGTATGTGACTTTTTAGAACTGGATTTTCTCACTCTGCATAATTCTCTGAAGATTCATCAGATTGTTGGATGATCCCATAGTTTGTTTCTTTTCATTGTTGAGCAGTACTCCATGGCATGGATATACCGTGGTTTGTACAAGTGCTCATCCACTGAAGGACATCTGAATTGTTTCCAGGTCCAAGCTATTACAAATACAGCTGTTCTAAACATTTGTGCACAGGTTTTTGTGTGAATGTGTTTTCATTTCTCTGGGATAAATGCCCAGGAGTGTAATTGCTGGTTTGTATGGTAGCTGTGTGATTCATTTTCAAAGAAACTGCTAAAGTTTTACATTCCCACCATTTTACATTTTACATTCCCACCAGCAAAGTAGGAATAATCCAGTTTCTCCACATCCTCACTGTTTGGTGTTATTGCTATTGTTTCTTTTAGCCATTCTGATAGATGTGGAAGTGATATCTCGTACTTTTGATTTTCATTTCCCTAAATGGCTAATGGTGTTGAACATATTTTCATGAGCTTATTTGCCATCTGGCTATCCTCTTCAGTGAAATGTCTCTTTGTGTCTTTTGTCTGTGCTCTAATGAAGTTGTTTGCTTTTTAACTGTTGAATTTTGAGTGATACTAATCTGTTGTCAGATAAGCGGCCTGCAAATATTTTCTCCCATTCTATAGCTTATCTTTTTATCCTCTTTATAGAGTCTTTCACAGAGCAAAAGCTTTTAATTTTGAGGAAATCTAATTTATCAACCTTTCTTCTTATGGAGATTATGCTTTGGGTATCAAGTATTAGAACTTATTGCCTAGCCTTAAATCATGACTATTTCCTCATATTTTTTTCCTAGAAATTTTAGTTTTATGTTTTCCACTGAAGTCTGTGATTCATCTTGCCTGAGGTGAAGTGTGGAACTTACATCAAGGTTTTTGATATGTGTGTGTGTGTGTGTGTGTGTGTGTGTGTGTGTTTGCTTGTTTTACCAATGGACGTTTAGTTTTCCAGCTCCATTTGTTGAAAAGGCTGTCTCTCCTTAATTGAATTATTTTGCACATTTCAAAAGTCAGTTGGGCATATTTGTGTGGGTCTATTTCTGGGTTCTCGACTCTGTTCCATTGATCTATATGTCTGTCCCCCCACCATTACCACACAGTCTTGATTAGTGTAGCTATAGTTAAATATTGAAGTTAGGTAGACTTATTCCTCCCATTTAATTCTTCTTTTAAAAATTATTTTAGCTATGTTCTTTGTCTTTCCATATAAATTTTATTTTTTTTTCAACTAAACTCTACCCCTGATATGGGGCTCAAACTCATCACCTCAGGATCAAGAGTTGCATGCTCTAATGACTGAACCAGCCAGGCACCCATCCATAGAAATTTTAGAATAAACTTGCTTTACCAACAATAAAGAAATCTTGCTGAGATTTTGATAGGAATTGTGTCAAATTTCTATATCAGTTCAGGGAGAATTGACATCTTTACTATGTTAAATCTTTCAATTTGTGAACTGTATGTCTCTTCATGTACTTAGATCTTCTTTGGTTTCTTTCATCAATATTGTGGAGTTGGCAGCATACAAGTCCTGTTTTGTTAGAGTTACATATACATATTTCTTTTTTAAGAAATTATAAATATTATATTAATTTGTATGTCCATGTGTTCATTGCTAGCACAAAGAAATATAATTGGTTTTTGTATATTTATCTTGTATCCTGCAACCTTGCTGAACTTGTTTATTCTAGGAATTTTCTGTAGATTCAATGGAATTTTCTACTTAGGTAGTCATGTCATCTACAAATAAAGATAGTTGTATTTCTTTTCAGTCTGGCCCTGAAGATTTCTTTTGGGGAGAGTTTTTTTTAAATTATGAATTCAATTTAATAGTTACACAGCTATTCAAATTATCTATTTAATATTAGGTGAGTTGCTCTTTTTTTTTCAGGGAAAAAAAATCATTTCATTTGTGTTAACAGATTTATGTGAGTAGAGTTGTTCATCATAATCCCCTTATTATTCTTCTGATGTAATGATAAACCCTGTATCATTCCTGATTTTGTTAATTTGTGTCCCCTTTTTTCTCTGTCAGTCTTCCTAGAGGTTTGTCAATTTTATTCATCTTTCCAAAGAACCAACTCTGTGTTTCATTATTTTCTCTACTATTTTTCTGTTTTAACCTTCATTGGTTGCTTCTCCTATCTTCATTATTTGTTTGCTTTGGATTTATTTTGCTTTTCTTTTTCCAGGTTCTTGAGTAGGAGCTTAGATTATTGATTTGAGACTTTTTGTCTTCTCTTATATATGCATTTGATAATGTACATATCCTTCTCAGCACTGCTCTGACTGTGTACCACAAATTTTGATGTGTTATTTTCATTTTTCATTCAGTTCAGTGTTAACTTTTTATTTTTCCCTTATAACTTCTTTTTTTGACTTATGAATTATTTCAAAGTGTGTTGTTTAGTTTCCAGATGTTTGGAGGTTTTCTTATATTTCTGCTCTTGATTTCTAGTTTGATTCCATTGTGGTCAGAGAATACTTTCTGTATTATTTTGATTATTTTAAGTTTTTGAGGTTGGTTTTGTGGCCCTAAGTATGATCTATCTTGATATGTTCTGTGGACACCTGAAAACACAGTTTTCTGCTATTGTGGAATGAAGTGTTCTATAAGTGTCCCTAAGATTCTGTTGGTTGATGGTATTGTTGAGTTCTTCCATATCCTACAAATTTTCTGCCTCTTTGTTCTATCATTTCAGATAGGGGTGTTAAGTCTCCAACTATAATTATGGATTAGTCTGTTTCTCCTTTCAATTCTATCAGTTTTTGCTTCACAGATTATGCAGCTCTGTTATTTGGTGCATATATATTTAGGTCTACAATGTCTTCCTGGTGAATTAACCCTTTTATCATTATATAATGCTCCTCTCTGCTTCTGTTCATTTTTTTGCTCTAAAGTCCACCTTATCTAATATTAGGGTAGCCACTCCTGCTTTCCTTTGATTAATGTTTTTGTGATTTTTTTGGACCATTATACTTACTATCTGCCATTTTCATTATATTTGAAGTTATTTTCTTGTAAACAGCATATACTGTCATCCACTCTGCCAATCTCTTTTAATTGGTGTATTTAGACCATTCACATTTTATTGATACTTTAGGGCTTAAGTCTGCCATCTTATTTTTTTAAGTTTGTTTTTGAGAGAGTATGCACATGTGCATGAGTGGGGGAGGGGCAGAGAGAGAGGGAAACAGAGGACCTGAAGCAAGCTCTGTGCTGTCAGCGCAGAGCCTGAAGTGGGGCTCAAACTCACAAATTGTGCAATCATGACCTCAGCTGAAGTTGGACACTTAACTGACTGAGCCACCTTGGTGTTCCTGTCATCTTATTTTTCATTTTCTGTTTGGTTTCTCTTTTTCCTGCCTCCCTGTGGGATAGTTGAACATTTTTTTTAATTCCATTTTTATTTGTCTGTAGTATTTTGATAGCTTTTCTATAGCTTCAAGTAGCTTTTCTAGTGGTTGCTTGCAGTATGACATGATATATACATAACAGCACAGTCTGCTGGTGTCATCATTTTACCAGTTCAAGTGAAATATAGAAATCTTACCTCCTTTTATGCCCATTTATCCTCCTCCATTTATGACATAGTTGTTTTTAAATATTTCCTCTACACACATTTAGAACATCAGACACTCTTATAATTTTTGCATCAACCATCAAACATAATTAAACTCAAAAGGAGAAAGAAAGAAAGCCTATTATCTTTATCCATACTTTTTTTACTGTTTCTGTCTTCCTGTGGTTCCAAGCTTCCTTTTTTATCCTTTCCTTTCAATTTAGAGAACTTTCTTCAGCCATTCTTTTAGGATAAGTCTCCTGATGACAAATTCTCTTAATTTTCCTTCATCTGAGAATGTCTGGCTTCCCTTTCATTCCTAAGAGATACTTTCTCTGATTATTATTTATTTGATATTTTCCTTTAAATCACCTTACCATATGTTAAATGTACTTAGAAAGGAAATGCTATAGTATTACCATAAATAGAAGGCCCACATCACTTGCAATGAATAGAGAGTACATATCAAAATATATGGATGACTATTTAAAAGCACTTTAGTTTATTATCTGTTTAATTTCATCTTGTACACAATTCCAGTGACAGACGTGGGACTGTGCATTGACCTCATGGGACTCTGTCTGGTGCCCTTCCCATCTCTTTACCTTTTCCCAGGTGTACTACGGCAAAGAGAGGCTCACTGCTCACAGGTCAGCCCAGGATATCCTACACAGGAGGGCCAGTCTAAAGACAAACCGCTGTTGATGATGGATTGAGGCAGAGAACTCACTGACGGTATCCCCAGAAAGTAACTGTATTTCCACCATCTCCTGATTTTGAGATGCGGCTTTTTTCACCTTTTAGCATTTCACAATTTGAAATGGGTCTTAAAAATGAATGTTTGTTAATGCAGTGCGTTTTTTTTTTCTCTTCCTAAAAGCTGTCATTAATTGTATGACATTTTAGAATCTAGAAAAAGATTGGTTTGAATTATAGGAAATTGCTGTTTGGGGGTTAAAGAATGGTCAAATCTCAGCAATTTCCTTTAATTCAAGCTAATGGCATGTTGTGATGCGCTATCCTTTTTAGCTCTCCTAGCAACCTCACCAAGCAGATATTTTTAATCCACTTCGGAAGAGGACACAGAGACCCGGAGAAGCTGAGTAACTTTCCTAAGGTCACAGAGCTAGTATGTGAGGAGTCAGGACTGGGGCCCAACCCCATCTGGCCCTGCTGTCTATGTTTTTACCACTGGGTAGAAGCCCTGCCTAACCCACCTGAAAAGGACCTTTGGGATCAATCCCAGCATTCCTTTCTGAAGAAGAGAAAATGTTCTGGTATCTTTTTAGGAGAGAAGTGAGGGTCAGAGGAAGAGAGGAAAGATGTCAGCCCTGAATCCACAGGAATCTGTCTCAGGAGGCTCCTGCTAACTGTGGTATTAAGAACTTCATTCCCTTTTGGTTCTTTGTAGCCACACGGTTCTGAGTCCTGAGGACCTGAGTTCACCTCATGTGCACACCCAGCATTTTCCATGAGAGACCTGAGTGGCTGGTACCCAGCAACGTGCCAGTGACAACCGCTAACCAGGTGCTATGTACCTGGGCCCAGCCAATGCCCACCTGTCCCCAGCCCACGCCTCCTCCTTGGACTTGCTCTGGTCTCCCAGCTCAGAGCCTGCATGCACAGACTGGCATGCACAGACCAGTCAAGCCTTGTGACACCTTTACCTAAAAGCATTTCTCTTAAATGTACAACTCAGAGGAGAATATAGGTACCTATCACAGCACAACTACCCCACCTACCCATGCCTCCAAAATAGACTGAGCCTCAAGTTTGGTTAATTCCAATCTGCCATCTTCAGGTTTGGGCCCAGAGCTAACCAAACCCAAAGAATAACCCAGTTCACTGCTCCAAACTGACCATCTAACCCAACGGGTCTCACCCCACTAGAGCTCTTAACCGATACTAATTACAGCACCCCTTCTTGCTTAGGGGAGCCCTCCTGGAGACCCAATTCATTTTGGGTGCTGGAGAACTAGAGTGAATGATACCCATAGTCCCCCCTCCCTGGAGGAAACACACAGGAAAGGGCACAAAGCAGACACCTTGACAAACACAGGTGAATTCAAGGGCACAATGGAGAGTTTCCTCTTAGGGCTCCGGTGTCTGAAAGAGAGGCAGCCAGAAAGCCTTGGGAAAGGAGGCAGCAGTTTGGACCCTGACATTCAGAGCGTCACTGACAACCCCTCCCATAGTGTCCGGTGTTTAGCAGATGCCCAATAAATATTTCAAGAAAGAATTAAGTCACGAATGGCTGCATCACTTAGCAAATGGGGTAAAGTTCACATTCATGAAACCTTTAGGGGATCAACAAATAAAACCCAGAGAACTGTTGGTGTCCACTTTGATCCTTGACTCCCCCTCTTTCCCCTTCTCCTGAACTTCTAATACTTCCATCATAATGATTCTGTTTCCTTATTGGGCAGATTGTTTCCAAGAAGAGACTTCAGTTTTTTAGAATGGTTTTAGATTTACAGAAAAATTGAGAAGATAGCACAGAGTTCCCCCGTATGACCCCTAACCCACATTCCCCTATTGTTAACATCTTACATTAGTATTGTACCTTTGTTATAAAGAGCTAACACTGGCACATTATTATTAGCTAAATTCCATATTTCATTCCTATTTCCTTAGTTTTTGTCTAATGTCTTCTTCTGCTCCAGGATCCCATCCAAGATACCACATTAGTCCTGTTGGCTGAAGACCACATTTCAGACTTGGTTTTGGTGACCTTGACAAATTTTGAGAAATACTGCTCAGACATACTACTGTAGGATGCCCTCTAGTGGAATTCGGGGTGTTTTTCTCATGGTTAGACTGGGGTTATGGTTTGGGAAGGAGGACTACAGAGGTCAGATGCCATTCCCACCACATCAAGGGCACACACTCTCCACATGAGTGTTCACTATGGGAGGTGACCTTCATCACCTGCCTCTGGTGGCTCTTGCCAAGTTCCTCAGCTGCAGGCTTACTCGTTCCCCCTTTTCCCAACTGCTCTCCTTGGAATCAAGTCGTTATGTGCAGCCATCAGCTAGGTGGGCAATGACACTCTTCCAGATAACTTGTAAGTATTTGGGGACTGTCACTTTGGAACAGACATGGTCAGCGCTTACCTATACCTCATCAAGTGGTACAACACATACTGAAGTTACCAAGCACGAGCCAGCTGTGGGTTCTGAGAGGAGGGGTCTTGCCCTGCCGGCTTGGGTTACTTTGAATACACTTCTTGGATGATTCCTAAGTACCTTTTGAGTTGATCAGTCAGTCTCCACAGAAGAACATGGGCTGCTCAGGCCTCTCTCACAGGAAGTGGATCTTCATCCCCCCACCCAAGGTGGTAAGACACTCCCTGCTGTAAGTGAGCAAGACCAGCGTCATTCATCACCCAGTCTGTGCGGCACATTTCGCAGACACAGGCCGCCTCTTTTCTGTGAGCTGCAGGTCCTCACTGAGCATGCTCAGTGCATCTGGCAGACTGGGGTCACGAGGATGGTGAAATGCAATCCACCTGAGGCAGACTCTAGATGGGATGTAGTAGTGTTCTATTGCTGCACAAGTTACCACAGTGTAGAGGCTGAAGGCAGCACTTGCTCAGTATCTCGTGGTCTCCATGGGTTGGAAGCCAGGCACAGTACTTCACTGGGCTCTCTGAGTAGGGTCTCACAGAGCCCCAGAATTAAGATGTCAACAGGGCCGTGTTCCTTCCTGGAAGCTCCAGGGAAGACTCCACCTGCACGCTCATTCAGGTTTGGGTAGAATTGAGTTCCTTATAGTTGTAGGATGAGGCCCCATTTCTTTGCTGGCTGTCAGCTAGGGATCCCATTTTTCTCCCATTCTTGTTGCCTGCATTCCCTCTCTAGCTTGCCGCACGGTCTCCTCCATCTCGAAGCTGGTGACAGCACATCAAGTCCTTCTCAGGCTTCAAATCCTCTTCTCCATCCCTTCTGAATTCATCTCCTGTCTCTAATTTTAGGGCTTGTGTGATTACACTGGGCCTGGCCAGATAATCCAGAATAATATACCTATGTTAAGGTCCATTTAAACCATAGTTAGTATCCCTAATTATTCCTGCCAAGCCCCTTCTGCCCCGTAATGTAACATATTCACGGGCATGGTATCTCATGATATTCTCAGTCCCAGGGATTTGGGGGATGCAGTCTTCCAGGGGGCCATAGCTGTGCCTACCATACAGTGTTTCTCGAACATTAGTGTACATGGGAATCATCTGCAGGGCACCGTATTGCAGATTCTGATTCAATGGGCCTGGAGTGAGAGTCTGCATTTCAGACAGGCTCTCAGGTGATCCTGCTCCTGGTGGTCTAGGGAACACATTTTGAGTGGCAGGCTTTAGACCACGGGTAGCAAATTTACAGCCCCCAGCTCAGAGGTCAAACTCAAGAGAAAACATCAGTACATAAAACCTGTGGCTCGGGGTCCCTGGGTGGCTCAGTCAGTTAAGCGACCAACTTCGGCTCAGGTCATGATCTCGCAGTTTGTGGGTTCGAGCCCCGGGTCGGGCTCTGTGCTGACAGCTCAGAGCCTGGAGCCTGCTTTGGATTCTGTGTCTCCCTCTCTCTCTCTCTCTTTCTCTCTCTGCCCCTCCTCCACTTGTGCTCTCTCTCTCTCTCAAAAATAAAAATAATGAAACATTAAAAAAAATTTTTTTTAACTGTAGCTCTCAAACCTAACAGCACACCAGAATCACCAGAAAACATGTTAAATAAAATACAAATTGCTGGGCCCCTCCAAGTGTTTCTGAGTCAGAAGGTCTGGAATGGGACCTGAGGATCTGCATTTCCAACAAGCTCAGGCAGTGCTGATGGCTGCTGGTCCAGAGACCACACTTGGTCTGTCTCACGGCTTCGTGCGGCGGTTCTCCGAGTTCTCGTTCCTTTGCCACACAAAGCCATTGAGACAGCCAATCACTTTGTGAGTGTTGGGAGGAGCACTTAAGACCATTTGGTCATAAGGTCATAAGGCGTCATCTTTGAAAGCAGAGTCCCTGTGTCCAATAGCAATTGCACCTGTGGGCACCTCTGTGGCTCTCGTCCGAGGTAACCTGGTGCCTCGTGGGATCTCCTCCACTTTCATCAAACGGTCAGTTCCTTTTCACGTGTTGAGCTGTATCCTTCTGCTTCGGGAGCACAGTGAAGCACATTCAAGAATATCTCGAACCACTGACATCATCCGTTTTCCCAAACCCATCTTTTAAAATGAAAAGTGAGCTTTATTGTTTGCATTACAGAAGCAACACTCGTTTGTTGTAGGAAATGCAGATAAAAAGAAAAGGGAAAACATTGTAATCCCAGCCAAAGGTAGCTTATTCTGTTTTCCCTGGCATTTTCTATACATACCTGTCAATCCAAGTATATATGTGGGGTTTTCTTTCCAAAAATACATGGTACAAACTGTGTTGTAACCTACTTTTCTTAATATATTATAAATGTCTTTGTACCTCATCCTCATTTTCAGCCCCTAGATTCAACCCCCTTCACCCAATAAAAGCATCAAGTGCTGTGATTTGTGGCTTCCCTCCCACACACCTGCAGTTGAAGGGAGACTAATGAACAGCAGTGGGTCCCAAGGGGAAAGAGGCAAAAACGTGAAGGACACGAGGCGATCAGAAACACTCCTTTGTCCCTGGGCAGTCGGAGGCAGCTGTTACAGAACTCGTCATCCCCCCCCCCCCACCCTTTTTTTTTTTTTTTTTTCTTGGAGAAAGTGATTCAGCTGAGCATTCCTGGATCCGGAAATGCTTCAGCACCAAAATCAAATTCGTAAGAAAGCTGAATCAGGAGCATTTGTGTCTGGGTAATGGAGAGCACAGTCACAGGATCAGAAGGGCTTCCTGCTGCTGTTTTCAGGGTAATTCACTGCTTCCAGAATTCTGAGTATTGATAAAGGTGTGTTTGGGGTAAAAACTTACTTGCCATTCTCTGAGCTATGAACTTGCTCTCCAATGGATGATACATGAGTAGGGCAAGAAAGAAGGATTTATTTACGAATTAAGCTTTCACCAGTGAATCCACTAGAAATAGCAGCCTCAAGGTGTGAGTTCCAGGTGGGGGGTGCGGGGTTGCTTCTGGAACCTGCAAGAAGTTTGTGGGCCCCTCTCGCCAGGGGACAGGCATTCCTGCTGACAGCTTGGAGGAGGCCGCCCAGGGCCTGGCAGCCTGACCTGTGCTTTCCTTTCCGCAGAACGAGGTCATCAGCCAGCAGCTGTCGGTCATCTTCACTCACTGCTACGGGCCCTACCCCATCCCCAAGCTCACGGAGATCAAGCGCAAGCAGACCTCGCGCCTGGGTGAGTGCCTCACCGCGCCCTGCCCCTCGCTGTTGCCTTGTGGTTTGAGGACACAGAGGTAGCAAACGCCCAAAAGAACAGTACCGGAGGACGTCTAAGATGGATACAGGAGTCAGGCAGGTGGTGATCAGGGTATCCTCACATGATAACTGGAACCTATACCTTGGAAATGTGGACAAGGAGACCCACCAGTCCCTCTAACCGAGGGATTTTCTCCCGCAGGGACGACAGCCCCAGAGCCCATGCACTTCCTGCAGGCAGGTAGATTCTGGTTCCAAAAGAGGGCAGAGCTGTGCAGGCAGCTCTTTGCCCCGACCGCTCCCCCTCTAAGAAGTCCCTCTTCCTCCCTGAGGAGGAACAAGCAGGGGACAGTGCCAGGCCCGCAGTGTTCTTCTAATGGAGTCCTTCTGCAGGGACCCAGGAGAGGAAATAAGTGCCCGACCCCTCCACCCCACACACACACACATACACACCTCACACACAGAGATACACAAGTGAGGGGAACATACCCGAGCTGAAGAGACTGGACACACTGAAATGCCATCAGAGTACCAGGAATCACTTTTTCTTCTGGTTGGACACTGCGCTGGGCTGACCCCAGCCTAGCACTTGACCTTCCCCATCTCAGGTAACCCTCAAGCCGCCCCAGGAGGCAGGCACTGCAAGTCCCCCCACATCTCAGTGGAAGAAAGGGAAGGTCTGTGCTGCCTTCAGATTCACTTCACGAGCTACCCACCTCCTCCCAAAGCCATGATTCCCTCCTTCTATAGTCCCAGCTTCTGGAATTTTCCAGGAGAAAACTTTCCATCAGGCAATTATTTCATTCCAAGGATCCTGGGGCTGCCGTAACCTGGCTGATCAGTCTGGAAATAAAGCAAAGAAATGCTTCGCTGCCTTGAAGCCCAAAACACCGGCCTTCTGTTGCAAGGGCCTTTCTCCTTGCTTCCTGGGGAATGATAAAATATTACAGACAAATCCTTTTATGATGAAGGTTGGGGACTTTCCTACTTCCTATTGTTTCCTGCAAAGACTGGGAAACATTTGAGAAATGGAAGCATCTGAAAATGCTATCCTTTAACAAAATCACTACGTTTGGAACAGGTGAGCTAGTTTAAATTAGTGAAAAGGCTGAATTCGTGGAACTGTTTTAAAGTATTCTTGCTCCTGTCGTGAAAAAGTTGTTAATTGAAATGACACCAACTTTTTGCTGAAGTGAAAACCCGAGGAGCCACGTCAAATGTTGTCTGTTTTCCTTTCTGCCCATTCATGTGGGCAAAGTAGGACGTACCAAAACCGCAAATATTTCTACGTTGTAGAAAACAGGTATTAATTAAAATGCTGTCAGAGCGACACATCACAAAGACGAAGCAAATTAACAGACTTTGGAAACTGAACGTTACATTCCCAGGCCGTAGCAACATCTGACATCTCGGTGCCTTAATAGAGCAAACATTTGTAAGGGCTGTTTCAATGACACAGCATAAAATCTCCTTTCCCGTAGTTATAGGCGAGGAGGGAACATTTTTTCCTTCCAGATTTGCTGAGCTTTCTTTCAGCAATCAAAAGGACCTAGTTTTTAAGGCCAAGCATTGGAATTCCAAGGGTTATAGCATCAACAGAAGAAGAGCAGACTGGAGAAGCTCAAAGCTCACAATATGGAAGAAAAGGGGCAGAACATATTTATGAATAGATGGAACATGAACCAGGTAGGGTTGGCATCTTCAATAGAGCATTTCAAACTAGGGTAACTCCCAAGTTGTCAAATAGTGATTCTTTAAGGACCTGCTTTAAAGGGAAGACATGAATGATCAGTCACAAGGGCCAGGCAGGTCATATAAGTGAGTGAAATGGCTTCCGTGTGAGACAATAGGGAGTGGTGGGGACTGTAGCAAACTGGAGAGCACGTGCCTGATTTTTTGTGACGCATTGTCCTCTTGCCTCCCAGTGAATTCTGGGACAGGATGGTTCAAAGGGCTACGGGCAGGAGAGTTTAGCAATTTGGGAAACAGGAGTATGGCTATCTGGAGGTAGACAGAGTGAGAAGGAGTGGATGCTGAAAAGAGGGAGAACGTCACTCCAAACTTTTAGTCTTTAAAGCAAGCGGAGATGTGAATTTTAGTCAACTCTGAGGACTTCTGTGGCCTCTCTTCTCTCTTCGTCTGGATTGTTTAGAAGTTTGAGGGGTTTTTTTTTTTCATAAAATATTTTCATGATAGTGGGATTGTAAGTGATTTTGACTGTTTTATGCTTTTATGATATGTTCTAAATTAAAACTTTTTTTAATGGGAAGAGGTGAAGTAGCTATACGTACAGACAGAAGTATGAATGGAGGACCACCATCTGGGGCAGCACAGGGGCTGAGGGGCCATCCTACCTTCAGGGGCTGGAAGAGGAGAGTTGGCCTAGAAGACAAATTCTGGGTCCAGGGTCTGGGCAAAATGGAGCCGGCCAGGGGTCCAAGATAGAGTTGTCAGGGTGTGCCCAGCAGTTGGGGTCATGGCCCCCAGATATCCAGGGGGTTGATCCCCACTCTTAATGGTTAGGACAGCCTAAACCCAGCCAAAAGAAGCAGCTGGAGTTTTATTTGAGGACAACTGTTTAACCCCTGGGGAAGGGCCCATCAACAAGCAAGTCCCCAGGCTAAGAAGGAGCCTGTTGTCCTTGGCAGGATCTAAGAACAAGACTGTGGAACAAGAGTCAAGGCATTCTTCACTCATTCAAAAAAATATTAATTAAGCATCTACTATGATAGTCATGTTTATTGAGGAGTACTGTGTGTAAGCCATGTTGCTAAGTGCTTTGCAAAAATTAACTCATTTAATGCTCACTGTAAATGATGTAGATGTATAATGGGTATTATACAGAAAGGGAAACAGAGGCACAGAGAGGCTAAATGACTTGCCTAAGGTCATAGAGCTGAGATTTCTGGCTTCAGAGCCCACACTCTTCCTATGCGTTACCACCTTTCTGTTCTAGACACAGAGCAAGGATGTGAAAAGAACAGACAAGGTCCTGATCTCCCAAGCAAAGTCACAGGGAGGCAAAGTAACAGTGAATACTCTGTAGCAAATGAGGCTACACCAGAGGGCTATGAGAGCACAGGTAGGGGATGCTTGGTCAGTCTGAGGAGGGTGGGGGGAGTCAGGCAAGGCTTCTTGATAGAAGGTGTCTGCACTGAATCTTGAAGCCCACATGGGGTGAACCAGGTTTGGAAGGAGTTGGAAGTGTCCCAGGTGAAGCACCAGAGGTGGGAGTATGTGGCATTCGTGTAGCTCGAGCACACTGTGGGTTGACGGGGGGATGTGACTAGGGAGAGGCCAGAGAAGGCAGCAGTCTAATCACAAGGAGCCTTGTTAAGAAGTTTGGACTCTATTCTGGGAGCGCTAGGGAGCTATGGAAAGGTTTACAGCAGAGGAGGGGCGTGATCAGATCTGCCTTTAGTAAGAATGACTGTGGTGAGGTGGACCATCGGGTTGGAGGCAGAGACCAACAGAGGCTCCTGCGGGTCCCCAGACAAGAGATCTTGTGGCCTAGCAAGGGCAGGGGCATTGGGGATGGAGAGAAATGGAGCAATCGAGAAACACTTAGGAGGAAGAGGTGACAGTGTTTGTGATAGACTAGATCTGGATAAGCCCAGGAGAGGAAGGTGTCTTGTTGCCTTCGAATCCTTGGTTTGGGCAACCAGTAGATGGTGGTGCCGTTCACAGGCGAGGAAGAATCTTTTTCACGTGAGCTGAGAATGCAGTTCATCGTGTATCCTCAGACTCAGAAGCTTGGGTGCAGACGCCGCAGAGAGGTAATCTCCCATTTAGAGACTCCTAAAGGTCCCCCCCCACCGGGCCCCACACATCAGGTCAGGGCGGGTGATGTAATAGGAAGCCCCACCAGAGGTTAGGTCCACCTTGCCCTCGTGCAGGGGTCCAGACTGACTCAGGAGCAGAGCGGGGCGGAACCCGGTAGGGGCAGGGATGTTAGTGGATATTCCCAACAAGCAAAAGCACTGAGCTGAGGACAGACTGGCACCTTCAGGAACTCTAGGTCTCAGTGGCTAAAAGGACAGACAAATTGGGGGGTGAGAGGGGTGGAGCTAGGGATCCTAGTGCTTAATCATGCAGACCCTCCAATCCGAATTCAAAGTTCAAAGCCCACGTTCAGATCCTGGCTACTGCACCTGTCACTAGCTCAAACTTCTGTATGCTTGTTTTCTAACTGCACAACTGACGATGGTCCCTGTCTGCTGGACCGAATGAGTTTGCATGTGCACGTGCCAGCTTCCACAGCGCCTGGCACGTCGTAAGTGCTCAGCGAGTAGTGATATACCTCCTTTGTTGTCGCTGTTGATGAGAGCAGGGGACTGGCTCACGTGCCTCTGATTCTGGGAGAGAGGGGCTTGGATTTTGAACCACCTGGAATACAGTGGTAAGGGGGCAGAGTTTCTAGACCCCTTTGCCATCAGGCAGGGAGGGCACCGAGCCCACGTAGGAGGAGCAAAGGGGAGGTGGGCATACATTTGCCTTTCCCATCAGAAAATCATCTGCATCAGGCCGTGGCTGAGTCTCCTCTGGGGAAATGCTACTTCTAATCACAAATAAGCTATGGAGATTTCCTATGAAAAAAACTGAATTTCAGTGATTTGAGTGTTCTTTTGACTGGTTCTGTCTCCTGTTTGGCCTCTGTCTCGCCAATGAGTATTTTATGACCATGATTTCCCCTGTCGGCTCTTCTTGGCACTTTCCAGAAGAAAAATGTAAACTTCACCCTTCTCTCCACTAAAGCTACCCTTTTTCCCCTTCCTATTCTAGATCCTCATTTCCTTAACAATAAAGAAATGTCTGATGTTACCTTTCTGGTAGAAGGAAGACCATTTTACGCTCACAAAGTGCTGTTATTTACCGCCTCTCCGAGGTATGTATGGTCAGTTTTGAAAGCAGCTGAATTATGAGTGTGGCTGTTGCTGTTACTAGTCTCTGAAATTCAATTTTGGTGGTATCTTCCCTGGACTGGAAGATGATCTTTTCAAAATCAAGAATTCGAGAGCAAAGTGCATTTGTACAACCATGTTCACAGCAACATTATTCACAGCAGCCAACAGGTTTCAGAAGCATCCCAGGTGCCCTCCAGGAGAGGAATGGACAAACAAAATGTGGTATATACATATATTATTTAACCTTTAAAAGGAAGGCAGAGCTGACAGATGCTACAACCTGATAAACCTTGGGCGTGGGATGCAAAGAAACAAGGCAGTCACAAAAAGACAGACACTGTATGATTCCACTTATGTGCAGAACCAAGAGTGGTGAGCTTCATAGCGACAGAAAGTAGGATGGGTTGCCTGGGGCCAGGGGCAGGGGAAGGTGGGGGAGTTGTTCCATGGATACAGAGCAAGTTCTGGAGATTGTTTTTTTTTTAAGCACAGAGCAGCCAGTAGTATAAACAGCAGCGCCTTTGTGTGACTCAGGCAAGGGCACCGGTCCTCTGGGCAGACAGAGTGTGTACCAGGCCCAGGGCTTCAGAGCACAGCGTGAATTGGATTTTAGCTGCCCCAGCCCAGTGCCCTCACGCAGTGTACAACCTGAAATATCGTACACAGCGGCCTGGAATGGCCTGTCCTCCAAATATCCAGGAACTCTGGCGTAAGCC